>NC_072852.1:126316926-126627801 GCF_028858705.1 Grus americana | reverse complement strand
GTATCTGTGTGGATGTCATATGCAATCTCATGAGACTTCTATCGTAACTCAGTAATTTAACTAATCATTAGAAAGAGTATCTTAGGCTACTGAAATAATTTCATATTCATCATAATAATACCAATCATAATGGATTCATGTGATATTACTGCCACTGTCATATGCATTGATACAAAAATTCCATTATAATTTCATTATAATGTAACATTATAATAAATGATCAGTAGTGTGGGGGCGAGATGGCATTGTAAATCTGTAGAGACACTATGTTTTTATACAGTACCTTTATACTCTGAAAAAGCAGTATAGAAGTGTTTTTTCCAGAGAGCACCTGCAGAGAAGTGGCTAACAAGCAGCACCTATAGATAAACTATTAAAAAAGGAGATCTATTCCCCTGAGATTAAATTTGAGAAAAAACAAGTTTTGCATTTGTTTGATTTTTGCTAAAGGAGAACTAGAGTGTTTGGAAGAATTATTGAGTGATTATTCAGAAAAGGGTTGATTCTCATGTGAAATAATTCGGAAGTTTTTAGATCCATGTGGTAGCAAGTAACTGTAGTCCTGATAGCTGTAGCCCAATGAAGTCTTATCTGCTCAAAAGGTAAAAAATTATCTCTGCCCTGAGTCCTGAACTGTGAGCCTATGTTTTGATTTAATCAACATGTCTCTTTTTTATGTTTTCATCATTTGTAAAGGTCTCCTTTTCTTTGTTCTCAACACCACAATGACTTTGAACCTTAGTTTTGTACTTGCACTGTACATATGAAAGTACAGCCTGTTGCCACCTGAGTCCTTCTATTCAGGCCTGGACAGCTGTGGTCTCATCGTAGATGACAAGGATTTCAAAACAAAGTCCAATAATTCACAGGTAAACCACTGGGAAGTGTTACTCACTGGTTAAAGCGTGTGTAATTCTAAGCCAAACAATTCAAAATATTGCTTGCTGATATTTATGAAAAGGTTAATAAATGGAAAATCACAAATGAGTAAGTGCAAATAAAGTATGGTAGGAATCTGCCTGACATACAGAGTGCCATCTAATTCATTTTTAGCATCATGCCTGTTGCAGTCTCATATCCGGTGTCCCTTGATCGTCTGCCATGGGATATTAACTTTCCATTCCTCCTCATTGATCTTACTACCCTCTGTCCTCTCTATTTCTTTATACTTAACCATTTCTCCATTTATTCTCTTCCACTTTCTCCCGTTCCCTAGAAGTATCCCATTTCTGTCTTGGCTATTAACTCCCTTTCTTCTCCTCCTCCTCCTCTCTACTAGCTCATTTTTCTTTGTCCATTTATTCCCCTTCATCACTGTCTTGCCAGAAGTAGCTACACTCTTTCTTATTTTTGAGAATATGCCACCTTGGAAAGCCAGGGAAAGATCAGGGCTGTGATATTTTTCATTTTATTCTTCACTGATCGCAGAAAGGTTGAAGTTTCTGAGAACAGGGATTCCTTTAGCTGGAACTCAGATAGGCAGCTGTCACGACTGCTGGGATCCTGCGGGGAAGGATTTCAGTGATGTAAGTGACAGCTCCAGTTACCATGCCAGCACAAGTGAGTAGAGGTCATACTGGGAGGAAAAAGACAGAATTTTACTCTTGTGGATTAAACTCTTATTAACCAGCCTGGTTATCAGTGCAGGCAGACACCCGTGCGAGTGGTGGTGGAGTTAGACACTGTGTACCACAGGTGATGGACTTTTAGGGAGAGCTGGCTGCTGCCTTGCTCTGCTTCTCTTCATTAACTATTATGAGCAAGGAAAAATGTACCTCGAGGCTGCAACGAAGCCGGAGATGTAGGGGAAGGGCAGAGGTGGCTGGCTCCCAGCGGCTGGCTGCTGGCCAAGAGCTGCAGGCCTGAACGTTGGGTCATAGGCTGTGAGGCTGAGTTACGAGACAGACTGCTGGTACATGAGAGGAGAGACAGCTAGGGATGGCTAGGGATGGCTAGGACAAGGGGTAATGGGTTTTAGGACAAAGGGTAATGGGTTTAAGCTAAAAGAGGGTAGATTTAGATTAGATATCAGGAAGAAGTTCTTCACTGTGAGGGTGGTGAGGCACTGGAACAGGTTGCCCAGAGAAGCTGTGGATGCCCCATCCCTGGAAGTGTTCAAGGCCAGGCTGGATGGGGCTTTGGGCAACCTGGTCTAGTGGAGGGTGTCCCTGCCCATGGCAGGGGGGTTGGAACTAGATGATCTTTGAGGTCCCTTCCAACCCAAACCATTCTATGGTTCTATGTTTCTATGGCTGTCACGGGCACTGCAATCAGCGGGGGAGCTGCTCGGGTGGATACAAGACAACCATACTATCCAGGAAGAGGGAATTTGAAGCTCCAGAGGTTTCCCATAGAGTGAGGCTGTGAAGGTGTGCTGTAAGAAAGGAGCAGCAAAATCTTGGTAAGATCCCTAGCCACAAAGTTACAGGTTTTAAAAGTCTGACTTAGGTGGCTCAAAGGGATGTAAGTTCCCAACAAAGGGATATAACACTCACGTCAGAAGAACTATCCAAACACTGTTTGTGTGCTGAAGAGAGTTGTGCTATGGTTTGGATTACAACAGCACACAGAGATAACAGCCAGAACAGTGGCCCCAATGCACTCAGCGTAGTGTATCCCTGTACCAGCAAGTGCTCCTGGCTCTGAAGGGCTGCCAAGCTGAACTTCAAAGGCAAAGGTGAGCACTGTAAACCTTGCAGCTTCAGAGGTGCTAACTGACCTTTCCAAGGTCACACAGCTCTGACAGATGAGAGCTAGGGGTATCACCCATCTCTTCCAACTCCCCAGTCAGTGCCCTACCTGCTAAACCATATTTCCCAGCAACAGTCACGCTCCTCTAATTAGTCTTGTTTCCTTGGAAACCTGCATGACAGAGCAGACCCAATTACTGTTTTATTGAGACCCTCTAAGGCCAGCTCTGAGAATGACAGCAAATACTCAAGGCCACCACCAGCCCACCAACTACTGTCTCACTTTTTTTTTATCCCCTCTCTTCCTTCCCTTTTTTAACCAACATAACTGGCTCAGGGAACGCAGGTATTTGTTCCTCTGAAAAGTCAGGAGAAAAAACATTTGATGCTTTTGCTGTTGTCTTTTCTGGCCAGATGATACAGACACAGTCAGTAAGGGCATAAGAGCCTTTCCATATGATTTCCTTTCTGTGACACTTCAGTTGCACCAAAAATCCAACACAAATGTGACATAAGCTGAAGCTGGATAAAATTTATGAAGAAAGGGCAATTCACATACCTCTCCTTGTCTCAGTCACCCTCCAAATATTAAACTTGCATAGTGCTTCTGTGGATGCTACAGACAAAATGTTTGAAGAAAATCACTGCTGGCTTAAGAATACGGTTTCATTGAGCTACATTTATTCTGCAAGTCAAACAGCTTACACAGAACTTGGCAGCATTAAAAACAAGACACTAGCTAAGTCACAGAGCCAGGATGCAAAATTTTAACCCCTTGAAACTCTCAGGAGACCGGACTCAAAAGACCAATTCTTAATACCACAAACTGATACAGTTTATTTGAAAAATTTTGGTACATATTGTTAATATGCACAAAATGTCAGTTTGTTTGGATTTAAGCTTTTTGCCTGGAGTCTACTGTATGAAAACATTCAATATTAAACCTAGCAGTGTGAAAACAAAATAATTTTCTTCTGTCCCAAACAGATCTTGGAGGAATAAATTATTTTGATTTCAAATGTTTACAAACTGCAGGCTCTTCATCCACTACACAAAGAATTGGACGCTAACATGCACAGAGCAGTTACAAGTTGCATTTCCTTATGATGTCAGAGAACAGGATGTTTCCACTGGAATTTTGTAGAAGATAAGAAGCTATGATGGGAAAAAAAATGATGCTGTTTCTTTTAGTTTTCTTGGTTTTCTCCTACTGCTTTTCAATAAGAATTGGGGCACTGTGTTACTTAACTGGTTCTGACACGTTGTAGATAGCATAATCTTGCAAATTCTGCTTGTATTCCAGGCAAATTTTACCTATAGAAGGAAGTCAAATATACTATCTGGGAAGTAAGTATTTCAGATTATTGTCAAGAACTGCATTCTCATGTTCATGGCCCATGTCCTCAGATAAGTTACCTGAAGCAGAAAGCAAAGGCAGAGCAGAATGAACAAACTATACTGAATTAATAGTGCTGCTACTAAGGGATGAAGGTTTGGAATAAAATTCCCAGCATAGTTTCTACACATACATATAATCTACAACACTAGGAGTAGCAGTAGCATTCCTGCTGCTAGTGAACAAACAGCAGGGTTGGGGTTGTTTTTGGTTTTGTTTGGTTTGGTCTGTGCGGTTTTTTTGTTTGTTTGTTTTATTTTAATAAGATATTCCACAGATTAGGTAAGAAGAGCAAGTCCCTTTCAGGGAGGACCATCTTTCATTTTGATATTCCTTCGAATACTACATCAGGGAATCTCTGCATTTACTTTACCATCAAGCAATAATAGTCATCTAAGTAGCCCTGTCTATTCCATTTGTAGGTCACTAATTATGAAATAATTATTTTCCTATTTCTATACAAGATATCACTAGGCAAGGGAACACACCACTTACCTACTTACTTATTTATCTTTCTCCTGTTTTCCCTTTCACTCCTCACTTTGCAGACACGCTATCATCCCTTCACAGCACTGCAGACTCAGCAGTGGCTTTAAACAACCAGTCAAGCATTGAGAAGGTGGAATTCCATCTGGGCAGGCTGTTTCACATTGGTACCTCCTAAAAATGCAATAACCAAGAAAAGAACAGCTGAAGTGGCTAAAGACATGTTTTATTTTCATTTAAGAAAACACAGACATTGAAAATGAAGTCATTTATCCTCTCTGCCCTCTTATACCCCACATGACATGGAGGTAAAATCCCCTTCCTTGATAGGACACCTCATGCGTAAGGCATTGATGAAGATGCACACAGAAATGGGAAGATTGCCCTCTGGTATTACTGTTAGGCTTTGCCGATGCATTCATCTCAGCCTGAAAAATTCTTACCATAAATACATATTCTCTCTCATATAGTTCAGTCTCCTAACAATGGAATTGACCACAATATCACAATGCACACAACAACTCTGAATGATATCACTACAGTGTTACCAAGACAATTAGACTATTATTGTGTAAGCATTCAGGTAACAGCTCCCTGAAACACAGCAAAACTGGTATTAAACTAATTGTTATAATGTGAGTGTGCATTAAACAGAAGATTGGAAAAGTACTTCAACATGTATTTCTATTTATTCTGCAGGCAGACAAGAGAGCCCAGGGGATGAGCAAAACTCCTTATTTCCTAGTCCAATGCACATTTGTGTTAGGCAAAAAGAAAGATTGGAACGGAATAAATGGCAGAAGGATAAAATGGGAGGGTAATGAAAACTAATGCCTGAAGTAGACAGATAAGAAAAGAAACAGGGGAATGACAAGGCAAGAAAACAAAGAATCGAGAAGGAGGATGAGGGAAGGAAGATGAGCAAAGAGGAGAAGCTGTCTCATGACAGCTTTGCTCTCATGGCATCACCTGGCTTAATTTCCTCTTAGGAAGGCTGACCTGAAAGAACAATCAAAACCTCCCATGGATTCACGCCATGAGGAATGAGATGAAAAAGAGATGTTCTGTCTGATGACTTTCACCCCCTCTCCCAGTTTCCATTAACAACTTTGCACAAGACTGATTAATGTGTATTGACAAATGTCCCTATGGGACAGGGAAGCATCACCCTCCAGTCTCCAAAGTAACACACAATGACAATAAACAGCTTGTTATAGGTCATACAGGACATACGTGACAAAGCTGGAAATTGGCCAAGTGTCCTGAGTTTCAGTCTAATGCTCTCAAAAAAAAGATCAATCATGGGGGAAACATCAGCTTAGGGACATCGGCCACAACCGTTGTAACAACCATAACATTGCCTAGTCCAGTACACTGGAAAGACTTACATTTCTAGAAGGTTGTTTTGGTAATATCTGCACATCCCTAAATCAACCAACCTAAATCTGTAACATCTAGAGTTATTATTTTCCAAGCTTACCATGCTCCTTCACAGGTGGTAAAGCCAATTGGGGAGACACAGATTTGGCAAACAGTGTAACAGCCTTGTCCAACATGAAACACTGGCCAGGAGCAGCGAGGTTCTGGCTAAGGTCCTGCAGTGTGAGAAGGACAGCAATGAGTACCTGTCACAGGCTGTGTCCAGGGCTAAGGCTGGCTTCTGGTAACAGTCCCAGAATTGCCCTTCCAGTAGACTTCCCTTATTCTTACACACACATTTATTTAGCTTAATAGATCTGTGAAAATGGGCCCACATCCTGGATGCTGAGCTCTTCCTCTCTCTTGTAAGGCTGAGTCAAAGCAGTTGCTGATGGAGTGGTCTCTCTGGGACGCTCTTCAGGGTCCGGATGAAATCAAACATCAAAAGTTTGGAAAACCACTGAGGCTTTTCTAAATTCTATAAAGCTAGAGCTTCCCCCACACACTTTATGCCATCGTCAAGCTGTTTTTTATTCCCCCCAAATGATCTCTCCTCTTCAAGCAGCAATACCACCACCTCTGTTGTGTTGTCCTCTTGGGGAAAACCTAGGCAAATTCTTGCTTTTCTGTGTAACAGGGTTTCATCCATAGGCAGGCCTGTAAGCACTGGATGTATAACTGGTCCCTTCACGTGGCATCCTCTACACCTGGTTCCACTACTGTACTTTCTGGGACTACTCTACTCCTCAGCAGACTGTGTGAAGTGTCCGACCTTCATGAGGACTGACATTGAAACAGGTGTCTTTGGAGAGTCTGAAATTTTGTCTACTCTTGCTATATAGCTGCTACAATTAAGTTGGTTCATCTTACCCTGAATGAACTGTCTTGAATAAAGGACAGTTTCATTCTGCAAAGGAAGAGTTAACTGAAAATATAAAAGATAGTTTTTGAGCATATTTCTCTAAACTACCTTTTCCCTCAGAATGACACCATAACTAAGAGCTGTTCAAATTGTTTGCCAGAGGGGGAAAACGAAAGAAGAACGATGACACTGCTGCATCTAGATTAAGGAAGTGATACATATAATGAGATATGTTGTAGTGAGGGTGGACTTCATTACTAGAATGTAGAAGACAAGTCATCTGAATGTAGGCATTTCAACACCTGTTTCTGGAAAGTGAATATAACTGCCTCATTTTTAATGCAATATGCTTCCCAAATTTTGATTAATCCCTAGTCTTCATATTACCAAAATATTAATCCTCAATCTTATCACAGACCATCCTAATGCGTTTCAGTTTTAAACTACTTGATGGCAGAACTCATACAGGCACGGCAATTATGCAGTGATAACTTATGGGAGAAACTTTCAGAGTTCACAATGGGCGAACTGATTTTTTTTGTTTTGTTTTTAGAAAGCAGCGTTTCAGGGAGGAAAGCCTCAGGTCAAGTAAAGGTTGCAGAGAAACTAAATCTGAACTGTAGTGTTCCAGCCAGCGATTCTCACTGGCACTCTTAGGTCTACATAAACCTCTCCCTCTAATTCACAGCGAAATGTGATGACATGGGTTTAAAGACAAGCCAGTATTACAACCAGCCAACAGTTTGTTAGCAGACCTGTGCCTCTACTCTAAGAATGTCTAGCTATGACTTATCTCATTTGGGAGTAATATGATCTGTTATTTTAGTCTGCATTTAAGAACAACAGCAACTAAAGAAATAGAAAGTAGGCAAGAAAACAGATTTATACTGAGATCACTGTAGCAACAAGAGCATATTTCCAAATACCCACAGCCAAATAGCAGTTGGTACTTCAGGAGACAGGATTTTGTCCCAGTGAATGCTGGCATTGTGTCAAACCACAGAACAGTGCTGCAGTAGATGGGGAAAAAATACCTCTCCCTGAGAACGGTAACCTTGCCTCATTCTGCATTTATGAATGCCTGCTCTTTGCCAAGGGGGAGGAACTCTTGCCACCCCAAAAACTCTTGCGACCTTAAAACCTCGCAGCGGCTTTACATAAATTCTTGTCTTTGTTTCTCTCCATCAAACATAAAAGAAAAATCAAGTGCTTTAAACCAGGCCAGATTGGTTTTATATTTTTACCCTAACATTAGTCAAAATAAATATCCCTCAGGAAATAGTTTTGGCATGCAACTGAACAGCTTAGCTAATTTTTTTCCTCCTAATATGGATGTAATTATGGACAATACAGTATGTTCTTATTGCAATCATTGTGATAGAAGAACTGCATTTGCACAGTAAGCTGCGCTGAGGCAGATTTTCCTTTGTATCACAGCTGCAGTGGGTGTCTTCTTGCTTAAAACGAATGACTGTTCAAATTATTTCTAATACTGGCTTTTGACCCAGAAGCATTTAAAAAAACTGACAGCAACCAAAACTTCTAGCTGCTGGTATCTGAAAACTCTGAGAACAGAAAAAATAAAAAGAAAGGAATTTCATGGTCCCTTCTGCTCTCCCCCAGCTACCAAGTGCTTTAATTGTGGATGTGTGTTCATGGAGCTGTGCAGTTACAGAAAATAACATAGACAGAGCTTATGTTAATCACCCCTCAGCCCAAGATAGAATTAGACTGATGGAAATCATTGGCTGTACCCCTGTTTCTGTCTCTCTCTTTTTAGTACTTGTTGGAATATGGGACTTAAAATAGTTTTATTACATGGTTTTATTACATGAGTGATCTGTTCTCCATGGATCTGGGTATGCTTCCTTCACTGTGTGATGTCTTCCCTGTGTGAAGGAAGCCCCTTGAGTTTCCAGTCATATAAGTGCTAGCTGAAAGGATAAGGAAGCTGCACACACGCATAGATAACTTTGGCTACAACCTTTTTAGCTATGAATTCAGTCATTTAATGAATTTTACCTTTTTAAGGTATAACATTTCAAGTTATCATTTCAATAGGAGAACGCAGCACAGGACATTTGGAAAATTGTTTGAGGAAGTGTTTTGGACTCAATTCTTGTTGGATGAACGCAGATCTGTGCTAAACTACCTTGTTATCCTCATGGTTATACTACCTATGCCAAGCAAGATCCCTGGTTGATAGAGCCATCATGGCAGGTGAGAAGTTGAGCTTGGAAGAGCTGCATGATTCTCTATGCAACCCTGCAAGGGAGCCAACCCCAGTGGGAGGTGAAGAGTGTGTGATGGTATCTAGCTCAATGCTTCTACCTTCTTATTTATATCTTGTAGCAAGACAGCTCACACTCTCATTGCTGAAACTTAATCACAACCAGTGAATGACCTTTGCATCCAGAGTATTTTAAATTGGTCTCAGAAGAATTTGTTTCAGATTCCCAATGTTTTGGGTACTTGTCAAATGACAAGACTTAGGACGAATGAGGTCGGACCAGCTGTGGTTGCATTATGTCATGATTTGGCAATGGGCCCCAGCTGACTAATAATGAACCATGAAAACAGCTGGACCTTTTCCATCTTCTCCTCTGTGGTATGACTCCACTTTGCACTTCAATTTGAGCGCAGTGGCCTCCTATTGGAGATGTCTTCACCAGCAGGAGTGAAGGAATCTCAAGACAGAAGCACAAGTCTTCACCTCAGCTGTCATTGGATATGACAGAGTACTTTCTTGCAATAAGCATACTTGTTGGAAGTCATGGCTTCCAAACCTGGTGGCAGTTCTACTATAATTGCAAGTGGGCACAGAAAACAAAGGTTTCTGCAATTTTTTCCAATTCTGCCTTCACAGAAGGAAAGGACTAGCAGGACACAGGGAGTTGTCATGTCCAAGGCCTTGATCTTTTGGGCACACTTATTACTCCACTCCAGAAACTAATGCAGTATAATTTTGAAAACAGTTTTATTGCCCTCCCAGGTCTAACAGGCTGGTTTGAGACTCTAATCTACTGACTGAAAAATCTTTTAACAGTCTTAGTTTTCAGATGCTGAAGGTAAAGATGCTTATAAGGACAATAGAAAATGGTTTCTCCATTATATATGACATATGCAAAAAGCAAGGTTCATTCTATTTTCCCCTGTTCACCTAAGCTTGTTCAGTCTGGAGTTTCAGGAATTCTTAGTTTTCATTAGATGTACAGTGATGACAGCTTAAGGCTACTGTTTTAGACCAATGAGCATGATGTGAACCTTTAACAAAATGACAACCCCTGCCCTGCAGTCCAAGACGGGAGTTGGTAAATCACCCCCACCGGTGAAAGTGTCCAGTGCTGTTAGGGCTGTGGGCCACTGACCAGGCCCTGGCCTCAGGTTCAGCTGACTGAACTGATGCAAGAAACTGCTGGCTACGACGTGAGAAATTGCTGGATGTGACACATAATGATGACAGAGGCTGACAGGGGTTACCAATAGCACCATGAGGAATGGCTGGGTTTTACAAGTGGTTCAGCGGGAATGATATGAGATGGCCAAACCTCCCTGAGAGGGAGTTTCAGGACTTTGGACAAGACCAACAGTGCCTTGGTAACCACATCAGCGATAGGATATAAAGTTGAGATCACCTGTGTCAGTAATGGGGTCAGGAATACCAATTGGGGTATGGATGCAGGAAAACTGAGACCAATAGCGAAACAGTAATTAGGTAGGAGTGGGTTGTTTATCTGGAAGAGGATCGTGGAGGAGAAAGAGAGGGGCAAGGATGGTGAAAGAAAGTGTCAAGAGATAGAAAATTGATAACAAGACATTTAAAAGGTGTCATTGGGATAGTCCAATGGTACCTGTCAGGCAGCCCTTCACTTCACTGCAAGTACAGCAGGGCAACAAACCTGACCACACCACTGGTGTCAAGCCTGCTTCCATGACCTATGGGACCATGGGAGGTAGTGGGTCCCTCCCCTTGCTGGAAAGGGAACAGGCAGAATGGATGGCTTGGACATCATGGTATCACTGAGTTCACACCCATTTTAGACCTGAGAGCATCGTAACAACAACCTCAAGGGAATAAGGCAAAAGTGAGGTGACTTGTACTCAAGATAGGCAGTCTGCCATGAGATGGAGGCTTCAGTCCCTTCAGGAAATGGGAGATGAACACCATGGGTACGTGTGAGACCTGACGGCTAAACTGCTGGGTCATTAGATGAGAGAGCAGCACCATCACAACCTCACCCATCTTACATTAGAAAGCAAGGGCTATAACTGCACTTTCTGCAGGCCAGATCTTGTTGGAGTCTTTCAGGCAAGCTCTGAGAATGAAACCTGAATTTAGTTCCCTCTAGGATTTTATGATTTTTCTGATCCCATCTAGACGAAGGGTGAGTCTACGTAGCACTATAGTTTGGATCAGGACTGCGCTTTTGAACTGAATATCCCTATTGTCTCCACTTGCTGAGCTTTAGTTCACCTCATGGAGAGGCCTCAGGGAAACACAAAGCAGATTCTCTTCAGTTAAGACCAAACTGGAAGAAATTAATTGAAGGGAAGCTAGGAAGGTTTCACAGTTTCTTTTTACTGGCATTTAAACCCCTTTGTCCAAAAGTGCCATGTAAGCTACACAAGTCTTTTCAGGTCCCTTTTTGACTTTTATGTGAACTTGCTAACTGCGTAAGGGATGCTCATCTTCTAAGTTAGTGAATTCCTCTGTGCGCCTCCTTCTTTTCTTCTCATCCCACTGCAATGGTTCAAACAGCAATGGTGTGAATTTGTGAAGTTTCAAGGTACTTGAGATAATAACACTCAAAATATTTTAGAGCACACTTGCAAGGAGATTACAGAGAATATAGGAGAACATAAATGTAAAGCAGCAGAATTCTTCTATTTTCTTATAAAAATAAATTGATTTTATGAATCAACATAAAAACTGAGGTTTGTAGAATGACAATCCTCTAAAAATTTTATATATGATCACTGAGGGCAGAGTTTCTTTCAATTTTGTCATATCATTTTCTCCATCTTTATTGCACAAAATAAATACATGAGCCTTCCTAATGGAAAACTTTCTCAAACATGATGTCAGGGGAATCTTTCTTCAGAAACATGCTGCAATTCTGCAGTGTCTGTTACTCTAAAAATGTGAACAGAGAAAACCTGTTAGTTTTATTTTTCTTCAGCTTCTATTTCAGACCTCTCAGAGTAAACACAACTCTCTGTTCAGTAGATCTGGCTTTGCCTGAGCCCTCTGTTGAAACAAATGTGCAATAATGTATTTTATTTTATTTTGTAAGTTTTCTATCCATTTCCATGGGTTAGATTGAGCATCCCTGGATGAAATTAGAGCTTTCACTGGGAAATCAGACTATGGAAAGTTCCTCACGCACAACTGCAGAAAGATATAAGCTTGCTCTGCCCATCCTTTGAGATGAACAGGAATTGTATGGGGTAGAACAGCACGAAGCTCAGGTTAATATAAAACCTGTCACCATCAAGGCTTCAAGCAAGGTGTTTTGCAGCTAAATGGCCTCTGTTCAGAACAGGGGAAAGGACAGGGTATGGTATGTCAGCCTGTAAAAGCTCATGTAAACATACCCTACGTCCAGTCAGGTGTGCTTTGACATCAGTCACAACTGTGAAGTTATTTCCAAAAAGGGAGGAAAAATACAAATTACTTAAAGAAACAGTGATTTTGAAAATGTGGGAAGTGACAAAAATGAAGCCCTTTTTTTGCCTTTTGCCTGAAGGTGATCTTGAGATGCCAAGTAACCTACTTTGCATAAAAGCAGAACATGGTTATTTCATTTAAAAAGCTGAAAAATGCCATTGGTACTCAGATTGCTTAGTATTTTCATTTCCAAGGCTCTGAGGCTGGCATCTAGCCAGGTAAGGTACGGCCCCATTGCATACAAGGACAGGACAGGTAAGCTGCTGTCTTTGCAAGCTCACAATTTTAGATCCTAAATTTTTTAGTATTTGCCACAGGCCTGATGCTGGGCTCTTCACTGGAGGTGCTGTACATCACAGTGCAAGGAAAATAGGTTTCGACACATCTGAGTCTTCCCAGAAAGCCTTCTTTTTCCAACTTTGAGTGCTACAAGAGAATATTAGCCACTTACTGGATTCTCAGGTACTAGAATTTCCAGACGTGCAACCACTGAACCCACAAAGATAAACCCCCAAATGTATACACGGTGAGATCATGAAGTTGATCCTTACCATGGTCAGTAAGTCCAGCATGCTGCCTGATATTGGGCTTACTGTTCATGCACGGATTAACTGTGCAGCACTGGCTCAAGGGATTTTGAGTGCCAGACTCATTTTAGATGCTCTGCAGTGTGCTGGATCATAACTTTCTCAGTCAGAAATGTAAAGCAGAAATATGGGAGCCCTGCAAAGAGCTTGCAAACTATGCATAAGACAAGCTACAGCAGATGGAGATAGACACATGGGGGACTACAAGATTGGTGGCTGTCTTTGCACACCAACAGTTCTTCCTGAGTGGGCCCTTATGGACTGGTTGAGAAATGGTAACAATGAAATGAAGCCTTTTCCTAAGCCATCAACTAGAGTGTAATCCAGCCTGGAAAGTCAGAGATTCACTGAAGAATACACTCACTGTGTGGACAAAGAAGACAAGCAGAGTAGTTGGAGGAGTCTAGATATGAAAGGAAACCTTTCACTGAACTTTTTAAACAACAAAAGAATTTACAAAGAAACTAATCATGACTAAGTGGGAAGCATGAACTATGTACTGTGAGCAAATCAAAAGCAGATAAATATTTTTACAGTGAAAACTGTTTAGTAGGTACCTTGCCCTTTACTGACTAGTACTGATTGCTGTGCACAGGAAATGTAATTAGCTGGATCAACTCTTGATTCCCATGACTGGAACGAAGGTAGCAAGAATATTTCCTCTTGGCCATGTCCAGCAGCTGAAAGCTATCAGAATGTTTAGAAACAGGATTTTTTTCTTGTGAAGATACAGAGAACATTGCAGAAAATGGACTGAGAGGCCAATCTTTTTGTTTGTATTACATGTTTCTTAAATCACAGAGCAGCAGCATTTTGTTGTTGTTCTTGTTGTTGGGGTGGGGTTTTTTTGCTAGAGTGGAAATGCTGCTTTCAGTAGAGCATTTTGACTTGGAGTGGCAAAGTATTTACTAATCTTTTGTGTTAGAAAGAGAAAAAGGTGAAGCAAACTTATCAACAAATCTGGTAAACAGGAAAAAACCTCACATGTAATTATAATCATTGCTGTTTGAGACATAAGTGATTCCTTGCCTCTGTCTGTTCTTGCAGTTTTAGACTCTAAAAAGCACGTGATTGACCATATTGGCACATTTTAAATCCATACCTCTACATCAGAAATTGGCAAGAGGAGCGTGATTTGTAATCTAACATGTGATCTGACACTCCCCAGGCACATCCCACAGTGCAGCCAGTTGTTGGTCCCTACAATGTAAGGGGAGAGAGCTCAGCATCCCGCAGCGTGGGGGTCTCCTCTTGGTGGTTCCTGACCCCCTGACCACCACAGCACACGCAGAAATAATAATAAGTGAACTCTGATATCCCGGACCAGCTCTATACACTCTGCAAATAAAAGATAGGGATGGAAAAGCTGCCAGCCCCATGTAGTATCTAGCAAAATTATTCTGGTTTGGACACTGCAGTTATAAAAATTTTTAGGAAAGGCCAGACCCTCAGCTGAAGTAATTCATTAGGGTTGTTCTGTAATTATGCAACCTTTTTAAAAAAATGCTTATTAAGATTCATTCTTTCAGCCTTCCTGGCAAAAGGCTAAAAATGAGCCAAGTTGGAGGGGATGTGGGTGTGAGAAACTCATGTGCTGGGAACTGCAGCTGTAGCTTCAGTGGGCCTGTGAAGCTGCAGGACCTGGAGAGTGGTTTCGCTGAGCCAGAGATGACAGAAAATCATCAAGATGTACTATGGCCTTGTCAAGGTTTCTAACAATTAGGTTCCTTCAAATAATTTTTCTGCCTGGAGTACCTGCCCCTGCTTTGGCCTGATTCACAACTCCATTGCTGTAGTTTTATGCTGATATAACCCTTCAGAAAATCAATCAGCTAGACTGGTGCTGGTATAAAACTGGAGTGATGCAGTGGTGAATCAGATCCATGGTTATAAAACAGCGTCTGTAAGAAATTACATAACTGGATCAGGAATATTTTGCAGGAATTAATCACTAAAAAAATAAAAGAAATGTGATTATCATAGAATCATTGTGTTGGGTTTGCGTGGCAAGGTTTTGGTAGCGGGGGGGCTACAGGGCTGGCTTCTGTGAGAAGCTGCTAGAAGCTCCCCCTGTGTCTGACAGAGCCAATGCCAGCCGGCTCTAAGACGGGCCCACCACTGGCCAAGGCCAAGCCAATCAGCGCCTCTGTGATAACATATTTAAGAAGAAGAAAAACACTTAGAGAGGGAGAGCTTTTGCAGCCAGAGAGAGGAGTGAGAAGATGTAAGAAACTCTGCAGACACCCAGGTCAGTGCAGATGGAGGGGCAGGAGGTGCTCCAGGTGCCGGAGCAGAGATCCCCCTGCAGCCCGTGGTGAAGGCCATGGTGAAGCAGGCTGTTCCCCTGTAGACTATGGAGGAAGGATGAGGGGGTGTAGAGATTCCACCTGCAACCTGTGGAGGACCCCACGCCGGAGCAGGTGGAGGCACCTGAAGGAGGCTGTGGCCCGTGGGAAGCCCATGCTGGAGCAAGCTCCTGGCAGGACCTGTGGCCCCGTGGAGAGAGGAGCCCACGCCAGGGCAGGTTTGCTGGCAGGACTTGTGACCCCATGAGGGACCCACGCTGGAGCAGTTTGCTCCTGAAGGTCTGCACCCCATGGGAGAGACCCACGCTGGAGCAGTTCGTGAAGGACTGTAGCCTGTGGGAGAGACTCACATTGGAGAAGTTCGTGAAAAACTTTCTCCTGTGAGAGGGGAGCAGGGGAAGAGTGTGAGGAGTCCTCCCCCTGAGGATGAAGAAGCGGCAGAAACACCGTGAGATGAACTGACCACAACCCCCACTCCCCGTCTCCCTGTGCCGCTGAGGGGGGGAAGGTTGAAGCCGGGAGTGAAGTTGAGCCCGGGAAGATGGGAGGGGTGGGGGGAGGTGTTTTAAGAGTTGATTTTATTTCTCATTCCTCTACTCTGTTTTGCTTAGTAATAAATTAGATGAATTCCCTCTCTAAGTTCAGTCTGTTTTGCTCATGACGATAATTAGTGAGTGATCTCTCCCTGCCCTTATCTTGACCCACAAGCTTTTCGTTATACCTTTTCTCCCCTGTCTAGTGAATGAGGGAAGTGATAGAGCGGCTCTGGTGGGCACCTGGGCCCCAGCCAGGGTCAACCCACCACAATCATAGAATGGTCTGGGTTTGAAGGGACCTCAAAGATCATCTAGTTCCAACCCCCCTGCCATGGGCAGGGACACCCTCCACTAGACCACGTTGCCCAAAGCCTCATCCAACCTGGCCTTGAACACTTCCAGGGATGGGGCACCCACAACCTCTCTGGGCAACCTGTTCCAGTGCCTCACCACCCTCACAGTGAAGAATTTCTTCCTAACATCTAATCTAAATCTACCTTCTTTTAGCTCAAACCCATTACCCCTCGTCCTATCACTACATGCCCCTGTAAACAGTTCCTCTCCACATTTCTTGTAGGCCCCCTTTAGGTACCGGAAGGCTGCTGTAAGGTCTCCCCAGAGCCTTCTCTTCTCCAGGCTGAACAATCCCAACTCTCTCAGCCTGTCCTCACAGGAGAGGTGCGCCAGCCCTCTGATCATCTTTGTGGCCCTCCTCTGGACTCGCTAAAACTTTCCTCTGGACTTGTTCAAACTTTCCTGCCAACAATACCATAAATGTACTGCCAATTACCTAATCACACATCAACCTGTCTTGAAAAAGAACTAGTTTAGTTCCAAAGTTGAACAAAACCAAAGGATATGAAGAAGTACTACTTTGCCTGGTTTATATTGGCAAAACCTCTGGTATTCTCTCACACTGAAAGACAACGCTCTGCCCTTGTAGCAAATTTAACAGGGAAGATCAAGATTTTCCTTAGTAATTTAGGATACAAAATGCATCAGGAGATGGCCTAGTGATGAGTTGAGCCAGTTGTAATGAAATAAACACCCATTTTGTGTCTCTGGGATGGGACCTACTTTGTATGACTGAACTGAAAGCTGATGTCCTGCTTTGTCTCACCTACTCCGTCTTCCTGTCTCTCCCTCAGCAATGGGCACTGATTACCAGCAGAATTCAATCTACACCACTCTCAGCTCTCACAAGTAGAAACTGGGGCAGGATTTAGTTCAAATCCTATCATATAACAGAGTGTTCACTGTCTTATCTACACACATAGGAAGACGTTCATCACATCAGTTGGTATTGCTGAGCAGGAGTCCAATCTAGTACAGCCTTATAAAAGTGCTGGTAATAAGCTCAAAAGTATTGTTATCTATTCAAAATGAGATTAAAGAGAGGGTAAAATATATTCCTGGATTAAGCTGGCACAACTTCAATGACCACATCACAGATAATTTGGCACAGCATGTATCAAAATGCCCGGCTTTGTTCCTCAGAGTGGCAGCCTGCTCTCCCACATGTGTTTATCTCAGGACACTACAACGTTCAAACGTAGGAATGGTGGTTATTTGTGCCCTGTATGGCCACAGTGTCTTCACATATTACAATCTATTTTTTGCATGGCAGTACTGAAAGATCTCAGATGTCTGTGTGGTTTCACCATTTGCTGGTTTTTCAAACTGAAAGCCCAAGTCTGATTCTCAGCACGCCACTTGTGCTGTTGCTGCTCTACCTATGGCTCATGGTCCATGTTCAGCCTCGCTTGCCTCCCAAACTGGCAAGGAGTGACAAGTTTTACTTTTGTATTATCTTGACAATCACTTTGCAGCTGCATTAGGTGCCTTTTAGTTATAAATTCTGGAGGACTCTGAAAGTGCTTCTCTTATTAACTCCTTGTGAGTGCCCATAGTCATTTTCTCAGCTGTCCATCTTAACCAAAGTGGTGAAGTGGAAGAGGGGTTTTTATTCTTCTTGCCATGAAGAATGAATTCCTAACTTCAGGTTTGCAAATGAACATGGGACTCTTGCTCATTGAACCCTGCAATACCAGAACAAAGGGCATACTTGATGAAAGTAGTAAAAGATTGGTTTAAACTGCCAAATTAAGTACTTTCTTTCTGCAGAGAAAAGAGGGATTTCCTGGAACATACTGCCACAGGGGGTTGCAGAGGCAGATATTTTTATCAGTAGGTTCAGAAAAGGATTAGATAAATTCATGGACAGCAGGTCTATAAGAAGACATGAAAAGGATTAGACAGGACTGCATTCTCGAACATCCCTGATATAACAATTGTGGATGCTAGAAAAGAATGACAGGAAAAAAAAAAACAACCCTCTTGCTGTTATCTGGAGACAGACTCGTGGGTTAAGTGGACTATTGGTCTGACTTGGCAGGACATCTTGTATGTTTTCACAGTACATGAGGACTTTCACCAGTCTCATCCCCAATATGAACACACATACCATGAGGTCTGTTCCCCCTAGGAGATTTCATAACAAAAGTCTGTATCAGCCTTGAGTACAGACAGTCCTAACTTGGTTTCACTCATTTGGTTTTCACCTCATTTTGTTAAACTTCAGCCCAAGCATTCCACTGTGAGCTGGATTCTTTGCTTTTTATTCCATGTGTATCATATCCAGGCTCAAAGATAGTGTGTTTCTCATCCATTTGATCTTTGTACTGTGTGTTCTGTTCTCATCTGTAGTCAGTTTTTAAAAGATTTCTTTTTCCTATTTTTTTTTTAAATTCATACTGTTTGTCGTGCCTGATATTCACTCCACTCAAGTGTGCTGATATACTCAGAGAGTACTTTAGAAATCAATATATAATAGTAATTGCAGAAACTGGCTAAGTTGTTTGTGAAACACTGGGACCAGGTTTGAAAAGATAGGGCCTTTGTCAACCATATTCTCTTATTACTGATTGCCCTGAGATCAATGTAAGCATGCTGTAAGATGTACTAAAGTACAAAATTACTTCCAACTGCTGGGAGAGGGAGACTCCTTTCACACTTCACATGGAAATGCTGGCCAGATGTTGAAGATTGGTTTGGTGGTTGGCATACAAGCACACAGAAGCCATTCTTTCCAAAAAAATTTCTGACATTTCACTAGTTTTAAAACTGGCTTGACGTGCTAAGAAATACTTGCTTACTTGGAATGCTTGCCTTTCTAATGATTTTAGTTCATTCCCTCCTTTGCCCTTTTCTTCCTCCGCTTTGAATAGACATGGGAGGAGTTCCTGCATATTAATCTTGTTAAGTGTGCTGGAGCTGATGGTCTAAAATCTAAACTGCTTGATTTAGCTGCCAGAGGTAAGTTTCCTCTTTATTTAACCTCTCTCTAGAGACTGATGAACTGCTCTGAAAACACAACAAGGTCATACCTTTGCATAATGGTGAAAGCGAATTAAATATGACCTTTTACAGATCTAGTTCATGACTTCTTGTAATTCCTAAATCTGAGGGTAAAAAAGTCAGATGATTTCTCAGAGAAGCATGTTTTGTTGTTTACTTTTTTGTTTGTTTGGTTTTTTTGACTCAATGAGTTGTTTTTATTATCTAAGTCATTCAATCTTTCCTCAGTGGTAGATATGCTGCAAGTACTATGCCACTCATTGGCTGTGGCTGTCGACCCAGGGTAATAGGCTGCAGCTGGTTTTAGCAACTTAAAACTAAAATAGTATGTTAAATTACCAGCTCCTTTTCTGAGAAAACACTCCAAAAAAACATAATCAACACTTACTCATTTTTGCAACTAATAATTCAATATTCACATACTTGGGGACTCCATAGCAACATCACCATATTTCAGGCCTGTCTTAAAGTACAAGTGTCAGGTACACGACAAATTCTAGGGCGGCTAGTTCTTGAGGATAATTTATCCCATAGTGACGGATTATGAATGAGTTCAGAAGTTTGCCATGATGTCCAAAGAACTTTTTGCACCCCTTGCGTCCCTGTCCCCCTCCAAAAAAAAAAAAAAGAAAAGAAAAGGGCATATTTCTCAAAAACCAAACAAGACATTACTTTGGGGTGAGATCCTGCTTAATTTACTCTCTGCATGAGCACTTCTTTATATTCACTTAGTTTTATTGTTTCCGTTGTATAATGGTATTGAAACATCTCTCTCTGGTTGTAGCAGTAGGAGACATAATTAAAATCTCTCTTTCATATATATGCATATATTTATATATCTTTATATGATAATGTGACTGCAAAATCACAAAGTTGACAGGAAAATTTTAGGCATAGGTGTAGTGTTGGAAGCCACTACATGGGGGTAACCATGTAACTTCTACTACTGTTAGAAGCAGATTGTAAGATAGAAATGCCCCTTCCACTTTCTGTTTTGCTCTAAATGTTAATAATATGAATAATAGGAGACAATTTGTCCTGATGTTTATTTTCCCTGCTAACTATTACATTGTGATACTCTGTACAAAAGCATTCTTCAGAATCTAAATTTCCTGTAGATAACTGAGAATCATTTTCTTGTAATATATCCCGTTGTCAACTATATCCCTCAGTTCAACTAGGAAGAAGTTGTACTATAAGTGGGAATTTTTTTTATTATAACAGTTCTACAAGCGGGCTAGTGTATGTACGCAGCGATATAACGAGCTCACCATTTCCCATCTTTGTCAGTCTGCTCTCTCCTTGGGTTGCAGGCAAAGGGGGCAGGTGAGTCTTTACTGTGCTGGCAGCTAATAGCCAGAGCCATTATGCAGCGCTCTCTCGGATCGTTAATAGGGAATATTATCTGAAATTGACCTTGTTTAGACATCGAGTGCCTTTGGCCTTACTTCAAGACACTTAACATGAACAATTATCTGATAATATGTGCTTTTAAAGGACTATATTGCTTAAGCAGTTTCTCACTGCAAGAAGCTCTGGTGTGAGCCAGCATTTTCTTTTCAAAAGGTTGTATGAAGTATAACTTCATGTAATGTAGATCATATTTGTCAGATTGATGAGAATTTAGGCTCAGGAATTTAGACCCATCAGTGTACTGTAATCTACTATGGAAAGAGCTACTCAGTGTTTCTGTTTCACATTATTGCCTGAATTTCTTAGCACGTATGTAAGTTTTAGCTTTTTGGAAGACATGCTGTGCTGAAGTTTCAGACTATGCAAAGGTTTGGATAAAAACAGAATAGGAATTGCATGAGCACACAAAAAGGTTGCTCCCTGTTTCAGGTACAATTTGTATCTTTTTCTAGAGGCACCAAGTGTCCACTGCCAGCTACCTGCTCTCATGGGGCTCCATTTTTTTAGACACAGGCATTACCAAGCATGTTGTTTGAACAGCTCATTTCAGGACTGATATTTAGGTATCTAAATAAAGTAGTTATTCTCAGAAAATACCCATGACAGAAGAGGGGATAATAATAGTTTTTGTATATTATAATTTCTTTTCACCTGCCTTTCTTTGCTAAATAAAGCTGTATCAGGGCTCACTAAATGGGAAACATTAGGCTGATATAAGTTATTATTACTTTTAAAACATACATATGCAAGTAATAGATTACATTATCTCTCAAATGTGTAATGACCGGTGGTGGCAAGTGAGGTGATGGTATGCGCATTTAGACCGTTGATGGGAAAGCAGGAATCTGAATATTCTTCAACGCCGAAGCAAAGAGAGCAGTGCAAGCCCAAGCTTCTCCTTTTGGAAGACTGTACTCCCCACAGAGGACAGTCAAAGTTTAAATCAAAAACCTGAAAGATGTTATTCTAAGAGCCAAAATAAAATGAGCATCTCCTAGAATTTCAGATTACCAAATGGAGATTCCAGACTTTTTTTAGATATGCATATAATGATTGAATTCCTCTACTCTAGGGAAATATAAAGTATATGGTGCCTCTGTTCTTCCACTAGCATGCTGGGATAGGTTACAAGTCTTAGCTGTCCCATCACTCTTTTCTGTCAGGCATCACCTTCGCCCTTTATAATTTTTTGGTGCCTGTCTCGAGCAATATGGATTTAACTGCACTTTTTCTGTAACATGGCTTCCTTGGGTTTAGCAGATTTTCTGGCTTTTGCCAGAACATGACTGATACAGGATAACATAACCTCGAGAACCTCTCTTCCTCATTTTAAAAGGCCAGCATATCTCATTGCAGAAACAGTCACATCTTCCTAATCATTAATGAAATTTAAAATAGTAATTTATTCACCTTTCTGGGCTATTACAACTACAGTTCATAAAGCCTCCAATAAAGAACTAATTCTCATTTTGCTAACCACACAAGCAGTAAGATGCAGGATTTGACTGCAGAACAGTCAGAATCGAAGTGAATAAGAAAAATATTGGGTAGAAGAAAAAAAAAGTCCGTCGTGCCTGGCAGATGAGGAATAAAGGCAGATGAATGGTTCAGTCAGAAAGCTATGGCAAAACTGATAATTGAATGTGGACTTTCCAAATCCCAGGACAGTGTCTTAAACAAAATTGCTGCCTTCTTCCAAAATATTAACGCTTCATTTCAGTTTTATCTTAGGATTCCATATCAGAAAGGTGAAGCAGCTTTCACATACTTGTACTGAAAGTAAATTTACCATACAGCAAGATCCATTTTTTTAACCCCATTGTTGCAGTTTTTTTATTTGCTTCATCAGATGTTTTTTAAAGAATTAAATAGCCTGATTATGTCACTAATCAATTAAACACTTATTAATGGCCTTTCCAGTGCCCCTCTACTCATGCTGTGCTAAAGTACATGAAAGAGATATGACACAATGCTACATACAGACCCAGCAAAGAGCCATAACTGTTGTCTGTACCAGGCATTTAGAAGGGAATGAAAAAAGGGGGAAATTGTGACTTATTAACTCAACTGTATTTATAACATCATGAGTGCTAGTAGATGAAGAATTGCAATCATTACCTAGGAACCTAACAGCCCATGAAACCAAGTGCCAAGGTTAAGCAGGCTATCTAAACAACAGGGTTTTATTGTCTATTACATCAGATTTGCTCAAAGAATAGGAATATAGTTTATGTGAATTATGTGTTCATCAAAAGCCAGTTGCTAGCAGAGCACAGGGTGCATAGTTCCCAGTGCAACCCATCCGGATAAACATCTAGTCTGCCTTTTGGGGACAATTTAAATGTCTACTGAAACATACACACATGCACTGGGGAGACTAAATTATTCCAATTCATTTCACATGCCCCACCAATAGCAATTTTATTTCATTAAGAGTGTGGACAGGCCCTAGAGATCTGGAATGAGCTTCAGTTATAGCTCAAGGTGTTCTTCAAAACTTACACATAAAAAGGGACACAAAAAAGGAAGAAATGAAGAACAAGGAAGGATTAATGTTACAGAAAAAACCTGCATCAGACAGAATTTGTGCAGAATGTTAGAAAATGGTCACATGCCTATAATAGCTGTACTGGAGAAAAGATCAAGGGCCCATTGTGCAAGGTACTGCACAGGCACTTAATAGCCAGTTCCTCCCTGAGCATTTTCGTCTTCATTTGTTTTTTCTCTCTCCAGCTAACCCTAATCTCCCAGGGCCAGACTGTCATCTGTCTGATGCTCTGTCCTTGATGGGACTGCTCAGGATAACATACTTTTAAATGCAAGTTAGTTTTAGAGAAAGAGGTGAGCCCAGGTAACAGAGTGAAATCTAGCCTGCTGCGCAGTGAGTCAGAAAAAGGCTTATGTCCTTGGTTTAACTGAAAGCTCAGCACTACCTGGCTCACCTGGTCCCTCTGCACAGGCCTGAATTTCACCCTGAGAGACAAACGTGCGTAGCAGGATACACCACTGCTGGGACATCGGGCTACTCCATCTGTTTGCATTTCTACCCGAAATGTCTGAATTTTATCACCAGTTGGAAAAACCAGCACAATGATTTCATTACTTCCAAATGAAAACATACACCTGAGCTTAAAAGGAGGAGAAAAACTGATATTCAGCTGAATCCTGACTTTGTAAGGCTTGCAGGACTAGATGAGGGATTTTATGAAATATGTATGTGGCTGGTCATTCTGTAGCATCTGTTTCCTGTGACTGCCACTGCATTTTCAATACTGTTTCGGCTGCTTCCAGTTAGAGAAAAAATAAATCTCTGCCAATGCAGAAGAAATATCATGGATAATTTTTTATTTCTGTGAGTGACATGATCTAAGTAACACCTAAAAAGTATCTAGGGAGGCAGGAAGCCTCTTACTTTTTGGCATGGCAACAGATCTTTAAAGATACTTTTAATATAGCAGAAATAACTGACAAAAATCAAATTATCAAGACAGATCTCAACTGTCTGATCCAGTGGGCTAACGCCAACTTATAGCAGTTTAAAAAGTGACCCAATGATACATGAACAAAATAGAACTGCTTTTTGCAAACCAGGATAGTAATGCTACATCTACTTAGTAAGCATACTTATTTCAATATTAAAAAAGAAAGCCAGTAAAAATGAGGCTTTTTTATAGGAGAAACTGTGATTCAATAAGAAGCCAGTGAGATGATTGCTGTTCTTGAAATTATGAAAGAGAGTTTGATTTAATGTGTTGATACACAATTAAGAACAAAATCACGACAGTTTAAGTGAAGGAGTCCAGATTAGGCTTCATGATTTTGAGGCTTTCTCTCTCTGCAGAGATCGCTAATTGTGAGATTCCTCACAGGCATACCTATGCTTGACAGGACAGTAGCCTGAAGTGCTAAGAAAGTGTTGTTAAAGATCATCAGTTGACTGAGCAGTATTCACATAAAATAATAGGCTTGGAAAGAAATAGTCAAGAATTTAAGCAAACAATATTGTTATAAGCAACCAGCTATTCTCTTCAAGCACTTCAAAACAAATACAAATGAATCGCCCTCTTGTGACTTCCCTTTCAAAAATGTAGGCAAATTGTTGTGGTTATAGTGGTTGTTTCTATAATTGATCTAGTTAAGATTGTACAGTGGAATGGGTTTAAATCAGCTACTAAGGAGGCCTGATTAACCTACTAGATTTGTTGAAGCTATTTTGATGACCGGAGGCAGCAACTTTGCCAAGAGAGTGCCATGACACAGAGTTGCTTTGCCTCTTGCTCTTCCTGGAAAGAGCCAGAGCTGACACCCCCCCCAAAAGTGTGCAATACCAAGCCAATGGAAAATAAGCTTATTGCTAATGCAGGAGGAGTCCTCTCCTTTAGGCCTCCTGCAGCAATGTCCTAACTGCCCTTCTGCAGTGGGACCTCTCCCAAAAGTTCACGGCAGTGCCTACTACCATGGTGTCCCCCAAGGACAGTGACTCCTGTGGACACCGAGGAGAACAGGCTCTATCCCATGTATTCGCAACCTGGCTTTCTGCCGCTGTAATCAGGAGCTGAAAACTGTCTTTGGGGATCAGAACCAAGGCCCTTGTAATACCATACTTTTCAGAAAAGGCTCTAAGAATACCAGGAAGTGGCATGGGTGCAGTCTGCCCCTTTTATGTCTTATTTCTCCCATTTATGCTTAACAGATCTGCAAATAAGGGACTGGATATCTAAGTCCCTGGCCCAATCAATTGCCCATGCTGATGGTTCCACCATCTAATTTTTTGTCATGTGGAAAAATATTGGTTTCTTTATTTAAAAATTTTCCAAATTCTTACTGTGTGGAAAGTCTCCTCTTCATGCTGTTCTTAGTTCTCAGGAATCCTATTTTCTTTGATTTTCCTCACTAGTTCACAGAGAGGTTTTCACATATCCATCTTATTTGTCACCTCCTTTCCATCGTAAAAAAGCCCACACTTTGAAACTCTATGTAGGAAGTGTTTTCCATAGCCCCAGTTATTTCCCTCATCTGTCTTTGCATCTCTGTTAGTCCAGAATCCAGACTAAGAGGCATTAGTCAAATCCATAAGTGCATTGCTATATCCCCATATTATGCTTCATTTCATTACTCATGTGTCTTACAACTCAGCAGAATCTTAACCTGTCTTCAACAGTGCATGAGTCCCTTTACTAAGTTTCAGTACAATTTACTTCCCTTTGTTAGCTGTATTAATTCTCGTTTTACTCAGCTACATACTAGCTTGTGTTCATCAACCGTAAGTTTCACCCAGTGAACGCTGAAGTTTCTCTTGTGCCCTCAGAGACTGGAGGGCAAAGAAAAGTATTTGTCCCATCTGCTTAAGACTAGTTCAGATGCCTAAAGGACAGTTCAGAAGGTCAGAGTTTAATATTCATGTCTCTTCCATGCAGGCAAGAAAGAAAAATAAATTCCCACCTAATGGTTATTAAGGGTAGACCAATAAAATACCTTAATCATAATTATTTCCCATCCTAAATAACTTTATCAGATGCATACTATGCTACCTGATTCCCTTCTTCCACATCAACACACACTTTAAATTGAGAAATTAATATAGAAATAATTCTATCTCTCAGGGTTTTTTTTTATTTTAATCCTAAATTTTGTTTTATTTTTCTGTTGCTCGTGGTCGATTTCCTGTTGTAACTTCATTTCAAAGAACCTAGTGAAAAGTTCTTGGATGCCCTGAATAAAGTATTGCCAGTTATCTTCCCGTCTTCAAAAGGGATGATGAATACATTCAAACACTCTAAAATTTTGGAAGTTTAGCCATGACTTCAGAAAACATTAGAGTAGCTGGTTGATTTTGAGAGTGACACAACGATGCTTTTAGATGGTTGTTCAGTATTTTGGGAGAGAGGTTGTTTGCTTTTACCAAAATTCTCATTCAGTCAGGCAGAACAAACAACAGTATTTTCAATAACCAGTCCCATGATTTACGCTATTCAGTGTGCATGGGATTTGAGGGGAAGGGAGGAGAGCACGGGCTGCAGAAGAGAAAATTCTGGAAGCACATTGATTGAATCGCTGCGTGTGCACCCAGGTAGCATGCTGTGCTGTGCTGTGCTGTGCTGCGCTGAAGCAGATCTGCGATTCAGTCATTTCAACAGACAGTCCATGTCATGCGAACGAGCCTGCGAGGATGCATTTAGCTATTCCATGTTAGGTGAAATATAGTTTGAAAGCTGTTGGTAACTTCAGGGGACTTAATGGGAACAGCACAGAAGTCTGTTTATGAAGGACTCAAGAGCAGTTTTAAAAAAAGTGAGGGAGGCAGAATTTTCTCTTATTTTCCTTATTGTTTCAATTGAATAGATTATTCTGTTAGCTCAGTTATAACTCTATACTGCTGATCAAGAAACCTGCAAGTCTCTGCATTTTGTAAACATGGCTATCAATGATGCATATAACTTGATGACTAGAATGCAGGTTTTGTTGTCTTGGGATTATTAGCTTTCACTTTTCTTCAGAGCTTGCAAGAATATAATATTATATAATATAGAGAGTTTTTTGTCTCATCACAGCCCCAAACACTGCACTTAGGTAACAGGCATCCCAAGACTCAGAGCACATCCATGTTCAAATCCTCCAGTCCTACGCTAAGACTAGCTAGGAATCAAAGCACCTGATACATTCAATGGGCATAAGCCGAGGGAATGAAACTCTTGTGTGAATTTTTGGTGGCCCTTTTTCCACAGAAGGAAGAATGGCTATCATTCCTTTCAAGTTATTATGATAGTTATTTCTGGTAGTAATTCCAGTACATTAAACGATACGAAACATAAACCAGTCCTATTATATTCCAGGAGTAGCCAATTTATACAACAGCTGGGAATGAGATCAAAGCAGATTTTCCTATCTGACCAACTAAATCACAGCATACACACATAATATGCTGGCTGCTGACACAGCACTGTGTATCAAACAGTAGTCCGTGAATAGAAAAAAAATGTTACAATGCACATATTTTGGGAAGGGTTACACTCATATCGCAACACAGGCATGTTTGTTCACTGTAGACTGAATGAGTGGAAAAGCTGACAAAGCTGCATGGCTATGGCAATTTGCACCAGACATGGAGCTGTTGGAGCGAGTCCAGAGGAGGGCCACGAAGCTGATCAGAGGGCTGGAGCACCTCTCCTGTGAGGACAGGCTGAGAGAGTTGGGGTTGTTCAGCCTGGAGAAAAGGCGGCTCCAGGGAGATCTAATTGCGACCTACCAGTACCTGAAGGGGCCTACAGGAAAGATGGTGAGGGACTGTTGATCAGGGAGTGTAGTGACAGGACAAGGGGTAATGGGTTCAAGCTGAAGGAGGGTCGATTTAGATTAGATATAAAGAAGAAATTCTTCACTGTGAGGGTGGTGAGGCACTGGAACAGGTTGCCCAGAGAAGCTGTGGTTGCCCCATCCTTGGAAGTGTTCAAGGCCAGGTTGGATGGGGCTTTGGGCAATGTGGTCTAGTGGAGGGTGTCCCTGCCCGTGGCAGGGGGGTTGGAACTAGATGATCTTTGAGGTCCCTTCCAACCCAAACCATTCTGTGATTCTATGACTACCAATGCAATATGAGTACCTAGACTGAGGATGTGACTAGCGGTGCTCCCATAGTCACTGCTCTAGAGTACAGTATGTCTGAGGCTGCAGATTTGTCAGTGTTCTCCAATGCCAGTGAAGAGGGAGCTATGAAAATTGCATGTTTCAGCTTCTTGGTTTGGAGTGCTTACACTGGACATTTTGGGTACTTGTTTATGTTCTGCATATTTCAAAAGCTAGACTGCCACATAAAACTTATAATTCTCTCAGGAGCCTTGTTCAAAATTACAAGAAGACTATAAAGCAAAATTCAAGCCCAAGCAGCTGCAATTTCCTTTCCTTTTAGCAAGACCAAAAAGTGTAGTTGTAGTTATTAATAAACCACGTAACATTTGGAGAGCTCTGTAATCTGCATTCCTTATGTGTAGTTCCTTTTCTTTCAGTGGGAGTGCCTGCAAGGGAGGGAGAGCCTCAAGAAGTGTAAGGGGGATCAATTAATCCCAAATTTCCCAAACTGAAAAAAACTGTCAACATCAAATTACTTCACATTACAACTCTGAAAGACAGGTGAATAAAGACCATTATCTTCATTGCCTGGGTGCAAAGGTGAACTGGGGTTTTATTACATTTCCCTCAAGTCATAGAGGGAAACAGAGAGAGACGCCCAGGAATTCTTGTCTTATAGCTCTGTACTGTTTTGTGAGCCCATGCTTAGCATGAAATAAGAAAGAAAAAGGCACTGCAATTAAATTTGTTTGACTTGGAAAGCTCTTAAATAGCAAACTCTTGGGGAAGCAGGGAGAAGGCGGCTACAGAGCCTTTGCCTTCTCTGCTGCAGAGACAAAAGACAGTTTCATTAACAGTTACTCCTACAATGGTTCAAAAATAATTACCATGTAAAATGCATTTGTGTTAGAAGCAATTATTTAATAATCCTGAAACAAATCTTGCTAAATTAATTGGGAGTTTTTCTAGATAAAAAAGTAAGTAAATATTTCAGCAGTGTGACCCTGTACATACATGCCCTCTACTTAAATGTTTCCCAACCTTCTCTTAAACACAGAGGGGTTCTAAGTTAATGTAACACCTACCGCTCAAGTTCATATCTGGTCATAAGATGCTAACATTCAAACCCAACACAAACCTTTTGTGTCGTCCCCACCTCCATTTCTGCTCCTCCATTACCTCGTTCATTTAGTTGGGCTGGTAATACTGATCCCACTGCTCTGGCAATACCAGGACACCCACTCCTCCCCTGCTGCAGTGGTTTCTGTTCTAGTGAAAGCTGACTTTCTTCAGCACTCAGGTCTCCTACTTGATGGAAATGGAAATGGGATCAGGGCAACGTATTCAAACAGACCCTCTTCTAAAAGCCTTTTGCTGTGTTACTGCTGTTGCAGCAGGTCAATCCATGGAAGGTCCTGCCGTGTCTTTCCTCATTCGCACACTCGATTCTGTCACCCAGCCACCAGACAAACAGTGAATGAACCTTTAGATGATTTAAAACCCTTCATAAAGTCCTGTGTTTGTCAGAGGGCAGGCTCAGCCAAGAGCCAGCCGCCCCATGCTTCCTCGGCTCTAGCCGCGTGCTAAGCTCTCCTCTCCCTCCATGCTGACGCCACAATCCCATGCGCATACTCTCTGGCGTAACAGCCTTCCCTTGGTCCTCTCCTCCCTGGGAATGTTCACCTTCAGCTTCCTGTTTCTTCAAAGATAATAAATTCTGTATTCCGACATCCAAAAATCCTCTTGGTCTATTCTTACCCTAAGATAAAACCTCCAATAGACAAAAATATGAGCAGACGAGGACAAGTTAATCTTTTCCTTTCCTGTTTGGTGCCATAGGCCTGCCTTTCCCATGCGAACTCAAGAAAGGAGAGAGGCTGTTCTGGGAGACCATGGGACATTTGACAGCCGACCTAATTCAGAATTCATGCCATGGACAAGATGGGCATCAGAAACCAGGAAAAGGCACCAGTGAGGCTGGAAGAGTGGAGAAGAGACCACACAGGGGAAAAAAAATAAGTACAGACACCATCCATACTAAAATGCTTAGAATTCTTAAGAGATGCATAACTATAGTATTCGAGCACTTTAATTGAAATATTGTTTTATATTAAAAGCATATTTCATCTCTTCTTTGGAATCACAGACTTTGAAATAAATGAGTTCTTTTATTATCAAGTTGGCTTCATGTTATACCAAATTAATTTCCATTAGTTTAATTACCCATAATATATTCCACTTAAAAGAGAACGGCATCCATTTTGCCTAGCACAGCAAATCAAAAGTTCTCATAGAAATGTACTGCTTAATGCAGAGAGAGTTCATAATTTTCTAGCAATGAAACTAGTTATCCCTGGTAATAATACTGAGAATAATTCTGGCAGTATTGGACCAGATTAAATGCACTTGATTCTAGAAACTTCTGTGAAGCACTGAAGATAGAAGACCAACCTCATTCCTAATCATCCCACCACAGGGGAGAATCATGCTCATCTATTTCCCGTCTTTCTGTCCACTGAATATTTAGGGTGCCTACAGTGCCTCTACTCCACTTCATTTTTAACTTCATTCAGTTAATTATAAGGCTCTAGTCATCAAATCTTATTATGCTCAAGACAAAATTAAATTGTAGATGATATCTCCACAGGATGCCATTTCTGCCATTTTCCCTTTGGAGAAGAAAAGATTTAAGCTCCTAACAGTAAAAGCCCTTCCCAGATTGTGAAGGGGACAGAAAAAGTCCCAAACAACAACACCCCCCCCCCCCCCCCCCGCCCGAGACTGAAATAGAAATGATTCTGGGGACACTTAGTGAAAAAAAAGGGATCAAGTAGGGCACTACGGATCCCTGAAAGCATTTTGTGTAAAGAATTGAACATGTTGAGGAAGGCAAGCAGACATCACAGAAACCCTGACCTGACAAGCCTCTTCCTGTGAATGCGATGAAGAGGCCACTTGTCTGTAGCTCCAGAGCGGGAATAAAGGAGGAAGATGTTGGGAAGTGCTGTTGTTAAGTTGTCTGTTGGAAAAAAAGCATTTGTGCCGAACACACGCCTGACCTCAGGTTTACAGAGAAGTGTTTGAATTACTTTCATCTGACTTTAAAATGTTATGATGTCAGAAAAGAGCATGCTACTTAAATTGCAAACATAAACTGTAAACAGAAATAGAGAGCTTTTACTTTAAAATAAATCAAAAGGTTTTCAATTACAACCAGAATTTGTAGTTCTCCATTGTTTCATTTGCAGCTGATCATTAAATTCCCAGAATATTTTCCATGTACATTCAGGAAATAATTTATTTGTTTTGAATTGGTTAGAAAGGAAGATGACAGTTGCCGGTATGAAAGTTACAGAGATACTTATGATTTCTTTCTCTAAATTAGTACAGATAAATATATTCCAAATGACATAAAAATCTTCTCAGGTTTCTCCTGAGACAGGTGTTTTGTTTTAGGTGAGCTCATATAGCAAGTAACTTAAGGAAATTTCATTTAAATTTGTTTACACTTATGCACAGCTCCAAGCATAGGCTCAAGCTTCTGTATCTTCTAGTATCTTCGTGCATCTTCTAGTCTCCCTGATTCCTGTGCGTTGGATTACTGTATTCAGAGGGGAACCCATTAACATGCTCCACATTTGATGTGGTTGACACTCTTTCAATATTAATTCCTTGGTGTGTCGTATGTTGCATGATAATAGTTATTAATGTTCTCCAAGATCCCAGATATTTGCATTCACCATTCTTCTATTACACAAGCAAAAAAAAAAAAAAATCCATTAAGCTATTTTAAATATTAATAGTGGTATTAATACTATTAAAATAATGAAAATGTACAGCCATTACAATCTTTATTTCTTTGGGGAAAAAAAAAATCAGTTTGTTTTTGTCTGAATGACTGCATCTACAGTGAAGTGCCAAAATGCAGTCTTCTTATTCCCCCCTCCAGAGGCTGAAAAACAAAACAAGAGCCAGTCATTTCAACCACACTGAATGATCATGCTGAGCTGTACCAGGACAAAATCATTTAGTGGTTATAGGAATTCTGAGCCAGACCTACAGTACATATTTATCTGGTCCCTGTGGAAATACGAGAGCTGTTCAAAAGTGCTGATTTCATTATAACAGACAAAACAGAGTCCTCACACTGAAGAGTTATGCAAACACCCGTAATGTGTCAAGGATTGCCCTAGAGTATCATGGGGCTGTGGAACTGCCCTCACATACAAACTACTCCCTCCCCTTCTCCATCACATACAATGCTTAAGCAGAGATAGTTAAAATGGCTGAAAAATATTTGGGGGGCATTTCAATGCATTTAAATTGTAAATAAATCTCATTGAAAACTTGAGTTTCAAGCAGCTCTGTGTCAAAGTAGGCACTAATTATTAAATATATATCATGTCTTTGATTGTCATCAGCTGGACTTATGTATATGCCCCATTTCTATGCTGGGTTAGGGTCAAAAGTGAAGAGGTAAGTGGAAAGCACAGAACATTCAAATCTAATTTAAAAAAGAGCTAAGATATATAGAATCAATTAATACTTTTTTTTTTTCCCCCTACTGTCATGCAAGTAGTGGCCAAACACAAATGCCTGAAGGGTGACACAGATTTGCAGACATGAGAATTACAACTGGTTCTAAACTTCCCACATCTACTACCCATAAATACGTTCTCCAAAATTACTTACAGGGAGTAAGTTTTTCCTACCTTGTGAAGGACAAGAGGTGTCCTTTCTCATCATAAAGGAACTCTGAAAGAACTCAATGTTTACCACTGTACTGCTCAAAAATTATTTTTTTTGTGCTTTATGCTTTTCAGAACTATCAAATTCAAGCCTGGTTTTATAAGGAAAAAGAATTGTATAAGTTCATGAGTAATTTTATTTTATATTCCTTTAAATGGCATAAAATCTTTTAGATTGTATCCTGCACATTTCAAATCTAAGTATTAATTAAGGTGTACTGAAAACATTCCATCAGAATTTATTGTGTACAACACACCATTTAAGCAATTCCAAAATATTGTATTAGACCATTTAAACCTCTTTGTAGGATAATAGGATGATTCAAATAGTTGTCACTGAGGTAAATATAAATCACAGCTTGACTAATCATAAACAAGCATTGTTATAAAAAAGTGCTTTTTTTCTAAGTGAACCCTCTAATGCAGAGTTGATTTTTTCAAAGCACACACTGGGAGAACTGCTGGTGGCTTTATCTTTAGTTCAGAGCTGAGTTGAATCTAAAGGTTATCCTGCTCATTCAGGTTTTAAAGTGGTTTATATTTTCCAAATATTTTGTGCAGGCAAAGACCATGCTTTTCCTGAGTCACAATAGCTGAAACACCAAATTCTAAAGGCACTTCACATTTATGAGGTGAACTTCCAAACAGAGCCTTCAAATCTGTGTAGGTGGACTCCACACCTGGAGATTTTTGTTTGCTTGGGTTTCTTGTTTTTCAGAGCAAACGTGTATCTCTTCCCCATACTTCTTTTTTCTGATTTGCAACTTGGTCCCTTGTTAACAACTGATTTAAACAGTTCCTGCGCAGCAACAGCCGCCTGTTTATGTCACTGCCAGCACTGATGGGTGTGTGTGTAGGTAGGAGAAGATGAAGGAGAAAAACTATGAGGAGATAAAACCAGGATATAACACTATAAAACATTTACAGCTAAAGACTCTACAGAATTCCAGTTTGAAACAACTGCTTCCACCAAGAAGAGCTTATTTTCATTCTTCTTTCTTTCTCCAATCTCTTTTAATGGTGGCTCTGCTTTGAGTCTATGCCTTCAACAGCTTCTGGTTTCATGCCTTCCAGTTTGTCAAATCACGGACACAAGCAGAGCTAGTAAAGTTGCTGACCACAGACACCTGCATGTAAGGTGTTTGGTTTAAGATTCCCATAAGTATTTTAGCTGGATTTAGCACTTAAGTCTTCCCCGTGGAATGCCGTGCGTCTCAAAGGGCATCAGCAAAGCATTTCAGCAGTGAGATTTCTCTGTGAGAGATACAGCGTACTCCTACCCTATATCCTCTTGGCTGACATTTATCATTATCGGACTGATCAGTGGCTAGCCATGGGTGTGAGGCTACTTACAGACAGAATGATGAGCAGAATGATTATCAAGCCTACCAACTCAGTTCCTCTCAAGCCTTTGGGGAGCAGGCAGATGTCCTCTCCAGTCCTCCATGCTCCGATGAACAGGGGAGCAGAAGGTCTGGGACTTATCTAGAATACAAAAGGAGGACTCACGTTGCTAAATGTTTTATACAGAAAGAAATTCAACTCTAATATTTAATGTTGTCAAAGTTCAGAAATTCTTTCAGCGCTTTATCACTACAGAGGCATGCATATTATTTTTCTAGAGGAAGAACTATAAGAAAAGAAAACATTATTGATTTCTCTTCTTTCACCTGCAATGTGATGGGTTAATATAAACCTATGATTTAGTCATGAGGTAGTATTTACTGCCTCTCACAGAAAGGGGGATAATTTTATCTAATGGAAACTTCTTATTTCTAACAGTCTTATGCGTAAGAAAGTAGAACTAGTTAAGAAACACTCTTTTTCTATATTAGCAGTCCCCATGCCTTTGGCTAAGAATTACTAATTTGCCCATCAGTATTGACTTTGAAAATCAGTTCACTACCAGATTTATAATAGCATGCAATCAAACTCTCACTCAGCTCCATGTTTCATTGCTGACATGACATAATCCATTTTCTGTGTGTTAAAACTAGGGTAAGCTCTTTTTAGTGTTGAAATGTCAACCGTGCAGCCTGACACATGTTTTGATTGAGTTCGGACATCCTGTTGGACCATCTGAGAAGCTGACTTTTAAAACGGTGCTTACGAAGAGCCTTTGGAACATTTATCTTTGCAACTGTTCCTTTGTCCTGTTCACACAGTATGCCGCAAAGTGAGGTTTATTTTTTTTCTTTCAGTTCATAAAATATATTTAACAAAACATGTTTCTATGTAAAATTTAAAAATAATGTCCATAATTAGATAAGAATCAAATAAAAAACCTGACAAAGGATGTTCAACTCTAAATTCCATTAGACATCACAAAGGAGCAGAACAGCAGGACAGATCAGAAAAGATAAAACATAAAGGGATGAGGGACAAATAACTGAACAGGGAGAGATGAATATGAGGTGAGACAACAAATTGTAATGGAATTGAAGGACAAAGACTAAAAAAGGTAGAGAAAAAAAAAGGAAAGACTGAACAGCAACTGGTATTTTTCAAGCTGCAAGATAATAAAAAAGGTGGGGAGAAGAGGGATTTTTTTGAGTTCTTTGTAGTTACTGTCCTGGCCACCTGCGTTTCCTCAAAAAAGAAAGAAAAAGGTGGCGGGGGTGGTTTACTGGTTAATCCTTAACCATTGATATGCCTTACTTTGTAAGAGTAACTGCAGGTGGTTGAGAATTAAGGAGAAATATTTAATTTTAGAAATTACAGATTGTTGAAGTGTAATTTTTTCATTAGAAATTTTCACTTGTGTATTTATCTTATTCTGGATTAAGAAACATTCAATTTTTATTTTCTTTTGTCAGGTAGCAATCATTCAGTTACATGATAATCAGGAACAGGAGTTCTATCATAACAAAAACTTCATAAAAGACACAACATTCAGAATAACTCACCTTTCTCCGACATGTAACAAAAGGTTTTGTACCACATTCAAAGGAGAGGCAGAAGGAATTGTAGTGGAATCCTTCATTCTAGCCTGCAGTATATAAAGACTGGGCGAAAGTTTGGCAGGATGCCTTTCACGAGCCTGTTAAAGTCTCATTCAGTTTTGGAGTGACCTTGAGAAGGTTAGCATCTACACTAACCAGACTCCACAGTGCTCTTCTTTTTTCTCTCCATTTGTGTTCCTGTAGTGATTTACTATATTATAATGGATTTCAAATAACTCTTCTTAATAAATACATATAAGCATGCGTATGCTGCAGCAGGTTTGACTGGTTTCTGGTGCTCATTAAAACATGGAAGCAACAGCCACCATTCCAAAGCACAGCTAGTGCTAAGCATGATCATCTATGCCTATTGAAAAAGTTGGACTGGCAGCTCTGTGACCTAGAACGGTGTTTGGTTATAATATGCAACCTCTAGTCCTGTAGTACAGGAAAATAATTTCATATCCTTCCCCAGTGAAGTCCATTTATTGTAGGTCTAAGAGTAGTGATTTTAGTTCTCATACAGACGTCTAGCCTCCTGCCAGGAGACAGAATTTAGGTTTTAACCGAGTATGTCACTGAGCCTGATAACACAGACTGAAAGCGCAAATACTTATGATTAACAACTCTTATTTGAATGCTTAGATGTATTAATTTCTTCCAAGGTCCTCCAAGAACGAAGAGATATTTATCCATAAATGTGTAATCCATTCAATGGATTCTTCCAGTAATACAAATAAATACATTTTTTACCATTTATGTTTGTAATTGTAACAGTCAACTGAACTATACTAAGACTCTTTAATACATCTACAAGTTATCTTGAGTGCTGAAGAGGTATTTCCTTGGAAACCTACAGCACAATACTGTGACATCAGAAATACTGTTCAGTGAAGGTGGCTATAAAAGAGTGCTGCCACTTTCTCTCTCCTGTTTACTTACAATTACCCAGTGAAAACGAACTTTTAGTTCTCTGTAGGTGTATTGACATAAATTGCTTTTGCTTTAAGTAAACAACAGAATCCCCAGACATACTGGGATGAGAATCTTTGGTTATATTTTAATAAATTAAGGGTTGATTTATTTCTTTTTTAACTAGTCAAATAAGAGTAAAACTGGGAGCTTGGAAAAAATGCTAATGCATGACAAAATTTGTGCTCTATCCTGAGTGACTAAATCCTATCTAATTAATGCTAGCATAAATCCAAAGGAATTTTCTGGAAATAAAATTACTTACGTTTTCTTTCTCCAACCTAATGGACTGCAACATTTGGTCCACATTGTTTAATATAATAGAATTTACTTTTGATAGGCAAAATATTTCAACTGCCAGGACTCTCATGCAAGAGGAAAGGAAGAATCTGAGTGGCTGCCAACATGAACTCTGAATGCAGTACATTTTCATCAGATAGATAGTCTCAACAAACACTCCTTGCATTAACTTCCCTCTTCACTGAGAATAAATGTCTCTCATATTTTCATCAGATCAGAAGTATCAGTTCATTTGGAGCAAGTAGAATGGTACTTACTTAATGGGAAGTTTGAACAATTTGTGTCATTTTTTTTGCAAATGTTACAAAACAGACAAGTGAAAATATTTTTACTTTCAACACTGACTGTGCCAATCTGATGAAGCATGTGCTTACTTCATGAATAGGCCATTTCTACATGACACAAACTATAATATATGACATTATACAAAAATAACACAAGCTTAAAAGACATTATGTCAATAGCAAAAAAATAGGGAAAAAAATCATTATTCAAGGCCACATACATGTGAGACAACTCAAAATATTGCAATTCCCCCCCTACAAAATAATAAAAAAATGACAACCACTCAGCATATGTGCAAAGATGTTACTATGCTATTTCTACAATTCACATAAACAACACTTAAACCTAAAAGATAATAAACCCAACCCCTCAGGCTTGCATATATATTCAGACTAACTTCCATGTTCTAAGGCCAAGCCTGGTATTTTATCATTTTAATCATCCAATCATGTGTAATGAACTAATTTGCTAGAACATCTCATTGAATTCCTCGCTGATACATGTTTACTGTTACCCTCTTTTGCCCCCAAATATCTTTTAATGCAGATTAGGAAAACAAATAAAAAGCACAGCCAAAATAAAGGAAAACAAAAATTATTTCCTTGTCGTTATGTCCTGACATTACCATCATCCACCCCTTACAGAAGGCCAGAGATGTACATGGTGCTTAACATCAGCTCCCTTGCTCCAGACTGACAACAGAGTACAATCATCAGAGCAGCCTTTCCAGCTGGAAGGGCCAGTGTTAAACTGTAGTTGATGCAAAATCTTGATCATAAGAAAGACATTCAGAGGCTGAAAGTCTCCAAATGGGCTAGGGACTTACAGGAAATTGCCTTCACAGAACTGGAGCTTTTACAGCAGCCACGACATGAGATAATGAGCGGACCAAGTATTTAGAAATATGGAAGCATGTGAGTGAAGATAAACTACGTGACTGCTCGGATAAACCATCTTCCATCATACAACAAGCCTGGTTGACTCTATTATGCGTTTATAAAGATGACTGACTATATTCTGAGGCATCCTTAAAGGCTGTTTTTTCCAAACATTCTGCCTTAGGTCAATAAGATCTGTTATTTTCATGCTAATGCTATAGATAAGCTCTGATTTAACCTTATTGTCAGTAAGATACCTGTGCGAGCCTACCAATGAAGACTCTAAACTAAGACTTGACTGTCATGCAGCTCCACAACTCAGAAGAACAAAATGGGTTCCCATTAATGAGGACTTTCCATTTATAGGAAAAAGTATAAACATGAAAGAAAGGGAGCTGATTAGATTTCATGGTGGAGAAGAAGGTGAGAAAATTGATAACACCATGAAACACTTATATACCCAATTAAAGAAACGAACATCCTCTCAGATAACACTCTTTTGTTCATGTGAATTTATGAGGAGTCTCTTCACATTTATTTTCCTGAAAATAAATTGGTTTTGTGGAGCTTGAAGGTCTAGAAATTTACTATAAACAATGATCACCACTACTCTCATTACTTTACTGCACATTAACTGTGAGAACTAAACTTGCAGCTAGTAAGATGCTCTAGCAAGTGCTCAAAGTAGATGCATATGCAAAATACATGGTGGAAATATGCCAAATGCATAATTGTAGATGGAGAGGTGAACACCCAGAAAAACAAATGTTTTTCACAAAGAAATAGAAATAAATAAATAATCACAACTTATTTTTATCCATCTGCACTTACCTTATGAGTAAAGCATATTTCATTTGGTTGCAAATCTGCTCTATCATCTCATTAGAGTATCTAGGTATAATCTAGTGTAGCAGCTAGCATAAACTAGGCCTAGTTAGCATTGCTATTAGTATAAGCCCATGAATTTTAACTGTTTGTTTTTTTTTTTTTTTCCTGTATGTAGTAGAAGTAGACACAAATATGGTCTATCCTAAACAACAGAATAGTTTTGGTGTGCTCAAGGAAGTAGATGGACAAACAACCCATTGTTATCAAGAAGTCCAAAAGTGTCCAGAGGTGCACAGACTGTGGCGATGGCAAGAAAGAAAACATCCATTAAAGTCACACAGCCTAAGCATCACCAAGGTATTCTCTACCCAGTCCTAAAGATGAGGGCACCTAAGAATACTGGAGTAACTGAGAGTTTCTGAAAAATGCTCCAGGGAGGGATGTCTCCTAACCCTTCATCAGGATCTGAGAACATCTCTCCAACCTTGGGGAATCCAGGGAGTGGAAAAGAGCCCATGACCCTGCGCCAGGACTGTGCGTTGCACGTCAGGAGCCACCATGCTGGCCCACCCAACCTTCCTCCGGGTCTGCGCCGTCTCTCCCATGGAATGGGGAAGTTGTGTAATTTGTAAAATTGCATGTATCTGTGATTAAAGTGCTTTGGTAACCAAATCCATTTAGCTTCCACGCTGTCATTTGTTCTTAAACATGGACACTTGGATACTTGAGAAGACATCCAAGTACTCGACAAGTCCCATTCTTTTCATGGGCAAATGCAATGTTTATATGAGTGAAAAAAATGTAGCCCTCTGCTAGATAGGCAAGGCAGTAGAAGAAACAGTGGCTGAAATACAGCTATTGTCACGGCACGTCTTCCTAGCTGAATGTGTGCAGGGACAAATTTAGACAAAGAATTCACATAGTTTCTAAGACAGGTATTCACAGTACCATCATATTTTATCTTACTCTAATTGACAACTTATCTGTGGAAGAAAATGATTTGGCAAGCTGTCTTCATAATAAACTTCTTACAGTTCTTTTATTATGGATTGCTTTGTGTACCTGCAATTCAGAACAGATGCACTCTAAAAAAAAAAGTTATCTGTGTCACATTTTGGGGCTTCTTACAGCATGTTTGACAGCATGTTTTAAGGAACATTTAAGTGCATGTTAATTCTATACAACATAAATAAGTGCACCATTTTTTACGTATCATCTAATATCAATACTGCCACATTCCTGCAAGAGCAGGCGAATGTAACAAAGTACCTTAGCTGACAGGTGTGCAAGTTTCAGGATATATCTGGAATTCCCCAGGCTGGCAAAAGACTGAAGTCAATGAGAGTTGTACAGGTGTTTAGTCTGCATCAGGAATACCGAGCCCTAAGTACAGATAGATGGATATTACAGTGAAAGAAAATGAAATGCAGCTTCGAGTTAGTAATCATGTAGTTTGATGCTAATCTGACAGATAATTTTTATATTATTTTGGGAAAGGACAGTGTGTCAGCATGTGAGCCACACAAAAAAACCCAAACAACCAAAAAACAACAAAATGCAAAACAAAACAAAACACAACAACAACAACAACAACAAACCCAAACAGACAGTGTATTAGTAGAAGATGTAGTCATGCTCTGAAGGGAGATACAGGTGTGGGAGAAGGCAGTGGGTTTTGGTCACAGGTGCCAAATGAAGACACCTGGGCAGTCTGTGCACGCTGAGTTCTGAGACAACGGCTCACTGGTTTTGAAGCCTCACTTGATGGTTTCCTCTTCCACAGTAGAAAGAGGATTAGTGGGTACTTCTTTTATGAAATATGCAAGGCCAATCTAAAAATCAGGACTCTTGATTATACTAGCCACAGCACAAATATAGAGCTTGGGACAATCCCTGTGCTAAAGGGATTACAGTCAAAAAATAGATGAAATAAAGATGATTGTATCCTCCTTACATATGAGGTAGAGGAGCTCAGTTCACATGAGTGAGTTCTTCCAGTCATACAAAAGGGGAATAGTGGAACAGGGATTTAACCACAGATGCCTTGAATATTGCTCTCATTGTTTGTATTGCCAGAATTCTTCATGATGCTTATGGAGCCTACATTCTCATGAGCCTTCCTCTCACCACAGCATCCCCACTGCCAGGGACTCACAACTCTGTGAGTTGTAGAAAACTTCTGTTTTCTACAGAAATCTGCAGCAAATCATGTCTTGTGTAAAAGTAGAAGCCACTGAAAGCTTAGGAAAAAAGCCGCTTCTTTCTCATGCTGCCAAGTCACACATATTTGCATATGTGTGTATTAAAAATAAAAAGCATATGAGACATCACATGGCATTTCTGCAAGAAAGGTACACCAAGGAAAGGTAGGTCAAGGGTGAGAACTGTAATGGTGAAAATGGATGGAAAGCAAAACTCAAGTGTTTGTTACAAAGCTGCAGCCTTGGCTGTGAGGGACCCTATGGGCGCGGGAGCTGCTGGAAGGGCTCCGCATCGCCTGTCGTGCTGCAGCACTAGAGCCACCCATCTGCGGGAGCGCTGCTGTGCTGTCCCGTGAGGCAGGAACCAAGATTTAATCTTTATTCTGATTCCGTAGGTACTATTGGGGAGGAAAAAAAATCATTTTGGGGCCAGCAGTTCGCAGTGTCTGTGTTCAATACCCACTGCACAAAAAGCATCTGTGGAAGAGAAATGTACAACCCCTCTTTTCCTCTCCCTCTGCACACCAGGAGGTGATGTCCATACATGGGACCATACAGGAAGCAGCAATTAAGCCTCTGACATTCTTCAAGGTAACTATAAAAAGGAAGAAGTGACCAGCATATGTCTGTCCTTTAGCCATGTACATGCAAAACAAAGTGGGGGACCTTCCCCACAGGAAGAAAAAGTTACTACTGAACCTATATGCCTACAAAATGAGTGGATTCAAATTCTAAATCTTACAGTTTATACATAAAAACATGTCCAGCCTTTACCAAGCAGATGTAATCCAGGCCTACAGAAAAACAATAGGGCTGAGATCTTCAGCTGAGTTCAGGAAAATAAATGCACTAGCAGGCAGTTGGGGATTTTAACTCTGTCTAAAGCCAAAGGTCTGAAAAAAGACTGTTTTGCAAAAAAAAGAAACCCCTTCCTCTCTTGCACGTCCGCCATCTGTGTAAGAAGAAAATGAAGCGAAAAGAGCATTCAGGCTGCCACAAACCTACACAACAGCAGTGAAGGCACCAATGTGTCATCGTCTGTCTCAGCAGGGATTAATTTATCCAACTTATTCGTTGATGATAAAAAATTTGGAAGCTGCAGATACTAAAATGTGGAGTTATGATGCTGCCACTGTACTGAAGTAAACACTTAAATCATCTGAATGCTGAAAAGGAAGTGACACAGCAGCGTGCTGGTTTTAATGTGTGACATTCAACAGTGTGACTGGTATTGTGGCGTGCATATGCCTGCATCGCTATCGTGATCAAACGCGGAGTATCTACAGGGCGGTGAGCCAATATCATAGCCCCGCTGGATTACTAAGAAAAAAAGAGGAATGGAATAAAGATGAAATAACTGCTATCACGTTCAAATACCAGGACCGTTTGTTTGACCGGAGTGGTATTCTCAGGGCCAGCGTGGGGAAAGAAAAAGACATTTTGTGGAACGCTGGGTCTCAGGGAGGCGAACTTGCTTCTCCTTCGGGAGGCCAGGAGCCTCGCAGGGCAAAGATGGGCCACTCTCTTCTATCAAGGCAAATCTCCGGAGAGGGGCGAAGGGCACCAGAATACAAAAGGCTCTGTGCCCCGACTGGAAAAGGGAGCATTTTATTAAGGCTGGTAGTAATCTGTAAGGGAAATACGATGATGCAGAGAGTCTTCTCTCAATTCAGGAAGAAGGAAGGAGATCCGACTCTTAAAAGAATGCAGGTTCCCCTTTCCCAACACAATTCAGGTGGCAATTTTGAGGCAATTATGCTTCCGCGGGCTGGGTTAAGGTGTTTGAGGGTTCCTTAAAGCAAAGAAAAACAACCACACACACCAAAGAACTGACTAGGTGGAGATGGACTGGAGAAATTTCAAGTACTGACAATTTCAAGAAATTTCAATTACAAGGAATCTTCCCTAATGCACACTCCGATGTAAAACTTCTCCTGAAACTAGCGAGCAATATATTTTTAACATTTCTTCCACTAGTCTGTAAGCCAAATTTAGATGAGACACAGCTGTACTGCCATGAATTAATATGTTGTGCTTGTCCACTTACATTAACAGCAACACCCCTCAGAAGCAACCTGCATTTCACGCAGCTACAACACAAAAAGCAAATAAACTATACATCCATTAGGAGCAGCATTACTAATTGCAACCAGCACATAAGAAACAACACGTGACCACTACCCAATTTCTCATCTGGAACATGGAGCAGTCAAACACAATTAAGCCAAAAAAGCCAAATTCCATTAGAAAAATACAGTTTCCTCTGTGGCTGCATGCAAAAGAAATATGTGAGGAAAATTATCCCAGGAAGTAGTAGTAGCAGTAGTAGTAGCAGTAGTAGTAGTAGTAGTAGCAGTCCTTTTTGTCTGGCTGTAGCATGAAGTATAGACCATTTATCTTTGCAGAAGCATGGGAATTTATTCACTCATCACATTGCTCATGGTGTGGCTGTGCTGACACCATCATCACTTGTTATCCAGATAGCCAAGAGGTTCAAGCTTATCATGTCTTACTAAGACCTGGCCTATTAAAATGTAGTAAGAAAACTAAGCAAATAAACAAGGCACTTTTGAAGGTGCAGAACAGGAAGCACCTTTGCAGTTTATGGAGGAAAGTTTAGATTAAAATCCTGGTTCCTAAGACTGATGGCATTTCTGTGTTGATTTACACTCGAATTTGGTGCCTGACAGTTAGTCTAAAAAAGATCAAGAAGAATCTTGAATGTCTGAGCTCATACTGCCTCTACATTTGAATAGTATATTCACTGCATGCTTAGAGATAACAGAAACCAAATCTGTTTTATGTCTGGTGTCAAAATGAATTATGGACGGATAGGAAATGAGCATTTTTAAGGAAGAGACAGTATACAATCATGTTATTCATAGATTAGAAAGGATTTTCCACGGTATCTGTAGAGCAACAAAAGAACAACTGTTTACAGTTCAGAATTTGCACCAGACTCTCCATGCTGATACGGGGGGTGGGGAGCCCTGTAACACATGTGTACTATCAGGTGCTGGCTGTACTGGCGCAGTTTGCCTCGGTATACTACACAGCTGCTGTAGCTACAGGGTCATGAATTGCCAGCAAATAGGGAAGAACAGAACACTTTTGCTGAACAAGCAGAATTTGTTAGACAGAGCCATTATCACCAGCATCTGATGCAAAGCACTTTCCCACTCTCAGTATTTTTTTTAAAAAATCATATTTAGAACAGACCAAACACTGTGCAATGGAACCTCTGTCAGCCCGAACGTTCCGATGGGTCTGTCTAGGGAGAACCAAAATACAAGTAAGCTTGTAAACAGCTTTCTGCCTTGCAGGCTGCGTCCCTGCAGAGTAGGTCTTTGCTCTTGGCATCCTTTCAGCCAATTCAGTGGCTTTCTGAGTTGCAGCAATACTCTCTCCTCTTAGCCTTTGAAAATTTCTCTCTCCATCGCTTCAGAGACCTAGCTATCTGCTTGATTAAGTGTCCCAGTTTCTGGGATAGAGTGGCAGTCTTCAAGTTCCTTTCACTCACAGCTCCAAAAGTCTTTTCTCCCCAAGCAGACCCTGTCCTCCTGCAGAAAGCTTCTATCCGAGTGGTTTTTATTGAAGGAACATACCATGCAACTGAGAACACACCACCCAGACTGTTACTGTTCATCACAAATAATTTTAGAAGCTAAAGCATTCTGGCCGAGAACGAAAGGAAAGAACGACAGTTTTCCATGAAATGTTGTCATTTTGGGTAGAAAACATTGCTGCATCCGAAATCCAGTTTAGCACCAGGAGGTTTCATGGACACATTCTGACAAATTCTCATGAGGGCAAAACTTTTGTTTTAAGCATAGTGACTCATTTTACTTGATATAACTAATGCTGCTTTGGAAAAACAGCATGTCCATTTTTAATGTTAACACACACAAGGAAATTTGCATTGCACAATGAGCTGCAATGTGAATGCTCATTCCAAGTTTCATAACTGTTCACAAAAAGCAGAAAGGTAAAATGTGACTCAGCTAAACCAGCTGTGAACCACAAGCATGAAGACTGCAAATGAAAAGGGGAAAAGCATTGATTTTACTCAGTAATTATCCAACAGTTTTGCATGAATTGTCCACTGCAATTGCAGAGCAAAATTCAAGGCAGGTCAGTTAGTCTTATAGGATTCTAAGACCTATCAGAATTTCACCCCCAATAAATAATAAAAAAAAAATTACAGAGTTTTAAGACATACCTTCATTTTATTGACTCCAGAGCAGACACCTCTGAATTTGGGCCATTGTGAAAAAAGCAACTCAAAAGTCACGATGCCAGGAGGAAGAAAGAAGATTGGGTGGGCAAGTGTTAGTCCCTCTTCCCAAAATTCTCATATGTTTCATCCATCAACTTGTTAATGCACAAGCAGTCTTGGGAAGAGGCAGATGAAGCTTGACCCATTTTAAGTCACTATTCTCATCTCTAGGTTAGGGAATGCTGTTCCTTTATACTTGTTTTGGCTGGGATAGCGTTAATTTTATTTACAGTAGCTTGTATGGTGATACATTTTCAATTTGTGAACAAAACAGTATTGATAAACTAGTGAGCAGTGCTTACACAGAGCCAAAGGCTTTGCTGCCTCTCACCCCACCCCACCAGCGAGCAGGCTGGGGGTGCACAAGGAGTCGGGAGGGGACATAGCCAGGACAGCTGACCCCAACTGACCCAAGGGATGTTCCATACCATATGATGTCATGCTCAGCATATAAAGCTGTCAGGAAGAAGGAGGAAGGGGAGACATTTGGAGTTATGGCATTTGTCATTCCAAGTCACCGTTATGCATGATGGAGTCCTGCTTTCCTGCCAATTTTTCTGCCTGCCAATGGAAAGTAGTGAATGAATTCCTTATTTTGCTTTGCTTGTCTGTGCAGTTTTCCTTTACCTATTAAACTGTCTTTACCTCAACCCACTAGTTTCTCACTTTTGCCCTCTTGATTTTCTCCCTCATCGAGAGGCTGTGTGGGGCTTAGCTGCTTACTGGGCTTAAACTACAACATCCTTCAAGCTCGTTTATCATTAGGGTCCAGAAATTTCCCAGTAACGACAAGCACAGAACGCCTGATTTTTCTAGCCTTCTTAGTCGAGCACCGTCTTGGGAAGACAGGCTGCTTATATTGATAATCTCATGCTCAGGAAAATATAAGTCTGCTTCTTTGGAAAAGGCTTCAATCTTTAGGCTGTAATATAAAAGCTGGGCTTGTGCTGCCATTGCCTGCTGCTTTATACTAAAAGGAGAACAGATAGTCAGTTGTCTAACCCTAACAAGGCAATTTTGTTGGGTAAATCTCTACAGTCTTTTAACAGCAGATGTAATAGTACACTGCAATAATGCTCTAAGCCACCCGTCTCTGATCCAGCGCTTAGTAGAAAAGGCTGGAGCCACTAACTTTGTGTAGCTTCCCTCTGTACGTCATTTCCTTATCAGCTTGAACGGGAGCTGGTACTTAAATAGGACTTGAATACCAAAGCATCTGTGTAGACTGCAGTCCCTTTATCACATGAAGACATGTGGAAATCGAATCCCAAATTCTAGCATTTATTTGTTATAATCAAATTGTTATGCATATCCAATAGAACACCATCAGTGTTTACACTTGGTGTGTTTATCACATAAAATGATTTCAGTATAACCAAAATAGTATTGAGTAAATTAATAAACATTATTATTCCCATCAGTGGTAAAAGATAAACACAGGAGAGTAGGCAGAGAGGGCAGAAAACTAACCTTATCCACTCCTTTTCAGTGGAAGATGGCATACTCACAACTTCGTGGTTTTTGACTGCAGAGAATAAAGTGAAACCAAGTATTCATACAACTGTCTCAAAATTATTCTTCTCAGGTAAAAGTAATAAATATTTGATCCAAATTAACTGTGTGAAAACAAAACACAACTCCAAATTATGGAAAAAAAACCCGAAACCCGAAAACAACCAACCAGTGCTAAAAAGCCATAAGCAATCTAGGTACATTCTGTCGCTGTTCATTCTTTAGATCAAAACCAACGACAGTATCCAGTCTAGGGGCAGTGAACTGTAAAACACTACAGAGTCAAAGCTGATGTACTTTGTGGCGCTGCGCTGGCTTCCCGTGTCAGTGTTCCCCAGGCAGGATCGCTTCTCTGCCCTTCAACACAGGCAAGATGCAGCCGTGGATCCTTGTGGGCCACTCTTGTGTTTAGGAGCTTCTCAACGTTTGAGAGGACACCTTGTCATGCTCCCTCGAGGCACTGTCTCCAGACGGTTCACTGTCCCACAGCAGGAATGTAAACCATGTTACAGAGAGCTGCTGACACTGGTTTTAGAGTAGCAAAGTCGTATGCATGAGGGGAGCTGTCACTCAGCTAGTGACAGCACGTGGGTCTCCCGACCAGTTTATATCTTGCCACCAATAAGAATACACACGCACATATATAAAAATATATATGCATCGTATGGTCAAACATAAATACATACACACATACGTATATATATTTATACACATACATATTTATATACACATATGTATATCTCTGTATTCTTTTTAGAAATGAGAGACTCTGGAGGCACAGATGCTGTGATGCTGTGTGTATGGATGTGAGAGGATGGGAATGGGTGGAGAACATCATATGGACACTTGAGATGCTGCCCATCTGATTTTCTGTGAAAAATAATACAGTATTTATAAAGTTTCAAAAATGGGTAGAAAGACAGTTGGAAAACAATGACCTCAGACTGTCTTATTATTGATGGCCACAGGGTCTCTACACTTGATAAGCAATCAATACTTGTGGTGATAATGAAGTGAGTAATTTTTTGAATTGTAACCTTGTTAAACAAGTTCAGTGTACTGCACAGAAGATCTCTTTGGCCAGTTCTTCCTTGGGAGCCATGTCTGGAATAATTAAAGAGTTTGCCTCTCCTCCTCTCCCCCAGCCAAGAGTTTCTCCCTCTTGCCTCCAGCCCTGGGTTTTTCATTTAACACTCCAGTGCCTCACCAATAATAAAAAAAAATCAAATCATCCAGACCACTGAATGGGCAATGATTTTTTTTCCAGGATGTGACCTTCAAGTTGTTAAACAAATTCACAAAATAAACTTCAGTTTCTTCTTCTCTTTCAGATTTACAATTTTCAAATTGCACTGTCAAGGTTGTTGCAAAATGAGATTGTTATGTGATGTATTCCCCTCAGGGGCCACACTCCACTAAGACCCACTAAAGTCCTCCAAAGTACTACAGTTTGTACCTAGGTATGTGAATATTCTCATTGATAGTCATGGGATTCAAGCAAATTGCAGGTGCTCTGGTGAACAGGGATGGAGTCAAGTATGTACCTAAAATGAGCAGATACTTAACCTTTTCTTAAAGCTCAGGCTGAATATGGGAACTTTTGATGTCTGCATTGTTCCAGAGATACTCCACCGACTGAGAGTTTTCCACTAAGTAGTTTTAATTTCATGACTTGACTTTAGCAAAGTTTCTTAGGCTCAGCTCTAGAGAAAGTTAATTTGCCTGACAGATCAGAAAAATGCTTCTGATATGCAAAATCCTCTTTCCCTAAATCACTAATGCTAATGCAACCTACCACAATCCAGTGGTTTTTCATTTACTTTAGAAAATGTATTTTTGATCTCTGTAAATTTCACTATGGTCAAACATCCAGACTAGGAAGACATCAGTACCTTTTCTAGAGTGACTAATGAGATGCTCCATTAGATGTGGGTACTTCACCTCAGAGTCAAGCGCATCAGCAGAGAAACAAGGAAGAAGCTGCTGTTGTTGCTGGTGCTATGCAGGTCTCACAGATAAATAAATTCCATTCTTATGCGCTGTCAGCCCAGTGTCTTTTTAAACACTATATTCATTTGAGGGAAAAGCTGGCAAGGAGAATTTTTCCATTTTTCTTTGTGAGATATTTCAAATCTTGGTGTCATCATCTACAAAATTCATATTTCACACATGACAAGATTCATATAAATTGTAATGTAGTAGTGCTTGTCATAAACCAAACCTAGACTACATTTAGAGAAAAACATATACGCAGAACAAGAATTTAGGATTGAGTGGAGCTGAAAGCTAAGAAAGAGGTACTACTTCAAACTGAACTAGAAGGAACTGTGGTTTAATTTTTATTCAGTTGAGTTTTTACCACTTGCTAAGGGACTGAAAGCCATGAATGGAATCAGTAAGCAAGAAAAAGAATAATTTAGCAAGTGAATCTGTTTTCTAAAGGAAGCAATATAAAAATAACCAGGCAGAAGCCCAGGTATGCAGTTGCTGAAGACATGGACTCAATGGAGACTATATCAGTGTCACATTAGCTAATTTATGTTCAAAGAGGAATGTAACTATAATAAGTAGATTTTAGCCCCACCTATGAATGAATATTATTTAGTGTTCCTTTAATTTATAGATCATTACAACTTTTATGTATATATAATGGAGCTATCGTCCCTGTGTCACAGAAGAGAGCTTTGGGTGCCAAATATTATAAAAGCAACATTTTCCAAGCCAGACAGCTTGGTAGGGGACCAAGAACAGCTTCTCTCCAGTTCTCAGAAATGCTGGTTTTTATTTGCGGGATGTCTCTGCAAGTGACGGGAACTCAGTACATCTTAAAGGCAATCCTATTTAATAGCAAAAACTCTGCACTGCAAGACTGAAGTAATTGAGCCTTGGAACCAGGCTCCTAAAATCCTGAACACTCTCTGAAATTATCCAGTGAGCCATAAATAATCCCAACACACCAGGAAAAATCAAGAGAGAAAGAGAATGGGAGGAGGGAGGTGGAATGCGTTTTTAGCTGAAATCAATGCTTGCGAAAAATACAAACCAACCAATATTCAAAGGGTCATGAGCTAAGTATACAAAAATTTACAGACTAGTTACAATAATTGTGCCAAAATCAGCAACAGCAAAGAAATTACATAATAAAACAAACACAGCTAAAGAAGGAACACAACATTTTAAAGACCATATCTGTCATCACTTTGACTTCTTTGCTTTATGATCTGTCTCTAATGTTCCTCATTACTTGCTCACCAAAAAAAAATTGCCTTCCTTTTTTGGTATTGTTAGCTTTCTGGGGAAGAAATTACAATTCTTTGTACCTATGAAGTCTTTTCCAGTTGATGATATCTACTGCAAAATAAACAGACAACTTAAGAAAAGGAAAAGAAAAAAAGTCAGTTTTGCTCCAGCCACCTCTCACCGCTGGCATCTCTACAATTCTTAGAGAGGGGGAGTTCTCGGAGCTTTGTGAAACGGAAGGGATTTGTGCAGAAAAGCATTTATTTACTTTGACATTCCTAAGCAGCAGCCTTTGTGCTCCATACAACACAGAATTCAGGCAGAGTTTCTCTTCTCAGCTTACCCAAATTCAGGAGCTCAGGCTTGGAGCAAGATTTCTTTGTACACAGCACAAGATGACCTCTTAAGTTGTGTTACCCTGCGACAATGAGACCTCACCACTGACACTGTAAAACCAGCGCTTCCTGTAAACACATTTTCCCTTCTATCCACGGGAGTACCGCAGGGATCGCAGCCTGCACCGGAATGGTGCCGATATACTTGAAGCCATGTCAAGTGATGCAAGTACAGCTCATTATCACACAGCGGTACCACACAAACCACGACACAGATTTTTATTCCCACTGTGATTTTAAATGCCTCCTTACAAATAAGCTTCTCAGAGGATTAATAGCTGGGTTGTTCTTCTCTATAGAACAAGTTCAAATGAGGCAGCCTCAAAAGTCCCTGAAAGGCTTGTGCTCTGACATTCGTCTGTCAGGCAGGACGAGAAGGAACTAGTGGCATTTCCCAAGTACCAGCATGGTTTCCAGTAATAAGCACTGTTCCTTGCAGTCTAAATAGAGAGGCCAAGAAATCAATGACCGCAGGGATGCTCAAGTCCTCTGTGCCCTGGTGGGTTTCAGCGAAGATGCTTGTTTGCCATTCCCTGGGACAACGGTTCCCCAGATCTGCGGGTAGAAGGTTAAACCAGTGTGGACTGCTCAGTCCTGCAAGGTTCAGAGTGCTCACCCAGAAAAGCTCAAATGCATTTTTCGTGTTAATACATTCAGTGAAATCATCTTTGAGAAATTAAATACATCTTGTAAAACTAAGTTTTGACAGCAGGGTGGTGTTCCACTCAGAGTGTCACCATCTCCTTTTGAGCTAGTATTCTTACTTTCCCTTTGGGGAGACAAAGCAATATATCTATGTACTGCTTGGTTAGCTTCATTTGTTGTATATACAGTAATTCAGTCAGGTTAATCCACCATAGGCAACCCTATCATGTATTAAAACAATTATTTCATACTTCAGTCAAATAACATATATTTATACAGATATTGGCAAACACTTAAGGGAGTTAGGTGCTCAGCTAAGACTGAATTTCTGTGTGCTCTGGACATAAAACTAACACTGGGGGCCTGTGGAGATTCCTGACTTGTGAGTCCTCCAGAATTGAATTTATTAGGCGTGTGCCTTCTACTCTAAGAATTATATTTTCAAAATTCTCTGGGTAAGACTCACCAACACAACAGGTGATTTGAGAAATGCTGTGAGATAAGCATGTTAGCACTGCTAATTTATAGCAAAGAAAGCATGGGTGAAAGTCAAAGGCTCATTACCATCAGCTCCTTGCTAGTTTTTCCCAGATACCCTATTATACATACTACACGTCAGATCAGGCAAGTTCTAATTTACTTGAAGGTATCTGCTGTCATGGCAGTATATGGAAGGATGGTACCTTGTAGGCCTGACACACTGACCTCGAGTAAAGAAGGGCACCTGTGAAGTTGAAGAGGTATATTTATATATATAAATGCGTGTGTGCATATATACATGCAAATGCCTGATTTAAAAGAAATAGCATTTTTTCTAACTATACTTTTGCTTTCACAAACAATTCAATCAATCAACCTATCTATCTGTATCTGTCTATGTAGGGGGAAAGAGAGATTGAGAGATTTAAGCAAACTAGAAATACACAATTTAGCAGCTGTGGCACTGCGAAACCGTGTGTGCTCTACAGATGAAAAACAAACGAGAGAAAAAAGCATTAGCTAAAGCAAGCTTTCTCAGCCTTTTTGCAGGGAGTCTTAATTTAGAAAATCTACTCAGGAAGAATAATTGTTCCCATTCATTATTTTGCCTGGATGACTTTTACAGAACTGTTTTTACCATCAATTGGCAAATTCAGTGGAAGAAACAAATTACCCTATTATTAAAGCATATTTGCAGCAAACAATAGATATTCCACATAAGCTGTGCTTATCCGGCCATTTTTCCTAACAACTTCTAAGAACATTGTGCCTTCATCCCGCTTTGCCTTTGTCTTACTTACTTTGTGCTTAATGACAGGGTAGATCTCTAGCAGAGGATGGTCCTGCTCACCTGGCATGGACCCCAGTGGGTTACGTTCCAGGTCGGGGCAGCCGCACCGACTGAAGCTTGTGAATTTTTCAGAGCTGTACTGCTTGCGGTTTCTGTACAGCTTAATTTCAGCCTCTCTCACTAGTTGTCCTAGGGTTGTTTTGTATCAGCATGCCTGTTATAAGCTACCCCTGTTTTTACAGGTGGTAATGTAAGAACATTTGAAAGTTTCTTCTGGGCTAATATTTTGCTAAGTAAGGCAACTTTTCCCTATTAATGAGAATTTTATTTTTATTTCATTTCAGTATTTAAATAGTTTATAAGAAAAGATAGTTTGGGAATTGACCTGAGTATACTTTTCAAAGTCAAATATTTAGAATTACATCCATCTTGCCTAAATTTTTGGCATCTATGAGTTAGCTGTTGCATCTAAGTTACTCAGGTACAACCCCTCCACAGTTAGTGGAAAAAACTGAACTGCCTTTTGGACTTGCTGCTTTTTCTTCCACTGGTGATAGAAGTAGCCAAGAATAAAAGAAACCATCAACATCTAAACAGGGTTCTTTACAAAATAGGGAGTTAAAGTCCAAACCTATAGTGCATTCATCTCATGCATCTTGATTTCCTTGCAAAATTATATATATTTCATTAAACTTTCAGTGGAGGTTTTGAAATGCAGGTTGCAGCACAATCTCTATTCCTATCATTTAAAGTGAAAAAGGTTTAATAAATCAATAACCAATGGATTAATGAGTCACTGATGATAATAACAGAGATTTACATCAACAGCACCTATTATCAAGAGCAATCACAAAGCACTTGCGAAGCAGATTTACAGACTATTTCTGCTTAAATGGTGTCAGAGGCCAACTTCCTTCAGAAGCCAGATGGAGAAGGATAGAAAATAATCACCATTAAAGCAAATACTGACCTATAGTTGTGTAGAAGACACAATACCTGGTTCACATTTAAGGGTGTGGAAATAGCACTACTTCTCAGCTGTCTGAGCATGGCCGCTCACTAGCAGAAATCAGGCTGGGCATGTGAGCTTTGCTGTGTGCCCTGAACACCACCAAAAAAGAGGGTTTTTTGGACACAGTATTTTCCTAAGTTGAAAGGCCCTCACATGGAAAATGTTATCACCACTAGCCTGTGAAAGCCTGCTATCACGTGCATCAGCCCTAGATTATGCTGAGCCTCATCAACTGAAAAGCAAACGTGTTCCACTGGAGATCAATGTCACCCTTCTGAGTATCTCCTGAGGCAAGCTTCAGGGCATGGGACACGGTGCAAACTGAAGTTTTTTTAAATGACGCTACGTCACATGTGGTGCACTAATATAAAGGTGACAAAAAGTGAACTGGGGACAAACCCTGCTGACCCCAGCGCAATAAAGTGCCCATGGCAGACATTTGTGCAGTAATGCTTTTGAGCCCTGAAACACTTGACTTTAATGTCTGTAAGGCTCAGGTTTAGTAGGTAACATTAATGGTTTCTTACCCTGGTTTCTGTAGTACGTGTTGTGGACACATGCACTTTTGTCTCTTATTCCTTGAAGGAAATGAAATCCTGCATTGTCTTTGTCCTACAAATTTTGTTGACTTGCAGATTCTCTAGCAATATGACACAATCTTTTTCACTTTAGGCTTTTGAGGCTAGGAGCTGAGTCCTCAGGGATGCTTAATACTGCAAGCAAATAGGAACACAACCTTTGCATAAGGGTCTAAAATACCAAGAATTCTTTATGTTAGCTACCAGAAGCAGCAAAGAAAATGAGATAAAACAATACAACACTGGCATGCATTTGTCATTTCTGTTTCCTTATCATCTTATCACTTTTGGATCACCTAAGTAGATCAGGAGTTTTCCTCTCTGTGAAATTGGTCCCTGGTCTATTCTCCACCTTCTTTATACTATGCTGACCATTTTTTCCTGACTATATCCACAATTAAACTACACTCCTTTGCTATGAAAGCACAATGCTCTGTTATTCTCCATGCTCATATTTATTTTATTGCTGCCAAGTTTCAGGTGCTCTGCAAGCTGCCTGGTTTTTCAGATGCAATGTCAGTACCTGACCTCCTCATTCTGCTTTTTGGGCAATCCCCCTGGTTCCGGCTCCCCTCGGCCCCACGTGCTGTGGTCTCAGAACTGCCGCCCTTTCATGTCCACATGCTGCTGCTTGAACAGAAAGCATGAAGATTTACAGCTTTCCTTCGCACTAGCCTGGAAGTGACATGGCATGGCCTCAGCAGTAGGTAGCTGACTACAGGAACCCTGATAAACTCTGTAACACAGCAATTTTGTGAACGCAGGTGGCATTCCCAAGATCCATTTAAATATCCTTCACACACAAATAGGCATTAGTCATCGCTGATCTTTATAATCGGGAATGCATTCAGCACAGTCAAGATGCTAAGTTTGGTAACAACTTATGATCAGAAAGGTAATCAGCTACTTCAACTGGAAAACATGAATAGCAAGTTCAGTATGATGAGGCCATGTAGGTCGTATGTCCTCTACCAGTCATTCAACTTAAATGGTGGCAATCTTGAAACTAAACTTTTTTTTTAAATGGCTGACGGACAGAGAAAGAAACAGCACCCTACATTTTCTTTTCCCATTTCCACTAGAAACATGAAATAGTTCTCGTTTATAGTTTCACAGGGATTAAGAAATGCAAGTTTATTCCCATACAGGAAGAAAAAAAAAGAGACAGAACACAGAAAAAAAAAATAAAAAAAGAAATGTGTAAACATTCGTATGTCAATCTGGTTTGGGAAACAATAAAAAGAAACAAACAAACAAAAATATTTACAAGGAAACCTTCCAAGCCACAATTTTGCCAGAAACAGCATGACTCTGCAAACTCTCACCTGTAGTGACCATGAGGCTGCCTAGAGGTGTGGAGGAACCGCAACCTAACGACCTGTGCGTACTGAAATTAACAGAAATTTTCCCAGTGACGTTAACTGAGTTTGATTCATCCTTATAATGTAATGCAGTTATATGCAAACATAAAACGCCAAGAACATCTCCATAATTTTGTCTCTGGAATTCTGCAGATCTCTAGGAAAACTGTCTCGAAAAAGACAATCTTTTAAGTATAATCCCTTTGGGATTTCACAAGAGTGATTCTTACCTTCAGAATGTATCACTTACCACCACCAAAGACTTAAATACAAAACAATAATGACAAGATGCCCAGAACAAAATAGCTTAAGGCCTATAACACCATATAAGAAACAGCTCTTAATTTCCCCTGTGGTTTTCTGTAATCTTTGACACTGCATTTACATTCTGCATAGCTCTCCAAAGTGTGTGCTAGAATCCCAGCACAGCAATATAAAAGTAAAACAGTTCCAAGGGTTTATATTAGGATACTAAGGATCTCAAAGACAATACATTAGCTATTGACAAGTTTCATGAATAATTTTATTGCATTTTTATTACTTTGTAGTAAAAATGTCTGTACAAGATGCAACATCATTATTCTTTTCCCTTTCACTTTCAAATTATTTTTTTGATATGTCTAAAAAAATCCTTTTTCACTTATAGGTCTAAAAATCACACTTCTAATTTGAATCTGAAATGTAATTAAAATGCACATTTCTCTGTTGGAGCTGAATGGGCATGAAAAGAAGAAATGTCTTTTTGCCCTCTTTTGTAACTTAATATTGCTTTAATTTTTAAAAGGCCATTTTTTAAAAGTAAGAATATTTTAGTTAATAATTTAGTTCTCACTTCAATTAGAATACTTCTTAAGACTTTCAATGACATTACAATTAAAAGTTTGAAAATAGTTTTATGATAACTTCCAGTGCCATACGGTTTTCTGCTCTGAAAAGAAAGCAGATGCAAAATCACTTTTTTATCTTGGTATTGTCACAGCGTAATTTTTTAAAACTACTAAGCAGGATTCTTAACTGATAATATATTTCAAAATGATGTTCTGCATACAATGGGTCAACTTTTTCAGCGGGTGCAAGCTGATGCAACTCTATTGCCTGCAGGGAAGGCACTCTGCTCAGGATCTTGTCTATGCCACTCAGCAGAGAAGGGACAGCTTGTCAACACAAGAAAACCTCTGTCCAGTTTGTATGTTCCATCTCGATATAATTTGCCGTGAAGCCAAAGTGCCTCATGTCCAGGCACCTCAGGGTCATAATCCCAGCATCACCCACCTTAGGTAAACCTGAGAACAGGAGAGGCCCAAGCGTAGATGGAAAGCACGATTTTCCCATGCTTAGCAGCAAGTTATTTATAGTTTTTCAGGGTAAATGCCAAGAGAGCATGCGATGTTGTTAAGTTGGAAGAGCAGCACTGTACATCGACTTTAGAGAAGTCTGCAGGATTAGACAAGGAGCCGGGCAGTAGAGAGGCTGACCTAGAGAGCAGCACAGCAGCTCCGACAGCTTTAAAAAAGCTATGCCCACCACCAGCCCGATACCGAGCGCGCTGTGCTGAAGTTGTCTGAGGTACACTTACGTAGGGAAGACCAGAATATTTCATACATGTCGCACTGTTTAAATAGCTGCACGTACTACATCTAATGTTACTAACGCTGCTAATAATAGTAGCTACAATAATATACTAACCACACTCAGTCCACAGGGTTCATTAAAAGGTTGTCTAGTACTGTCTTTTAGGCCTTCTTACTGGTACATTGTTTTACCTGGTACTTTTCTTCAAGACTTTGCCTGACCATTTGGACTGACATTTTCCATGCCATTGTCTGTCCAATGCCCTACTTCCTTTTTGTTGGAAGTCTCAGCTAGCATAAATTCAGTTATTTCTGAGAATGAGGCTAAGGAAAATTTTATCCTGCACTTTGAAGGACTGGAAGACTCCACTGCACTGCAGCTGGATCACAAAGAGAAGAGGAAAGCCCTAGGTTTCTATTATCAATATGAGAGTTCTCCAAAATGTGCCAGGTTATCAGGTTCCATATACTTTGTAGATACTTGAAGGCTAAAATCTCCTAACAATTTTCCTGGACTAAGGTTCTCCAGCCTGGAGCTCTGAGGTACTGAAGCGGGACTTTCTCTGTAAATATGGCTCCAAGATGCTGCAGCAGCAGAACTGAGAAGAGGAAGGATCAGGATCAGGATCTTTGGCATTATGCTGGCTTGCAACCCTGATCTGTCTGACTGGGGTGTCAGCATGGCAGGGCATAACATGGGGATCACCTGCAGCTGTGGTGCCTGACACGACTCAGATAGCGTGTCAGAGGAGGGGAAAGTGAGGAGCTGCAAAATTAATTGCAAAGGGGAGAAGAACTGGAACTGCTGGAGTCCAAAGGAAATAAAATGGAGAAGGAAAGAGGGAGTGGGGAACAGTGGCTAAGACCTCAGCCTGCAGGGTATGGGAGCAGAGAGAAGATCGAACCTGGGATGGATACAGGGAGTTAAGTCTGAGTAGAAAGGAGACAGTGGGACTGGGAGACTGGAGAGTTTGTCACTTCATTGGTTTTAAGGCTAAAAAGGTCCATTAACAGATAGAGTTTGATCTTAAGGAACAGAAAGTGATAGCTGAATGGAGAACCAGGAAGGAATTTGGTCAAGGAAGGCTGGAGAAGGTATCAGTCAGGGCCCTTGGTGCACCAACAGGTCCTGATCACTGAGACCAGCCTGTGATCAGCCTCCCCTGCAATATTCCTCAGCACCCTCGCTCAGCCCAACAGGAGCCTGGCTCACAGTCTGCCCTGATACGGATCCGACTTCTGTGAAAACAGCTAAGCTGTGAGAAGGAGCTGTAAGAAGCCTCATCCGCTGCCCTCCACCTAAGCACCCTCTGCCCCATCCCGGGGAGCAGTACGGAGTGAGGACTCAGTCACTGTCCCCAGCCTGCCTCTGCTCATCGCCTCCAAGCACGTTGGGATGGGGCCACCGGAGGAGGTCCCTGCACTGGTTTGTCCCCTGCTCCCCACCCCAGGGTGCCGCACAGCCTGCCCTTGCTGCACCCTCGTCAGTCTGAGCTGAGAGAGCGATTGGCTTGCGAAGCAACCAAGAGACAGTAGGATGGAGTATCACGGCAAAGACAAGAGGAGAAGGAGAATCAATAAGCTTGATGAATAACACTAGTCTGAGATAGAATAAGGAAATTGCTGAGTAGGGATCTGGAGAAGGAGCTGGAAAAGTGACAGCTGGTCAAGAAGCTCCTGCCAAAGGAGTGGGGCAAACAGTGAGACTGTGAATGAAAGCAAAGACCTGATATGCAGGGTCAGTTACACAGTGTCTGAGCTAGTTATCTACATTGAGATAAGAAAAGGCTTGTTCCAGAAATGCACGTTTCTCTCAACTGAGTTTAAAAGACAGATATCTCGAGTACAGAAATCCACACAGCTTATGCAGAAAGTTAGATGACACTGCTCCCATCTCCAGTGTCTGGTTAGTAGGGCTGATATACTGACTGAGGAGTGGAAGCAGGGACACTGGGAATGGTTGGGTAAGGAGAGGAGGCTTCGGAAAGGGGCAGATGGAAGGGCAGAAGGAAGGTGCATGTTAAGGTGGAGTGAACAAGGCAGAGAGTGTTTGTGTTTGGAGTGAAGAGACCAGACAGCACAAACCTTTCCAGACTCTGGAGCGTGTTGCTCAGTGCAGCTGTCCCACCATGCCCTTCCCTGCCAGGAAATGCCTGCAGGAGCTACTAGGGAATTGCTTCAGACCGTTCACTGCCTGTGCACAAGCAGAGGTGGATAAACACACTGCTGCTGTCAGTTACTGTGCCCACCTGCTGTGGTGGTCCCAAATTGCTCAGTCTTTCTAATGACCACAGGGTGCCTCAACAGGTACTGTGTGATAGACTCTTTCCTCAATACTTCTTTTTAAAGCAATGTAGAAAAACACAGACTGTGGAAATGCAAGCATCCAAGAGTTAAGGAAAGCCACATTTCAGGTTTGTTCTTCCATACTTAACACATTTTTACTGTTCTGCAGCCATGAAGTGGATAAATAGACTAACTGTGTGGGATTTCTGCCTTATTTAATGCAAAATGTTACTGAAACAAAACAGCAGGAAATTTCAGGAGGAGCAAGGACATTCTCAGTGAAGTCAAATGCTGAACAGAAGAGCTGGCTTTTAGTCCTGTCTCAGCCACGGAGTTCTTCTCTGGTGCTAATCAAGTCACTTAACCAACTGTTTCACAAAGACTAGTCATTATGCTTGATTTTATATGGGTTGAAAGTGCAGAATTGCTTAACCTTCCCAGATGCAATTGAAGTGTCTGGCTGCTAAGCTTTGAACGAAAGTTGAAATACAACATGAAATACTTTGCAATATCAATTTCTACACTGTGGCTCATCTAAAAGTAGTGTATAAAATCTTACCTCAATGCCTCTATGTAATGCAGAAATTCAAATCTCATGCATGTTTTGTGCAAATACAGGGTTTTTTTCAGGCAGTTAGATGATGTTGCGATAAGCACTACAGAAAGTAATCATTTCGTTTTCAGTGCAGTTTGACTACTTTGAAGGAATGGGATATACAGACATATTGAGACATGAAGGTTAAAAAAAAAAAAAAAGATTGATTAGGTACTCTGTGCCCTGGATGGTTCAGGGCACTAGTAGAAAAAGGAGTATGTAATTAAAACATTATCAGCATGCGCTCATGAAAAAGGGCTAAGCTACAGTTGCACTGTTAACCTCAATTATAGCACTTCTTAGCCTCTTATCTTACAAACTCAATAACATTTTGAGGTGTTGTTAGTTTGTGTTGAGTACAATACTTGCAACACTTGACACTTTGTACCTTGTGGAATGTGTGCCACATCTGGTCTGCCATCGTTTTTTTGCTTGAAAATAGAGCTTCTTTGAAAAAACTTCAGTACGTTGCTTCCTTAGCTTCTCTTTACCATTCTTTTAGATGGAAAAAAAAAGCAAGGTTTCTTGCAGGAAGCAGACTTAATTCAGCATGGCCCCTAAATTCCTGGGCACATATCTGAAGATCAGATCAAAGATCGGTGGCTTGGCACCCTTCCACTGCCTCTTTGAGGAAAAAAAAGAAAAAAAAAAAAAAAAAGGCAGAAAGGCTGAAAGCTTAAGCATTTGCAAATCTTTTTGTACAGCTTTGAAATGAGACTTCCACTCATTTGGTCTGAAGACAGGAATATAAAGCAGTTAAGGTCCCTGAAACAAGTGTTAACCATACAGTTTCCATATAACACATAACGTAAATTTCAGATGTCATCTTAAGTATCAAAACATCACAGAGAGTAATATTCTTTCACTGATCTGAATCTGGCCTGACAGTACTGTTACAGGTCATATGCAAGAGATTTAACCAGAATTACTCATAAAAAACTACAGTTTTCTTCCTGTTGGCAATGCTAATTTTCTGCGATTCTCATGCAGGAGTTACTTCTCACTGTCATACCTTCCCAAAGTTAGTTTCCACTCTTTTTTCCAAAATTTGTCAGGGAGGTCACTGCTTAGTAAGGCACTCCTAGGTTTTGGGACAACCTTGTTGGGTAGATATGATCCTGCATAATTGAATTTACCTGCCAGTGTGGCTCAGGTAGGACTGCAAATGAGTGGTCTATGAGAGGAGGCCCTCAGAGAAGGCAGAGCTCATGCCTCATTACATGAAGTTTACTTTGAGCTGCTCTGTATTTCAGAGTATTTCAACAATGTTATGTGGAGTAATTATTCTTATACCTACTTTTTTTAATGTCTACTTTTATGGGAAGGAAGAACTGATGTATGAGTTAAGGATGGAATGGCCTTATGGATATTTTTGTTAGAAAAAAAAAAATAGATTTTATTTGTAAACATGGAAAGGCCTATTTATGGAAACTGGCTGTCTCCTGGGTAGTTTCCATGGCTTCTAGGAAAAAATTCATGTTCAAGTCATGCATGAAGTAAATCAGGTAAAATAAAACAAATAGCTCATTTTAATGCTAAACTGCATCTTAATCACCAAAGGAAAAAGCTGCATTATTTCAATAGAACTCCCTTTATTTCCTTTTCTTTCCCTTCTTTTTACTGGTTTATTCATTTTAGATACTGAACAAATAGTCTGAGCATATTTTAAATCCTTTTGCTTGCCAGCTATTCCAAGAGTAGCAGCAGCATGGGGACATAATATGCAGGAGAGCCTCTGATGCTTTCCTGCTTCTACTTTCTCCAGCCACTGGAGAAGCAGCCGTGCCATACAGACAGCCCTTAAACTGTCATGCTTTGCTATTCAGAATCAGCAAAATAGAAAACCATGGCCCTGCTTCCCTCTTCCCCATGACTAAGTGACTGGCTCTTCCAGAAGTCGGTGCTCTTCAGCGATGACAGGGTCAGAGCTACGGTCCAAAGAGGTGACAGCAGTTTGTCTCAAAGCTGCAGCAGCACTAACGGCAGCATGAACAAATCACGTAAATTTTTTCCAGCTACTACATAGTTGGAGTTTTTTAGCCAGCTCGAAGTATGGCTGAAAGCGTACTCTGATAAGAAGCTATCTAGTTTATCTTAGTGATATCTGTAGAGAGTGGATATTAGGAAAAACTTCTTCAGGGAAAGGGTTGTCAGGCACTGGAACAGGCTGCCCAGGCAAGTGGTTGAGTCACCACCCCTGGAGGTATTTAAAAGCCGTGTAGATGTGGTGCTTAGGGACATGGTTTAGTGGTGGACTTGGCAGTGCTAGGTTAACAGTTGGACTTGGTGATCTTAAAGGTCTTTTCCAACCAAAAGGATTCTATGGTTCTATGATTGTATGTATGGTTTGCAATATATACTGCTAGTGTGGACAGACTGATAGACTGCTCTGATGCCCATACAGAGGTGGAAACACCCAAGCTTCTCATCTTCAGCTGTTTCTTCTCAAAACTGTCTTTCCATCGTTGCCAAAACCAGAGTCTGAAAGTCAAGTCAAGGAATCTGTAGCAGGATGAATAACAAAGGCAAGATGTTCTGATGAGACTGACAATTAAATATTAACAGAAGGAATAAATGCAATGCTCTTTCTCACTCACTGGTGTCAGTGGGCCCAGTTATCTCTTTCAGACATGCATTCAATGATTCAGCGAACAGCAGAAGCCTAGCAGTTGAGGGAGAGAGAATATGAAAGTGATGGTGTGATTTTTCTCCATTTTTATATACACTGCATGAAAAAATGATAAGCAGAATTGTTTAGATGTCCTACAACTGACTGGAAGGCGCAAAGATGGACATTTTGGAAGACGTCAGTATTCTACATCTAAGTAGACATTAGGGCTGGCAATGCTCATAATATATTTAAAGATTTGCTATACTTTCTTAAAAATCTGGATGTTTTAAATGTTGAATAAGCTAAATGGTCTGCACAACTGATTTGACCTTAAGTCCTCTTCAGTCTTTTGCTAGACACCAGTAGGCTTTTGATGAGACTGGATACATATGGAAAAAATATGAATTACCTCCAAAAATTTAAACTGAGACAGGACAAAGTTTCAAGCGATGGAGCTGCAATAGTGTATTAGACGCCAGCGTAAATGTTCATCATGCCTTTGTGAAAAACATCTACTTCAGGCTTTTAAGTTTGCCCTGACCCAGCAGTCACTCCCTCATGGGAAGCCCTCTCAGACAGTGGCACTCTGCATAAGCACAAAAGTATACACCTATTTTCAGGAGTGCAGTCTTAATTTAAGGACCACAAACATGAAAATGAAGCACCATTTTTTGTCTTAAAATTTTAATTATATACAAAGAAGACATATGAATGTGGAGCAGTATGTATAAGATCCACAGAACAAAACTTCCACTTCTTTTCTTAGCAAAAATCACAAGTCACAAGTGTGAGTTGAGGTTAGAGCCTCTTACTGGATTTTAAAGAAAGGCTGGGGAGTGTTATGGTAACCAATGAAATCTCTAAGAAAGTTAGAATTTGATATCTATAATAAAATCTCTTACTTCACGACTTCCGACTAGGGGATCAGGAAGGAATATTCCATATCTTTAGAGCATCACATATATTTGGTTTAGCCCATTACAGATTTTCTCAGCCTCTTCAGCTCTGCCAAGTGCAAGAGCTTGAAACTGTGCCTGTGGGTGCTGCAGACATCAGCTACAGAGCTCTGCCTGGTTGTTTTCTCCCTGCCGTGCAGCAGACAGGGAAACCAGAGAGTTGCCTGTGCAGCCAGACTCGCGGTGCCTTTCATGTGGCTGTTACATGATACGGCTGCCCATTTGGCAGCTTGACCAGCGCACGCATTTTAACAGGTTGCCCAGAGGCAATAGGCTTGCTCTACCATGACAATGATTTCTACATCTTTATTTTCTAAAGAATTTTTTTATAAATATCAGATTACTGAATGCATGCTTTCCCAAGCTGTTGTTAGATGCTTTTTTGTTGTTTTTGTTGTGTTCGTTTTGGGGTTTTTTGTTAACCAAGACTGTCTTGCAAACATATGACTATGAAACTGTGCTAATTATGGAATTAGTTCCAATTTAATGTCTGGTTTATCATAGACCTATTTATGGATAGGCCAAAAGCTGTTCTGGCAAATTAGCAGGAAATGGGAAAAAGAAATATCAGTATGAGCTTCACAACTGTTGGCACTAACTGTGTCTTACTTATGCTCTACTTTAATGATGTTGTTTTATTTTTCTCATAGAAAAAGCTGGTATAAGAAGCCTCTAAATTCGGTAGAGCTATTAAGTTCATGATGAAAAGAACATTAAGCTAATGTTCCCTGCTTATTTCAGCAACAGAGCAGTGATGCTATTGGATCATTAAAATGTTTTAGTAAGTTTAGCAAAGAAATAATGGTGACAAAATGTCTTTAGCACCAGTGGAATCTTGTTCACCATCTTATAAAACCACAAATTAAGCCATCATCCCCACCTAGAAAGGCCACAGCTCCCTTTTGTCATTGTAGATGTATTTTAAGACAGTAACTCAAGCTACCTGTGTCTTTTAAATAATGGGTGAAGTAGTATTACACAAGGTTTGGAAAAACTTATTTTTCTTCCATAAGGCATTTAAAATGCAGTGCTTGTCTCTCCTTTTCTGCTGTGTTGGGTAAAAGCAATTGCGAGTGGCAAATCTAATGGGGGCAAGATAATTTAGCATTGTGTTGCCAGCTGTGGCCAGGATTTGGTCACATACTTTCTATTGGCTCCCATTAAGATAACAAATCTTACCCATTTTCTACTGCATTAACAATAATGTTCACTCTTGTTTAGATTTGGCTATGTTTTGCTGCATTTTCAGTTGTATCCACAATGGAGACTATTTGTACTCAGCTGCACACATCCTGGATGCTGCCAGCATGCACGTGGGTTTTCATTGCATGAAAACTAGAGAGCAGAGAGTGGGGGGTGATGCGTGCAATGGTGTCAGGCTACAGGCATGGTAGGTACCTGGATCTGGAACCTGCAAAGCTCTCCTAGGACCTGTCATCTAGATCAAGCCTGTGTGGACATTCTGAACAGATCTAAAAGTGAAAAAAATCACTGACTTGAAATCTGAAACTTAGCAATAGTAAATAAATATATTGACTAGACTTCAAAGCAAATGTGTGGTTAGCTCTCTGCTTGATAGATCGTTTTGCTCTATAGATTCAGGTATTGGAAACTGCCTTTATGCAGTATTTAAATGGCTTATTTTGCTTTTCAAGTGGAAGCTGGCTGAAATGTATCACATCTTTAGGGAAGGAAGAGTCATTCCCTGATGTCTGGCCAAGAAATAGCAAAGACAGCAGCTGCAGAGGCAGCTGGAATTGCCACCCTCACAGATGGAGTCAAAGTGCTCGGCTGCAGCTGAAATAGGAGGGAATGAGTGAAAACAGAAGGAAGGTAAAAATAGGTAAATGGCAAGCCAGAAGCTGTATATTAATAAGATCTGAAGGTTTTCTGCATATTCATGTGTAACACAGCCTGGACGTATGTTAGGGTCTTAAAGAAGGCTGTATGCGCTGTACACACTGTAGAAAGTGTAGTTTCCCTGAACAGGACTATAAAAGAGACAGAAAAACCTTTACGTATCCAAATTTCTTTCTCACAGGCAGATGATGGACAGAGAAATGTGGAGTCTGGAAGCAATCTTTCCGAGTCACACTGGGATTGTTTTGAGGGTCTCATTTTCTAGTGCCTTTACGAGGCACTAGGTTGAGTTATAACAAGACGACCACTGTTGGATTAGATTAGCTGCAGATCAGTGGCCACTCTTGGACAGCAGCCAGCAGCAGATGCTTTAAACAAGACTGCAAAAACCAGGAAGGCCTAATACAATCTGGCACAATCTTTTGGCATTCAGTAATTTCCGGCCTACTGGTCTTACATCACCAGTCCCTCTTCTCTGATATCCAGGATCTGATTAGTTTGCATCAGTGTCTGGTTATGAAAGTGATTTTAGATTAAAGTATCTCAGCCGGCTTGAATAAGATCACCCAACTATTTAAGCGGTGTAACGGAGTGGAAACTGGGACCTCTTAATTTTTCTTAATTTTTTACATTGAAAACTGGAAATAGAATGTAGTTTAAGAAACCAGTTTCAAGCAGAAATTTAAACTAACAATTTGTTTTAGCTTAGTAATCTTAAGTACAAATGGCTGTTTGAAGGGTTTTGTACAAATTCAGACTTTTTCAACAGAAGAAAATAACCCATTGACCAAACAGGAAGATAGGAATAGCCTTTTCCATTTTAGACTTTCTTCATACTTTCTTAAAAATGCTGTGGGAAAGCAAATTTCATGCCAGAGAACTTAGGCCTAGCAATGTTAGGTATACATGCTTGTGTGCTTATAGGGAAGCTGCTGAGGGAAAAGGAAAAAAGGGAAATGCAATATGCAAACTCACATAAGAAAATGTACTTTTTTGGGATAGATAAAATTAAAGAGAAAAGCTGAAATACAATTAAACATTTAGACAGGGTTTGAATATAGTTATTTTCTTTCCAGGTTCACTGATTTCCATGTCAGTCAGATCCTCCTTAAAAAGGGTTTCAAACAAAAATCTATACACGGACTCACAATGAAATGTATATTTAAGTAAGCAGTGGAAATAATATAATCTGTATATGAATCACTTGTATTAAAATTGTGTTTGATAATGAATGCCATGTGTTAAACAATAAAAGGGCTATATTTTTTTTCGAAGAAATCCAAATGTAATTATAAAATAGCCATGTTGGTGAACAAGTCTACATGTGAGTCAACTGATCACCTAAACGCTTGTGAATCAGTTTCACCCAAGGTGAAAACACATTTCAGAGATCCAGTACCTCACCATCGAGACTGTTTTGTCTCAGTGTTGGACTGGACAGATAATCTGCATCTTCCAAATACCATCTGTAACAAAACTGATACCAGATGCCAAGCACTAAATCTTTATGAGCTGGGTGACCCTCATTAAGAAAAATGTTACCCAGATCTGTTCCTATGAAAAAGTACATACTGTGGAGGGACACTGCCTTAACTTCACGGATTAATTAGTCGCTGGTTGATCCTGCCTAACTGTTATCATCAATCTCCAATTTAATTTATTCTTAGAAATGCTGTTGTTCCATAGGGTTGATAATGGGTATTAGCATCCAAAGTTCCTGCAAGAGAGTATTTGCCTTTTGATTCAGTTAAACTCAAATGTCCATACATCCGTCCCCTGTCAGGCCCTTACAAGAAGTCCAGTTCTAACGTTAGGCCTTGGCTCTGCATAAAGTGGATGAATGTCAGAGCTCTCAAGGACATCCTCCTCCTATTGAGCGAAGCACCAGGTTGGTAGATATGTTTGAACCTTAGGTCCCATACAAAAAGTCACATGTTCCAGTGCTTCACCGCGTGGAACTCGTTCTCAAATCAGGGCTTCCAGAGAGGAAACTTGTCAGATTTACAGCTTGAGACAGGCAATAAAATCTGGCAGTCTGAAGTGAGGTAGCCAGAACGTCTCCTACATCCCCAGAGATAAAAATAGACTTCAAAATCACTCTCTTGGAGAAATAGGTGAATAGGAACTTCAGTGCGTTACATGTTTTTGAAGGAGAAACAGAAGCATGTATGGTTGTCTTTTTCAGACTTGCTATGATACTGGATTAGAAGCTAATTTTAGACTGGATTTACTTTCAGTAAAAAACAGTATCCCCTAAATGAGAAAACAGGGATCTTTTCCCTGGAATATTAAACTACAAACCATGACAAAATGCAGTGACAAAGTGACAGTTAGACAGCCAGCAGAATCCATGGTATTTACAATTTTGTCAAATGAGTCCCCTTCTGCGAATGTTTTGGCCTTTGCATATTTACATTCCTTGTGCTTCATGCATTGATATGCTTCATGTAGCACAGCTTCTGCACTCCATCAATTAATGCTGCTCTTCCTAGCTTCTAGTCGGCAAGTTTCCATTGCTTCTTTGTTTCCCTGTTTGAATGCAATACATGCTAATTTTACAGTAAATGCCAGTTTACATTAGCTCAGCTGTCCTCATGACATAATTTGACTTGAAGTTATGCAAATGACTTCTTTCCAGATACCTCTGATTAGCTGTAAAAAAACACTCCCTAATTAGTCCTGAGATAATCAGGGAGAAATCACAGTTGATTACATATACTGAATTTGCTTCTCCAATCTGAATTGCCGTATTTCCTGTCACAGGACCTGTGAGCGCTCTATAGAGTTTGCACCTTTCCTTCCTTTGAAAAGCACTTCATCTACTTCCTCACAGCTCCATCAAATCAAACATTTCTTTTTATACTGACTCTATCCAGACAGCTAGGGATCCCTGCTGACTGCCTAAGAGAAACACCAGTCAGGTGCAGTACAAATTCCGCCTATTGCTGAAGACAGACTACTAAATCTTACTGGAATATATAGGTGTCAGAAAGCTTTACAACTGGCAACAAAGAGAGATAGCACAAAAGCAGATGTTCTCATTAAAATGACAATGTCAACTGATATCAAAGTGACAGTTTTAGAGGTCAGTAATTTATAGTGTATTTCCAGTTGTCCTGGTTTCAGCTGGGATAGAGTTAATTTTCTTTCTTGTAGTTGGTATAGTGCTCTGTTTTGGATTTAGGGTGAGAATAACATCGATAACACACTGATGTTTTTAGTTGTCGCTAGGTAGGTGTAGTGCCTACACTAAGTCAAGGACTTTTCAGCTCCTCACGCCCTGCCAGGTGCACAAGAAGCTGGGAGAGCACAGCCAGGACAGCTGGCCCAGGCTGGCCAAAGGGATGTTCCCCACCATACAACATTATACTCCAGATATAACTGGGGAAGCTCGCCAGGAGGCAGAATCGCTGCTCAGAAACAGACGGGGCATTGCTTGTTTCTTCTTCCCTCCCACATGTGGTGAGCAATTGCATTTGTGCATCATTTGTTTTATATTACATCATATCATACCAATATTATTATTGTTGTTATTGTTATAACTATTATTATTACTATTATTCTCTTCCTCTGTTATCCTATTAAACTGTCTTTATCTCAACCCACAAGTTTTTTTTCCCATTCTCCTCCTCATCCCCTTTGCGGGGGAAGGGGTGAGTGAGCAGCTGCATGGGGCTTAGTTACTGGCTGGGGTTGAACCACGACACCAGTGGAGTTTTTCTGGCTTGCCTCACATTGAACTCTTCCTGTCCCTCAGTGATGATTCAGTAATTTATCATAATCCATTTTTCAAATAAACAGGGGCAAGTGAACTTCAGAAGGCTCAACATTCAGATTCAGTTTGAGTAAACAGATAAATGTTCAAAGGTTTTTTCAGAGTTTGCTTTCAATTACTAAATACGTCTTGAGTCCTTGAGTTACCAGGACTGGTAACCTTTCCTATAAGGTCCCTACACTCTTCTCCATATAGAGTGCCTTGACAGAGTGAGTAGTAGGTCATGCACCTCAATAAAAATTCTCTTTTTCAGAAACAAACGACTGGCTGATATTTTCTGTAAGAGAAGCAGGAGTGGTAGCTGAGCTTAAGGTCATTTATTGCTTAACAACTCCAGACACAAACATACATGTGAAAAGCACTCAGATTTTGTTTTTAACTTGTATAAGTTCTTGAGGATGCTGAGAATTCAGACTTGGATTTGAAGTTTCCAAAGTGTCTCCTTTCAAAGGGGATGTGATTTGAACTTTGGATTTGTATCTCCCATTCAGATGGGGTCTACAAATCCCCCTAAAGTATTTTGCAAAATTAAAGGAAATTGTAACAGCAAAAGGGTGAAAATGGAGATATTTGAAATGAACTGGAAATTTGGTGAGCTAGAGAGATCAAGAAAGGAATTTTCATAATGTAGCATTAGCAAGAAGAGGAGGATTTTGCCCCTAAATGAACCTTGCAATGCACAAAAGGAGGTCTGTGCAAGACAAAAAGAAAAAAAACCCAAAACTTTCAGTGAGCTAGAACTCATTGGGCTCTATGGAATAAAGACAGAGATACAGGACTAAGTTCTGCTCTCATTTATGACAATGTAAGTCTAGAGCAGTGATATCAAGTTTGAATCTTACATAAATCTGATACCAAGATGTTACCAGATTACAAAAGATGTGATACTTTTTTTTTTTGTTTTGTTTTTTTAAAAAGGAAACGTTGGTGAAATTTCTTTGGGCCATTAGTCAGAATTCTGTTATTTCAATGACCACTGTTTCCCTTTGTCTCCTTGTTGCTGGGTCATGATCTGGAGAAACCGAGGTCTATCCTGAAGATTTCTGTATCATAAAAGGCAACACAAAGTGCCGAAAGTGGCACTATACCCTCCCACACTCTCTGTCTCTGGGATATCATGGTCACTGCTCTGTGGAGAAAAGCACTGGCAAGGACAGAACATAACCATGAAATAGATTCCATAACAGTATGGAGCATAATCATTCTGGGATTGCCTCGTACAATGAAACCATGGTAGCATAAAACAGTCCCTCACCGTCTTTCCTGTAGGCCCCCTTTAGGTACTGGTAAGCCGCAATTAGATCTCCCTGGAGCCGCCTTTTCTCCAGGCTGAACAACCCCAACTCTCTCAGCCTGTCCTCATAGGAGAGGTGCTCCAGCCCTCTGATCAGCTTCGTGGCCCTCCTCTGGACTCGCTCCAACAGCTCCATGTCTCTCCTGTACTGGGGCCCCCAGAGCTGGATGCAGTACTCCAGGTGGGGTCTCACAAGAGCGGAGTAGAGGGGCAGGATCACCTCCCTTGACCTGCTGGTCACACCTCTTTTGATGCAGCCCAGGACAGGGTTGGCTTTCTGGGCTGCAAGCGCACACTGCCGGCTCATGTTGAGCTTCTCATCAATCAATACCCCCAAGTCCTTCTCCTCAGGGCTGCTTTCAATCCATTCCTCACCCAGCCTATAGTCATGCTTGGGATTGCGCCGACCCATGTGCAGGACCTTGCACTTGGCCTTGTTGAACTTCATGTGGTTCGCACGGGCCCACCTCTCCAGCCTGTCAAGGTCCCTCTGGATGGCATCCCTTCCCTCCAGCATGTCGACCACACCACACAGCTTGGTGTCGTCGGCAAACTTGCTGAGGGTGCACTCGATCCCACTGTCCATGTCACCGACAAAGATGTTGAACAGTGCCGGTCCCAGTACCGACCCCTGAGGAATGCCACTCGTCACCATTCTCCACTTGGACATTGAGCTGTTGACCACAACTCTTTGAGTGCGACCATCCAGCCAGTTCCTTATCCACTGAGTGGTCCATCCATTGAATCCATGTCTCTCCAATTTAGAGACAAGGATGTCGTGTGGGGCAGTGTCAAATGCCTTGCACAAGTCCAGGTAGGTGACGTCAGTTGCACTTCCCTTATCCACCAACGCTGTCACCCCATCATAGAAGGCCACCAAGTTTGTCAGGCACGATTTGCCCTTAGTGAAGCGGTGTTGGCTGTCACCAGTCACCTCCTTATTTTCCATGTGCCTGAGCATAGTCACCAGGAGGGTCTGCTCCATAATCTTGCCAGGCACGGAGGTGAGACTGACTGGCCTGTAGCTCCCTGGGTCTTCCTTTTTTCCCTTCTTAAAAATGGGGGTTATATTCCCCCTCTTCCAGTCAGCAGGAACTTTGCCAGACTGCCAGGACTTCTCAAATATGATGGCGAGTGGCCTGGCCCCTTCATCCGCCAGTTCCCTCAAGACCCACGGGTGCAACTCATCAGGTCCCATGGACTTGTGCACCTCCAGGTTCCTTAGATACTCTCAAACCTGATCTTCTCCTACAGTGGGCGGTTCTGCATTCTCCCAGTCCCTGCCTTCTGCGACCTGGGCAGTGTGGCTTGAGCACTTGCCAGTGAAGACTGAGGCAAAGAAGTCATTGAGTACCTCAGCCTTCTCCATTTCCTGGGTAACCAGGTCACCCGTTTCATTCCAGAGGGGACGCACATTTTCCCTCATTCTCCTTTTATCACTAACATACCTATAGAAGCTTATATTAGCATGTCAAAATTATTCACCTTTTTTTTACAACTTTTTTCACCTTATCTTTTGTCAACAGCTTTTTTATACCTTGTAAGACACATCCATCCCACCAGAACAACCAACACAGACCACAGTCTTACAACTGCTCATTTTCTCAGAGGCAGCTGGCACATAGTCAAGGAAGGGCTTGCAGATCAGACAAATCATTCTAGCAGTCCAGATGCCTTCCTTCACTATGGCTACATGGACCTTCCCTATCAGAATCAGAAGTAAACTCCTCCTACAGCAAATTTCCTCAGCTGGCAGGGCATATAGAGTCATTGACAGTAATGATAAATGACAGATAGTTTCTGTGATTTTATGACAAACTAAATGTGTGTAATACTAAACAACATAAAAATTATTAGGCACTCATGCTATCATGTAGTCACAATACTAGCTTTGTGTCCTACTCTGTCACAGCATGCACAATAATTTCCAGTCCGTTTCTCTGCTGTACAGCTCTCCTCTGCTTCTACCAGAGCTGCTCTTTCCCCTTCTCAGAGTCAGGGCATAGTTATAGAGAAGGCTGCACACCGAACCCCTTTTCACTGCTCTGGTATTGCTTCCTCTTCTCCCAAGGATGTGCTGTAGCATATCGTTGCATGATTAGTGGGGCAGTCTATGTTCCCAGGAGAGGAGGGTTATCCCATATCCAGGGGATTAAAGAAGGAGGAAAATGTTTCCAAACCCCTTTGGTGTTTCAGAATCTATCACTAGTGGAAGTCTTTCAGGGACACAAGGGAGATAATTGTGAAAGAAAGGTTAGTGGGGTACGAAAACAAACAAAAAAAATGATCTTATTCCCAGTCCCTGCTGACTCATTTTCTAAAGGCTGCATATGTGGAACTGAAATGACACAGTGTTTTCCTTAGTATTAGAAATTATTCAAATAGAATTGTCCCTCACAATGAGGCGAAACATTGTGGAGACTCTATAAAGTTGTATAACGTCAGTCCTAGTCACTTGGAGGTAGAATATGTACTGCCATACTCCATGACAAGGTTCAAATATGTAAGTTCACCTTTGATAGTGAGATTCTGTATTTTCTCAATAAATTCCTAGTGATGCTTATGCATCTATATGCTGGTAACTCAATAACCTCAACAAGCTTTTTTTGTTTTCTTTGCTTTTCATGAAGCAGTGGAGGTAAGTTTGCTTTTGAATTAGTTCATCTCCATGATGCATTTATTGTTATTACTGTATTTTATGAAGGACCCATTTGCAGGCTGATCAAATAAACAAGTCCTGTGGCCTCAGATATGAACTATACAGACTGAGGAAATCCCACTCTGCATTTTAAAAGCTGCATTTCAGCCTATCACGAAGTAATTCATTCTAATGACATGGACATTTTCACAGCATAGCAGTCTGCTTCTGCAAAAATCCCAAGACCAAAGCATTCTTACCTTATAGAAAAATGTTGAAGTAAAGCCAAAACATTTGATGTTAAGGCAAGAAATATCAATCTATGACAGTGTTTTGCAACATGATGATTTTAATTCCATTATACCAAATGCCTGCTGTTGATGCAGTCATTTTTTATGACAGATTTTAGTGGGAAGGGAAAGCAGTTGTTCATTGCAGTCTTGATTATATGGAAACTGAACTGTCTCATTGTGTCAAAGAACAGGGGGGCTGTGCTGCTGCTGAAATATATAACTGCATGTTAATGATCACTGAGGTCAACAGCAAAACTCATATGGACTTTAGTAGTGCAGAATCAGAATTTCATTGTTCAAATGTTCCTTATTTTCTCCCTGATGGGTTGTAAAACGTACTACTTTGCATAATAATTGCATACTTATTGAGTTACCAGGATAAAGCTAGGTGCATAAGCATTGAGAAAACTCTCACTAGCAAAAGTAGCCTCCTTCCTGAGCTTGGTCCTGAATTAGCCATCCAATCAAATGCAAGTCTTCTCTCTTTTTTTCTTCCCCCCTCCCACCCTCTTTGTCCTTATTAGTTGGCCATCTCTGGGCAATGATGACACAGGCACATCCACTACTTAATTTACTACCTATCCCTTGATTCTATCTATTGTCTTTATCATTTGCAATATCCTGAGTGTTCCAGTGTATGCATTCATTAAGTCCTGAAAGTGAAAAACATAGATGTTTTCTTTATTCCTCAGTCTCACGTTGAAGGCTCAGACTCCTCAAACCAAGATCTGTTTACTTTCTGTATATACCTTAAACTTTAGCCTTATATTTTTAGAGCACCTACAGAAAGTACAGTAAAAGAGCACTAGATCTCTAAACCAGTGAAAACCTGTAGTTATTCCACAGACCCTATAGCTTTTTCTCTAGAGGGACATCAATACCACTGAGAGAAGCTGGAACTAAATAACTTCTAATTGGTTTATAAAACACATGTAATGTGTACTTAGAACAATCAGAGGACCAGTTACCCAGAGGACTAGTTTTTGTTTCTATTTTTGTAGTTTCGAAGTGCATAAAAATGAAATACAGTGCAATCTGGAAAGCACCTTTTGCAAAAAGGAACACTTGAAAAATGTTTCTTACTAAAAGTGCTTGCTTTTGCCTCTCTACTTCCTTTTCTGCTTATACTGTTCTCTCCCTTATCTTCCCCGCCCTGCAACTTCTTTTCTGATCAGCCTCTACTAGGTGCTCTCCACTCTGACAATGAGTTAATTTCTTTTGGTTTTCTTTCCTCTCATCTCTTTAGCTGATCTCTGGTCTTTCGTGAAGTTGAGGTCTCTAATTTTTTCCTTTTTTTTAAAAGTGAACATACAAGTAGTCTTTGAACAAATGTCCTTAAAAGTTCCATTTTATTCTTAAGGTCTTCTGGCTTTTTCTTTTCCCTTTCTCCTTATTGGAAATAGAACTTCAAAGCTGGAAACAGCCCAAAACAACCATAACAGCCTGTGACTGAGGAACAAAGTTTGGTTCAGAACATGAGGTCAGCAGGAAGGTTTCAGCTAAAAATGAAGGGATGGTGTTTTGCTCCTTCAGTTGTGGGGTTTTTTTCTTCTAGTGATATTAACTTTTATTATTCATGCTTTTGAAGTCTTTTGTTTGTTGTCTTTCAGTGTTAATACAGACAGTACTAAATGATAATAGCATTACTGTCCACTTACACTAATAGTCTTCGCATCGGCACACTATATCCTTAAATAAAAGAAGTTGGCCAGATTGGATTATTATTACAATATGTGTATATTTTAATGCTCACACTTAATGATTTTCTGTCTAGGTCAGCATTGTTCCTGTTTTATTATCAGCAATATTCATATCCACCATCTAGTTATGCTTTACACATGTTCCTAAATAAAATTACACCACTAATTTAATGATTTCATATCATGTGAAAAGAATTGTATAAAATCCAAACTGCTCCTTCTTAAATAAAACTTACAATTATACAAAGTGTGAATCAGAGGTATTAATAAACTGCATTTTCAGTTTATTCTTGACTGATGAGTAGGTCAGTTGTAATCAGACGCAGTTAAATCTCTGTGTGAGACATTGCACCATTTGATCAAAAGAAAGAGTAGAGAAAACACTGCTGTCACAAACACTTCATATGACATCACTGGAAGCAAAAAAAGTTGGCTTCTCAACAGTGAATTCTTCCTCATATAAGTATTATTTGACTGGTGTATCCCCCAGCATTTCAGTACAGAAATAAGGAAGGCACAGGCTTGATTGCTATTGAACTTGACAATGCCTACTGACAATCATCACAAATATTGCAGTTTTTTCTCTGTACCTCACAGTATCGGTTCATGATGTTTATTTTGGTTTAAGTAGCTGACAGAAGTTCAGTTTAACCTTACACTTAGATGGAAGAACCAACTTACCCATGAATCTGAGTTAAGTCCATGAGAAACACTGAAGTAAAATGCGTTCTGTAGTGGCCAGCATGCCTGGCCCAACAAGGCAGGGCAACACACGGTCACTGGATTCGTCAGGCACGCAGAATTAAGCAAATGCTGAAGTGATTTGTCAGATATTGGATTAAGTGATCCCTTTAGCTATTAGCTAAGATGTTGAAGGACTAGGAACTCTGAAATTCGAGGTGGAGAGTAAGTTGAATAAGGAGGAAAGAAAATTCCTCTCGTCGTCTGTAGGAAGAAGATAGTTTCAGAGTGGTGATATAGACAAGATGAAACATATTTAAGAAAGATTTCCCTTCTACAGTATGTCATAATACACATTAGGGAGCCACAAGAATGGATTAATTTCTTTAACGAGATTCATTATTTTTGATTGACTTCTACCAGGGAAATTAAAATAACCTGTGCCAAAACCATAAATTACTTGAGCTTTGGAAAAAGATTATCTGCTCTCAATCTTCATTTTCTATTTGATGAAATGAGAAACAAATAATTATGGATGTATTGAAATATTTAATAATATGAAGATATTATTAAATATAATTCTGAAGAAAGCCTTTAAGAATTCCTGCTAAGGCTTGCAGATGACAAAGCTGATCTAAAGACAGCTATTCGGATCATTTGGTAAATTGGCTCCAAATACACAACAAGCATTCGATGCAGCTAAAAGTAATGTTGTTGCAGCTGTAGGGGCTTAATGCTACAAAAGTGAGGCAAGGTTTGTAGAAAGAGGCCTTTTTTTATTGGATCGACGGGTTTATCTGGAAAATCACTCCAACCCCAAATCTCATGCACAAAGCCCTCTTTAGCTGAAGGACAGCTCTCAGTAAGAGAAAGTGGAAAAAGGACCAAGCCAGCAACAAAGAGAGAGAGGAAAGCTGCTGCAGAATAGACAATATCCCAGTAGTTAGATCTGTCACCAGGGACACGAGAGATGCGTCCCTTCCTGTTTTGAAATGGATGAGTGCCTTAATGTCTGGGCTATTCAATATTCAGGTGCGTATCTCTCTGATTTTGATCAGAGTTTCCACACAGAAATGAAGAGCTTATGTGCCCAAGGCTTCTCTTTTTTTTCCTTTTCTCAGTATATATGCTGATCTCACAAAAGATATTTCTTCTTACAAAACTTGCCTGAAGTAAAGCTAAGTACATTGTTTACACAGATCACAAAGGACATGGGACTTTGTCCTGAAAAGGAGTGATTCTGGAAAGGGATTGGGAGTCATGGCGGATAAATAGCTGTTTACAAACTCTCAGTGCAAACCTGTGACAAGCAGGACTCCGGCGCTCCTTGAATCTGAAACAGGGATGTTGGCAGGAGGGAGGGAGAAGGTACAGCCTCCCGTATACAGGGCTGAAGAGACCACCACCCGTGAGCTGTATCTAGTTCTGATGTGTGTGCTTCAAAGAGAATACTGCAAATTTAGCAGCTTCAGAAATGATAGACAAAAGTTATTCCAGAAAATATATCTCAGTGTGAAATAATTTCCCAAAGAGAAGGACGAGATGTGATTTTGAAACAATCTATATGTAGACTCGACAAAAGAAAACCGGTATTTACTTTAATCTATGGAATGAAGGTATATTTTTTAAGTGTAGACAGGTAACTATTGTAATAATTACCAAAGAACCCAGAATAAAGATTCTATTGGTTGTATTGGATGTGTGTTTTCAAAAAGATATCCTCTACTTCAGCTGTGAGGTATTGGGCTTGACAAAAGAATTTTTAGACAAAATTACTTGGACTACTTGGTGCAGGAATCATTCAGGCTTCACATGCTATTAATCTAGGAACCTTGCAACCTTTCAGTCCCCTTTCAGCATATGCATACTGAAAATAACATCTCATTATAGTATACCCTTTGCACCTTTTAACTCTGAAAGACAGTTAGCAATGAGAAGAACATACAGACACAGACACGCACCAAAAAAAAAAAAAAAAAAGAAAAAAAAAGAGAAAAGCTCACAGACTCTGATGAGTCAGGGAACTGATGAAGGAGGAAGTGGCAACGGCAATCCCTGGTCTCAAAGGTAGTATCAGTTGCCACAGCATCATAAGTAACATGAGCTCAGCTCACTGCTCGCCTTTATTATTAGTGACGTTCAGGAACTGGTGGTCACTAATAGCATTCTCCTCAGCAGTAACGAAGAATGCAGGGATGACACTTACATACCCATGCTGAAAATGGATATTACAGAGTACAGTTATTGAGTATGCCATCTGTCAGACACTGCTGCACCACCCATTATCAGGAAGAATTAATAAGAACTGATAAAGGAGACGGAGCCTGAACTACACAGTCACATGTATGGTTTTCTGCTCCTTATGACAATTGTGCAGTTTTATTAGCCCAAAGCTAACTTCATTAGTTTTGCTGTAAGGATGACCTGGTAACAATCGGTGCTAGCCATGATTCAGCAAGAGACTCAAGGGGATGAATAATCCAAATGGTATGTTTAAAGCTGAGCACATGTTGACACCCTTTGCTGAACGAGTGTCATGCAAAGGAAGCTAACCACGAAGCAGCCACGGTCAAAAGGAAGGATAAACAGCCTGAAGTCCTCTCCAGCTTTTCATTTTTTATAATTCTAGATAAATTTTAGGGACTGCTAGAGCCCAGAGCCTTGGTTTCTAGCAGACTTGGCTTAAATGTCCTTGTGGTTCACATGCCAAACTCTCGTTCCCCATCCCTGTTGCAATAAGAGCTGATGTTGCACACCCTCTCTCCTATCTTAAGCTGTTATTATTAGCACATGGAATTTCCGCCTCCTCCTTCTCTGTTTGAAATCTTAGAATTTAATACTAGGAAAAATACAAACCAAAAAAAACCTCATCCTACAACCTTTTTTTTTTATTTAATCTCAACAGAGCTATTTGCCAAGAGACTTTTTCCCTTTCCTAATGTCCTCAGGCCAACCTTAGCCTCCAGCTCGCAAGGCCTGCTCTCATTTTATGACCAGGAGCTGCTCCAAAGGCATCATTTGTTCCAGTGTCTGTTGCCTGTCTCAGCCTCAGGAGCTTCCAGCTTCTTTCGTTTGTTGTCTTCTGATGGTGCCTTATTTAATTGAAGACAGTTTCTCATGAAACTCGTAAAGGACCTACACCTTTTTGCAGTGAAAACATTAATATTTGTGTTCCTTGCAAGGCAACATCTATCTTTCACATATGACCTGTTCTTGTTCCCATTATGCTCAGTAACAAAATCCTTTTGTATTTAGAAAGAGCCAGTCCTTATACTTGTTGAAATTGAAAGCAATGCACTGTGATAAAATGCTTAAACTACTTCTTAAAAAACTCAAAAAACCTCAGCGAAGGTTATTTTAGCAATATAAACAACAGCAACAAAATATTAAACAATTATTTAAGCACAAGGCCTCATATTTGTGCTCAAATTCAACAGCTCCTGAATAAGCTTAAGGGCACAATTCAAAGAGCTGGACTGCCTAAAAATTAAGAATCTGGCTCCAGTAAGGTCATTCAAAGAGTAAGAGTCAGGCATCTGTGCTCTAAGTGCTACTAATGGCTTTAAGTCTAGGCTCTAAATGTTTCCAAAGGGTAATATAAAGGGACTGGTGAGAGTCATGTGCCTCAAAAAGATAATTAAAAAAATGAGTAATAATACACTAAGTCCCCAAAAAACTATAGAAAAGGCATAAGAGAGGGTGCTGAACTCTCAGCTTTTGCTGAAGTGTGAATCCAAGGCTTATCTGTTCATGGGTCCATATACCTACAGACACTTGTGAAGGAGCCTCATCAGGGAGAAAGATAAGCTACCTAGACAAATCTGTAACCTCACTCTATCTGTCATTAGCAGATCTTCATCTCTCCAGCTTCTAGTCCATTAGATGCCACAAGTTTTTTGTACAGAAGAGGAGTGGATTATAAGCGGACACAGATGCAGCCTGTAGAGTCAGCTCCATATTCTTACTTTCTCAGCCTTCTCCTACAGGCTGTAGCTAGTTTCCTAATTTCTCTATATTTTTTGTGGCTCAGCTTTCAGAAGTGCCTGTTTCTCACCAGTCTCTGTGAATTACTCTTTGGAGACTCTTAGAGTATCTTATTGGCTGTGTAGGAAGCCCAGTTGCTTCATTACAGCTTTCTGAATAACCCCAACAGAGCCAAACACAAGATTTTTAGGCACTGAGATGGCACAGTTAGGAAGGCCAAAGCGATGTGTCTGAATTTTCCATCCTTTGATTATAAGAGGAACTGTGATTTGGGTCTTCAGCTGCCATTGTGAGAATAATGTCAATAATCCTGATTAGCTGGTCCCTTTTCAAAGAAGAATGTGGAACAAATGCATCCTTAAAATGAATTGTAAATTATACAGGCATTATGATAACTTAAAACATAAACAAACAGTCCAAAGGCAGAGACTACTCAACAAAAATTTCCCTCTTCCACTGGTCTTAAATCAGAAGGAACAACCAAACAGAGCATTCATAATACCTTCCACAGTAATAATAAATAATCTATCATCTTCTTCATACTCAAAATTCCACTTTGATGCACCTTCCCTGTGAAAACAATGCAAGAATAAAAGTCCCACTGGATTCAGCAGTTCTCTTGCCTGCCTCCTTTAAAGCGACAAAACTGCTTGTGGAGAGGGCTGACAGAAAGTCAGCAACAAAGTGGGTAAAAACAACAATGAATCCATCTTAATGTCAAGGTAACACACTAGTAATTTTAGGATGAAGACAGATGCAGTGCCCTTTTGATAATTTACACAATTTGGGAGACGTTGCGATTTCTTCTTTTTTTTCTTTTTTTTTTTTTTTGTGCCTAGCAGTACATAAATATTAGGGCTAAAAGGCCACTTCTTTGAGTGCTGACAGTTATACAAATAGATTTTCTTAACACAAAATAGACTACACTTAAGAGATCCTTATGTGGAGTTATACTTTGGAATGATAATCTTCATATTAATTGAGTTCTCAGTACAACAGGCGACATGACTCATCTTATACTCACATCTGCTCTTTATATTGATGTTAACAGCTGAGAAAAAGTCCTTTAGTGGTGCACTTGCATAATTCTGTTGTTGGATAGTATCATTGTAAAGTGTGATCTCTTAGGGTAAATTATTTAGTATCTGAACTATAACAACAGCTGAAGGATTTAGTCCCATCAATCTATGTTTGAGAGATGAAGAGGGTAAAACACTTTTTTTCATCATACTTTTCTTCAGCTGTTTTCCATATTCCCATTTGTATTCTTTCTTCCTAAGGACTTTCTTTTTTCTCTATGCCCTTAGCATCTTCACGGGGAGCTGCTATCATATTGTAGTATGGTATCCAAAGGGAATTTGTTTGTGGTATTTTTACAAATCATTGCTAATGTAGTTCCTTTGCCTTGTTTTTAAAACACTTCAAACAAGTTAAGATTTCCTAAACTGCAGAAGACATCCCACTAAATGGGAATGTCTGAAATTCAGTGGGATATGTAAGTTCATTAAACATTTGTGTCTTTAAAATTTTTCTTTGTTATTTATCAGAAGGTTAAGATTGATTTTTAGCCTGTATGATCCAGAGAAACTCAACCACCCCAGATTCCCCTGTATCTTTGCAGTGAAGTGTGAGTTAGGTATACATTGCAGCAATCTTCAGTGTGTGTTCCTTTTCAAAAGCTTTAGAACTAAAAATAAAACTACTTTTGAGAATAAAGTGCAGGGTCTCTCATCAAACAAATATTCAAAATTACACAATATAAATAAATATTGCAATGAGAAAAAAAAAGGTAAAAAAAAAAAAAGCAGCATCTCCCACATACACACTTTTTTTCCATTCGTAGCCAATTTGCTGTATGGGTGCTACCACATGGTGGAATGATCTAATTGTAAGATTCATCAGAAAAGAGTTGCACAGACAAAACCAGAAGAGCACTGGAGGAACTCAGGGAGCCTGCAAGGAGAATTAAGATGTTTCATCCCTTTCCTTTCAGCTTCCTCAGCAAGACTTGCTCTACCAGGCTTGAGATTCTGCTCATACCACTTTGCAAACCAATGACCTTTAAATCTTTTTCATGCTGACAGACATTCCTAATGAAAGAGGCGAGTTTCATTTCAGAGAACTTATGCAGAGCCTCACAAAGGAATTGTGGCACTTCAATTTCATTTTAGGCTGCATTCATGTACTTAACTCTGAGGGGATTCACACAAAAAGCTGCTTTGCTGCCAGAGTGCTTCAGCACGCACGGGCACCCAAAGTTTTAAACGCAAAGCTTAACTAGGTGCCTAAAGTTCTGCTACTGTGCATGCTGAGATAGGCCACCAAGCTAGCTGAGCTGCATGACTCAGTGCCTAAAGCTGTCAGGAATTCACAGCTTAGGCATCCCTCTACCAAAGTCCCCTGAGGTCTGGTCTGGTAAGCTTCATCGTACACCTAATACATCCTGACAGCATGAAGGTCAGCTCAAAGCACAGGAGCCACAGTTATTTCTATTCAAAAGAAGTGATTATTTCAGGTTCCCTTTATTTCCAGAACTGCTCAGTCTTTTAAAGAGCTTACCAAGGAAGTGAGCCGTGCTAGTTCAATGATGGTGATTGATACACTTCTGCAATTTCTGTCCAGCTTCGGGGATTTTGTATAACTTGGAATTAAAGAAATAAACAGATTGATCCAGTCTCATCTGGCAAAAAGGATAAATTGAATAGGGTTCTCTAGTCACAAGTCCTACATTCATACAAGGCATTTCATCTTCTGGCATTTCTGTTTAACTAGCATTGCATCTACCAGGTTGCCTGTTAGGAAGCTGTATTAAGGAACATAATTCTCCCCAGTCAGCGTGTAAGTATGCTCATACGTAAGTTCATAGGTGTGTAAGTTTCTTAATATGTGACTGTGAACGGATGTTGCTTAAACTATACTTTTAATTGCAGGTGCTACAATATTCAGCATGACAACTCCTAATAGGCTTTCTGAATCTGAGCCTTTATGTCTGTTTCTGCAAAGAATGCGGATAAAGATTTTGGTTGATACCTAGACTCAAGGAGTCTTTGCTTCCAATGAGGATGCCATTCATGATCTTTCTTTCATGACCTTTCTTTCATGAAATATTAGGTCTCCAGCACTCAAGTCACATAACACTGGGTCACTGAACTAGATTCACTACCTCCTCCTCTGTTAAAACCAAAACGTCTGTGAAATTAGACTTTGGTGAACCAAATGCAGGGGGTAATCGCTGGATTGACCCTACTATGTATGCATATATTTAATTTTTTCATTAGAGGCAGTCTGAAATCCTGATGTACACAATGACCTGGGAAGTTTACACTTTGCTTCAACTGACTTGCATGAAACCTGATTTTGCAGTGATATCTTCTAACCATACACAACTCTGTGCTGAGTTTACCATAACAGTCAGATATTGCTGAGCATTCACGCTGGGAGAACACAAGATTCAACTCACTTGCAATCTCAGCTGAGCTTAAATGGTTCTTGTGTGGATGAAAACATAAAGGATTGCACCATCTCACTCTATTAGATGTCTTCTGCAGTCTATATCCATCTGTTCACAGCTTTAGTACCCTCACTAAATTCCATCATTTGACTTACATATTTTTTATTCATTTGGTGGTGCAGCTGACCCAACAGTAATATTCCTTTTTTACCTAAAACTTTTTTTCAGGGTATATTGTCCTGAATTTTCATAGTTTTACTCTGTGAAGCAGATGAGAGTCCTGCCTGCCGCTGCATACTATCTACCTTTTAATTTAGCTTCCTCTAGAATAGCATTAGCAAACATCAAGCACAGCCAAAAAGACTGACAGCTATTAAAAGTTTATCTAACTTACTGGCATTGGCACCATAAGGAAAAGAAAAGAGTTTGAAGAAATTCTTTGCCTACTGTCACTACTTTCCCTAAAAAGGCAGGATTCCTGTGTAAAAGATTTTCTTATATGTTGTTTACAATGAGAACAAAGAGTACCAGTTATGATTTGTATTAGAAGCTCTCAAATGCTCAGTATAATCCTCTCTCCCCTCCCCAAGCTGCAAGTAGTTCAGATGTAGGTCAGGCAGTACACAACAACATCTTTCAAACCACTCAGCTCTATTACCCACAACTCAGCTGGTTGTTCGTCAGCTGGTCTTTTGTTGTCTGCAAACTTATTATCTATGGTCTACAGGAAAAAAAAACCCACATATTTTTTCCAGGAGCTAATGAAAGTCTGTCTCATTCACCATTTTACGTTTTTGAGATTTCAATTCCTAGCTATTTACAATGCTTTATAAGAGGTCAGTAAGAACTGGGACATCATAAAATACATTTTCTTAAAGTTGTATAATATAGTTGGGTGTAAGTAATTTTAAGCCCCCGCTATGCAGTGTGACCTGGGTAAAGGATTTAGGAAGGTATAGCTTTTAAAATGTCATCCACTTACTTGTTCCATATATACAGTTTTTGGATATGCCCTTTTGCTGCCAGTAACTTGATTTTACTTGTCATATGTTAGCCAACCTTACATTTTTTTTAATGTACCAACCATCTTAAAAAGGAAAAATTACTTTTAAAACTTCACGATAGTGAAGTTCAATGACTTCAGTAGTCATTCCTAACACAATGGTTCTCTTTCTCCAAGGACTGGAGAGCTAGAGGGACTGAATGTTCCCCACATATTCCAAACACAGGTCAATAAATCTCTCTTGTACAGAAATCACTAAGAATAATAAAAAAAAATACACAGGCATTGCAAATATGTATGTGCTGTGAGGTAAGGCTTCACCTTCAGGAGGGTTTTGACTTAAGAAGGATATCTTGCTTCCTGCACAGTGGCAGGTCAGTTAGGAAAAGGATGTATTTTATTTTTTCTGCCCCCTCTGTTTAATTAATATCTTGATGTTCTGGTATTTGGGGTAATGAATGAGAACTTTCTGTAATCAATCCAACAGGAAAAGAAGAGTTGTGTAATGTGAAATTAATTTTTATTTATGCAATAAAGACTGTTTCATGTCTCACACCTTAATTAATAAAAATAAATAAAAAAGGAAGAGAGCAATAGTAGACAGTAATTAGAAGGGCAGTTTGCAAGATGACAGGTCAGAAACTAAATCTTCACGAGCTGACCAACTGGTCACAGGTCTTTATACAAAGGGCAGTCTCTGACCTTGTCTCCACTCTGTTTTGGGGATAGGTAAGGATTTTGGGGATTACCATTCCTTTGTGTCTCCTAGAGAACCTGAAAACAAAACATGAGTAGAAAAAAAAATAGAGTTTCTTCCACTAACTATAATTTCAATGTTGTTTTCTCTGTTTTAGCACTGCTTAAATCAATGATTTAGGATTAGCTCATTTCAAACAAGAGTGGTGCTAGCCCATAAGATACTGCTGAACTCTATAGATTTCTTGCTGGGAGTCATATGCAAAGACTTTGAAAAAACTGCTTTAAGTGACTTACATCCTCCAGCAGTTCTACACAGAGCAGTCCCCTTGGAAAAATAATGTAAAATCAGCTGTCAAGCTGCTGCCATTTATCATTGGTGACCACGAGAAAGAGAGGTCTGGAAACAGGACAGAAAGCTTATGGTCAGCCTGGCTGTACATCTTTTCTCTGTGGGCACACTGGAAGGCGCCTTATGCTATTTTCTGTTCTGCTGGAGCGGTACAGAAAAACAAGAGGTAGAAGGGGCCCTTCATGACCTCTGCACCTTTGCAGAAATTCTTACGCACACAGATGATCCAACTGCAGCCAGTTAAATTGAGTTTGGGGCAAGATTATGATAGCATTGTACCAGTAGCAGTCTAGGCCCAAATCTTGGTCTGGATTCTATTTTATTTTGTTAAGTACCTTAAAAAATGCTGATATTAACTCTGTTCTGCTTTTTCACTATCATGTGGGTGGAAGGACATTCACTTTCTGATGTAGAGAATTTTTTTTTTCCCCACCAGATTGTATTCTTTCCCCCACTCCTAAAGGCAGCTTTCATCACAACTTTCAGCAGAGGATCTGCCTGGATGAGGAAGGAGACCAGGGTCAGGAAAAGTGATGGGGAAGTGATGGGAGTCAGTGGCATTGCAGGGAGGGACATGTTACAAAACTGAGATAAGACGCAGATGTAGGGGAAGTACAAGGAGGCTGGGAGAAGGTTTCCAGGAGGCAAAAAATAGTTGTGATGAGAAGCTGCTCGCACAGCCCACCCTTGCTGACATAGCCTGAACAACAACAGCTGTTAAGACAGAAACATGAGTGTGAGAGTGTGTGTAAATCAACACTCCAAACTGCCTAAGAGCACAGCTGGTCCCAAACTGATCCTGTTGAAGAGGAAACCAATCATGAGTCAGATTAAACAGTAACCACAGAATTGCAAAGAGACTTTGGAAGCAAAGATGAAGGAAAGTTGAGAAAAAGTATAAAAGAAGCAAGAAAATTTTTAACAGTATGGAGACACTTTGGAGGGAAAATAGCAGCAAATCTGCTTTGACACTGCTGGGAGTCTCCCCGCCGGCACCGCAACTTCTGCCAAGGCCATGCAGAGCAGCCTCCTCGCCAGATGCCTCGAGAATCCTGCATCCAGGTGGTGGACTGTCCCTACGGGGTGTGATGAGCAGATCTGCACCTCAGGTGTGCGCAGGTGACCTCGGTAAGGACTTTCTCACTGGTGTGTGGATTAGCATCCTGTAGGAAGTGTCACGAGCATACATAAACCTAGAGCACCCTCATCTCTAACAGGAGGCATGTGCAAGTGGGGGAACCCACACCCCCAGGAGGGATGCATGTGCTGGTAACCAGCTTCTCCTGAGGGAAGAGGTTGTGTCACATGTGCGTGTGCACACATGTGTGTGATTATAACTTTTGGGCACCAGCTCTGGAAGGGTGTTTAGAAATGTGCAGGTGTACATTAACATTTTGCAAATGTCTAGAGTTGTGATGTTGACCTTGATCTTGAATGTATATTTCCTTGATCTGTTGTTAATAAATCAATAAATCACTTTGATCATAACTTGATTTAAACTTTGTGAACTGAGAAGTTTTTTCCCTGAGAGATTAGGACTGGCAGCTGTTGTGAGGGAGACAGAAGATGACTTAGGTAAGGAGCACTGAATAGAGAACAAGGACAGGTTTGGCAAGAAAGCGGGGAGTGGAATCAGAAGAGACAAGACAGGCTGGAGACAGGAGGTGCCTAAAAGGGGGTTTGGGGGCAATGTGAAAGATTGTGCGAACTTTCTTCCTTAGAGTCTGAAATAAAATCTAGGATTCCCAAAACTCATATCTGCTGTCTAAGAAAACATGTATCTCATCCCACTTCAGTGTTGGTCCAGGAGAAAAGCAACCTGCTGCTTCTGTCATTTAGCTAATTAATCCAAGGAGAAGAGAAATGTGGGGTGGTTCTCAAGGTCCCAATTCTGTTAGTGAACCAAGCAGGTGTCAAGACCATGCCATTGATTTGGTTTCGCTTCTATTACATTCACACACCATTTCCTACCTTAGAAGAATATGATCATGGGTGTGAATTAAGCTGCCAAAAATTAGAAATGGACAGAATCAAGGTTACCAGCATGACCTTAATTTGGCCACCTTTTTCATATGAATTGTAGTCTTTAATTACAGGATCACGCACTCAGTTCTCTCAAGAGTACTCCTACCTAACTCAGTGCATCGAAAGGACTTAATTAGCAGCTGTTCAATAATTTTTTTTTTTTTTAGTTTCATTGTTCAATATGTTGCCCTGGGCCTTATTTAAAAAACATTGTTCAAGCCCTGCTCTGAAAACAGAATTATTAATTTCCTCCCGGGCTTTTCTGTGATGCTCATCGCCCCAGAATCTGAGTGCTTTGCAGACAATTCATTCATCATTGTAAAACCCATGTGAAATTTGAGGCCATTATCTCCATTTAGGAGACAGGGAGCTGAGACACACTAAAGTTAACTATGTTGGGTGTCCAGTGTGAAATACTTCAGACTGTCAAAATTATATTTTAGCATTACACAGTAACTTACACATTGAGAGATTAGTTCCCATGGACTTTCCTAGGAACTGAAATCATTCAACATTTTGCAAAGCAGGCCTAAAGGTACTGAGCAGGCACCCAAAGATGAAGAACATATCCGAGTTTCAAGTCATTGCATACAGAGTTTTCAGAAGGGACAGGTATAGAACTAATTTTCCCAGGAACACTAAGTCACATCTTCTATTCCTGCAGTTCCCTGCCTCAGTCACTCTCCACCTATCAGCTTCTGAAATGAACAAGGAAAAGGGATTTATTAAAAAAAAATAATCCCATTCCTCCATTTCATTATCAAGGCGCCTGTGTGTTCGCTGAGGCCAAAGTCCTGAAGAGGAAATAGTAAGTGAACTGTGGTTAAGAATTTTATTGCTATATTCAGAGACAGGATGTCAGGGATGCATGAGGGCAGGGGGGTACCATGTCAATGGAGGTGTTCTGCCATTTCCAAATTTTAGTCCTTTTAATTGTATATCCTTACATAAATTAATGTGCAAATGATTATATGGCCACTTACGTATGCAATATAAAGTAGAAGCTTTTTGAGTTACCAGCACTGATGAATATGAAATGTAACTAGGAAAAAGTCACTACCAAAGTCACTTGCACTTTGGAGATAGAGAAAAGCTTCTGAGCATTTTGTATTTGATAAGCAGTGATTAATATGCAAAGCTAAATAACCATTTTCTATTGTTTTCAGGCACAATTAATCTTGAGCAGCCTGGATAGCCAGCTCTTCTGGATTACAGAACTGTCAGAAAAATATAAAAGCTCCACAAATTTCTTGCTAGGGTTTTCTGTGCTATTCCAGCTGCATACTCACTAAGATCCTCAGCAAACATTCTAGCCTGACATTTGATTAATTTAGTTCCCACATCTATGCCAGAAAAAAAAAGCATGCTTTGTGTTTCCAGCTAAACAATGTAAACCGGCTCAGTTTTACTGTATCTGCTCAGAACCTGTAAAAAGTAATAATTAAGGAAAGGAGCTACCCCACTGTTCTAATATAGTATATAGGTATCCTAGGATAATTAAAATTGTTGTTTGCAGTATCTGCCTTTTTCCAGTGTGGCTAGTATGTTGACAGCTCTCAGTTTATTCATCCTTTGACATAGGCATTGGCTTCTCCAAAGTCTGTAGTGCTAGAGAGCCAATGTGGCTTTTTGACCCAATGATCTAATTCAGCTAATTAATTTGTCAGCAATTAATTTAATAGGGGTTTGTTGAAACAACGCTTAAAGTGAATGGAGACATCTATGAAGGGATTCAGTTCTCAAGTCTTTAGGCAAATTTGCAGAATTGAGGGAGAAAGAATAACTGAACATGCAATCTCTATCCCTTTCTCTAGTACATATACACATTTCCTCCACACTGTTTACGAGGGTCTTTCAAAACAAGGCTCTAGTGAGAACAGAGCTTTGTCCTCTGCAGGAAGAAAAAAAAACGATCTTCTTATTCCCCTCAGTATTTCCTCAGAGAGTAAAACTGGCCCTGAGTAGGAAATGCATTGCATCCCTATAGCAGGGGTGCCAAAGCAAGCAACGGAAAGGCGATTGCTCCTTCAAAGTATAGAAGTTGCACATACCTGGCATTGTCAACACATATTGAACAACATCAACTTGAATAACACTGGAATGGCTGAAATGTTCATTCTCAAGTAAAAGAATGACACCCACACTGAGGGACCAGAATAAATAATTTAATTTTAAAATCTACTGACTAGATGTTGTGCCTAAGCAAAAAGTCGACAGTTGTAAGTGAAGGCTTTCCAAATTATTGTCCTTGCTTTGGATTTTCACCAAAACTGAAGTCTTTGCACACAATTTCAGAATGTTCTTTCACTTACTTCCTGAGAATGAATAATTCATTTAAAAATAACTTTATGGATATATAAAATTAGGATTATTAATAAAACAACATTATTATTATTATTTTCCTTATTTAGAATTCTTACATTCTTTTTGTTGAGTTGTTACTCCTTTATCTTTCCTTCTTGCTGTCACAACAGTGCAGGTGATGCAATTGTCTTGGGCATTCAATGTAACTGCTTAAAATATCTACTAGCAAGAATTAATTTTTAAGAAAAAATGTGATGTCTTTTTGTCATTTATTCAATTAATTATTCACCACCATTACTAAAGAAAAAGCACCTGTGATGCATTTGCTTGTCTTTCATTCCATTTTGATTCAATGCTGAGGTGTCTCAGTTGATTAAAAGAAGGGCAATCCACCAAGAGGTATCAATCTGGTTCATAAGAAACTAGAGCATAATTCCGTGCTCTGCCACAAACCTCTTGTGTGTTCTGGGGATGGTCATTTATCATTTAATCTGATGGTTCCAAGATAAGAATTAAAACACTTTCTGCCTGCCCTACATTTTTCTGTTTCCTGCTGGGAACGCAAACTGTGCCTATCATGCATGGACGTACAAGGCACGGCATCAGAGTGCCCCGATCTCCTTGTAAGAACAGGAAGAGTCCTGCCGTCACACAACGCTGCGCACACCCCTGGCACTATATAACAATGTTAGCAATGCTGCTGGGATTTTGTCCTGCCACCTCCCTGCACACGCAGTCACCACGCGCGGTGTTTATGAGTTCAGTTAATGGCTGGTGGTGTGACTCATGAATATGTCAGTTAGGCATAACGGTTTACACAGGAATGTTTGCAAGGGTACGAAGTTAATGGATGTTAGGGAACACTGTTTACCGAGAGCAAAAAAACTGCAAAGACTTTTTTTCTGAGAAGCTATCAAGTTGGGTCTACTAAGGTAAACACATTTTAAGGCCTGATTTTCAGAACTTTTTCGCATCTCCCATTTCTGTTGAAGGCAAGAGAGCTGTGGCTGCTGAGCCCCTAAAAATATTATTTATTGAGCCTTCCTTATAGCTTATCAATTTTTTACATGTGTTGGTAAACCTTTTGGGAGCAGGGGGACAGGACAGGGAAGGTTTTCTAGTCTTATGCTATGGCCATATCACTGTATTTGATTGAGTATCTAAGCAATTAATTCAGTAGCAAATGCTCACAACTCCTTAGTCTCTTAAATTACCTGTGCAAGAGGACCAGATACAGTTGCAAAAAGTCTGAATATACTTTTTGCAAAGTATATTTTCAAAAATGTGTAATTTACAAAGGAGCTTAAATGTATTTTTGGCTAGTGATTTGGGGAGTTAAATTTAAATCTCAGTCTCTCAGAAAGACCTAGGAGTCACAGTCACTGAAACATAATTTAAAATTTACCCTTCATATTATTAGAAATGGTTGCTACTTCCAGGGCAATTAATCTCATCTTTATCCAGAAATACCAAGCACCCCAGCTAACTGAAAGTCATCCAGCAGTTGCTGCTGGGCTCTTTCTACTATCAGCAAAATATAAGACTGAGCCTTAAAAATATTGCTGGAGATACCGTTCCAGAATTCTGTATTATTTGGATTCCAAATATTCATCCAAGGACTCCAACATGCACCTAAAACTAAGATCAGAGTGATAACAGTAGGTCGATCACTGAATCACAGAACACACATGGGGGGGTGGGGGGGAGGGGGATTAAAAAAAAAAATCAGACTGTAGAGTTGTTTCTTGAACATATATGTCCAGAAATTTCTGAAACTGATTCTAGCAGCAACACTTCATGTGTTGATTTAGCCTTGGCTAACAGCCAAATGCTCACCCACCCACTTGCTCACTCCCCTTGCTGGTGGGATGGGGAGAATATAGAAGGAAAGTGAGAAGACTTTTGGATCAAGATAATGACCATTTAATAGGGAAAGCAAAAGCTCCATGCACAACCAAAGAGGAATTCATGCAATACTTCCCATTGGCAGGAAGATGTTTAGCCACTTCCTGGAAAGCAAGGACTCAGCACACCTAAGAGGTAATTGGGAAGAAAAAACATCATAACGATACATGTCCCTCCTTCTTCATCGTTTCCATGAGCATTTATTGTTGAGCATGACATCATATGGTATGGTATATCCCTTTGGTCAATTTGGGCAGCTGTCCTGGCTATGTCCCCTCCCAACCCCTTGTCCACCCCCAGCCCTCTCACTGAAGGTGGGCAGGGAGAGAAGGGCAGAGTGGAAACAGAGCGAGCGCCTTGGTGCTGTGCATGCACTGTTCAGCAGTAGCTGAAGCTTTGGGGTGTTATCAACGCTGCTTCGGCCACAAAGCCAAAGCGCCTTACGGGCTGCAGTGAAGAACGTTAACTCCATCCCAGCCAGACCCAGCATACTCGGAAAAGGTCTATTAAACAATGTCACTTCTAACTAGATGAAACATTATTTACATTGAAACCTGAATCATATCGAAAGAGTTGTTTGCTATTCACTTTTAGTTTCAAGACATTTACAAACGTCAAACGTCATTTGTAGGGACTAACCCTGTGGTGTACTGAGATGCTTCCATTAGATAAAACGAGATCTGAAAGTCCCATGCAGAAAGGAGCTGACAGTATTGGAAGGAATAAGTGGGTCAAATATGTAACTTTGCTACTGTTGTTACTCATTATTATTCCTTATTTTATCTTTTTGCCATAGAAATAAATTCAAACATCAGATAGTAATGGGGTTTTTTTGGGCTTAGATGCTACTCGCTATACTTAATACAAAATATCCTGATTTCCGCAAAATATACTGATGCTAAGAAAGTTGAAAGTAGGAAAACAATTCATTCTCCAGTTGAATGAAGAGAACCTTAATTTTCAAGGGGCAGTGGATGAGTCACAACAAAAAGTAGTAAGAGAACATGAATCTGTGCACCAGAAGATTGCGAGCATCTCTCTCTTAGTAGGTACAGAAGTAAAATGGTGATTTTAAATTGCTGCTAGTCTGTATCCTGAAGCCTTGATAATGGGAAGAAGATATGAAGTAAGCTATTCTGATAATGAGAAAATTAAAGCCTTTAAAGAAAATGGGGAGAGCATCTTTTTATTCACATGATGAAGAGACCCTTCTTTAGATATTCTTTGCAAGTATAAGCAATAATTTCTCTGACTTTTACCTAGATTATTAGGACAAGGACCATTTTAATGAGCATGCAGAATTGAGAGTTTTATTTTGGATCATATTTTGTCAAACCAGACACAGGGCAGAGGGTTCTGTGGCTCAGCTTCATGTCACTGCAATGAAAATCTCACAAAAAATGAATGCTAATTACATATTTCAGTTGTTGACATTAACAGCATTTAAAGAATGCAAAATTGAAAAAATAGCTCCCAATTTTTTTTAAGTAACTTTTTAACCTTTCCTTCCAAACTAAATGTGAATCGTTCTTCATTTGATTGCCACGTAGTAAACAACTAAATGGCAACTACCTAGGTTATGTACTCACATGCACTAAAGTTACCCTAGGACATCAGTGCTAAGGTATAGCAACAATCAGCAACCAACCTAAAAAGACACACAGGAGTTAAGATCCAACAAAACTGAAGGGAAATCCAGAATATGACGTAGACAGGGAAGGACCTTGAACTGGTAGAGGAAGCAGCTATACAAAGCCTATAAAAATATATTCTCTTCTGTAAGTAAGAAGGGAATCTGGCTGGTTACTTGTTTGGTGACTGTCCTGGTTTTAGCTGAGAGGGTTGGTTTTCTTCATAGTAGCTAGCGTGAGGATATGTTTTGGATTTGTGCTGGAGACAGTGTTGATAATATAGAGATGTTTTTGTTCTATGGACTTATTTTTGAGCAGTGTTTACACAGGGCCAAGGCCTTTTCTGCTTCTTGCACTGCCCTGCCAGCAGGATGGCTGGGAACGCGCAAGAAGTTGGGAGGAGACACAGACAGGACAGGTGACCCAAACTGACCAAAGGGATATTCCATACCATATGACGTCATGCTCAGTTTATAAGGAGCTTGGGGGGAAGAGAAGGGGGGGGCGGCGGCGTTCGGAGTGATGGCGTTTGTCTTCCCAAGTAACCGTTACGCGTGACAGGGCCCTGCTTCCCTGGAGATGGCTGAACACCTGCCTGCCCATGGGGAGTGGTGAATGAATCCCTTGCTTTGCTTTGCTTGTGCGCACAGCTTTTGCTTTACCTATTAAAATGTCTTTATCTCAACCCACGAGTTTTCTCACTTTAACTTTTCCAACTCTCTCCCCCATCCCGATGGGGGGGGGGAGTGAGTGAGCGGCTGCGTGGTGCTTAGCTGCCGGCTGGGGTAAAACCATGACAGTGACCCATTGGCAAAAAGGGGAAGCATTCCGTTTCCTGCACCATTCTCCTACCACTTATTGTAATGAGGTGCTGATCTCAGTCAGTAAACTCATGGTTGTATTTCGTATTTAGGACAGATTCCATGTTTAGGAAAGATCCCTCATGGGATTCCCATGATCTTAAAAGTGTTGCACTGGGAGTAGCTGAGAGTTGACTTTAACCAACAGCAGAACCAGCTGACCTGGGCTGTGTCTTACTCTATTTTCAAATATACAAAGCTAGGAAGAAATGATGGGATCATTCTTTCTACGGTCCCAGCATTCACCTATGGGTTATCCTCTGCCTTTATCTGTATCAAAGCCTATCCCAGCACTATCCAAGGCACTTAAGTATAGCTTGAAAAGACTTAGACCTAAGACCTGATTAGGAGATATATATTCTCCTCCTGGCAACCACCTGTAGAGCGATTTCACAAGTCTGGTCTTTCTTGTTCAGCAAACCGCATATTGCAATGCAGAGAAAATTGTGCGACCACCCAGCCTGAGGCAGGGTGCCGTTTAGTGGTTATGTCTATATATCACTAAAGGAGAGGCCAGAAGAGGTAATATCCAGCCTGCTGCTTCTCCGTCATGTCAGTGGTGGGCGAGGGTGTGAGGCTGAGGATGGAAACTGAACTGACAGAGCCCTGGCTCCCAGGCGGGAGGGCTACGAATTGAGCCGGAAGGGTGACAGAGCAGCTTCGTACAACTGAAGAGAGATGGAAAGGCAGCATTTAAATTTCAGTATATAACTGGCTCTGAAAAAGAGAGCTTAGTGAGGAATATTACAAGTAGGGCAAGGGATCAGGGACAGTATTATTTTCATGTACATATACTCCCATAGTTAATAAACTAGCCAGTAAAGAAAGATACTAGAGCACAGCAGAAAATAAAAGCCATAAAGAGAACATTACTTTTAATATACATATCTGCCAATCAAACACTACATTGGTAGTTTTAAAAGGTGACCTGACTGCTTGGCCATTAGCACAGCAGACTGCCTTGTGGGGAAAATGAATCCAAGTCCAGTTGTCTGAATATAATAGAAACGTGGCATGGGAGCTCTAATAATGACTATAAATGTGTTAGGAAAAACAAGGCAGAAAAAAAATACAGTCTTACAGTCTACTTTGGAGGATCGGCCATTTTCATGTGCTTAAAAAACCCAAATGCATGAATCATGTTTATGAATTAGGACAAAAGCCTGAAAAGAAGTATTGGTGGGATATTAGCATCCTCCAACTTTACTATAGCTCAAAGCATCTACCATCAGTAGCTCCCTTTATTTTCCCCACTTTTATTGAACCCTTTGTACTGCTACTCCATGACTGCAAAGCTACTAAGTACACTAGGGTAGAGTTGATAAATGGCTCGTTGACATAAGCAATCAAAATTAGGACTAAAACTGTGTAGCACACTCTACATGCAAAAGATTTAGGTTTTCTTTCTGATTTTAACAAAGTTGCAATATAAAGCCTTTCTTTTTATATGGCAGATGATAATATTAAGAGCTGATGAGGAACAATGTCCTATATACCAGACTAATGTCTGTATTAATTACATGAGGAGCAAAAATATTAATTTAAAAATACAGACTTTTCAAACTGTACTTTTCTTTATCTTGAGGGTGAATTATCTTGCTACACTTTGTCTAGGTTAGAAGAACCATTTTTAATATTATTATTTTTCCTAAGTTCTTCCATTCATGGTTTTAATTCCTGTATTTTGACTAGAAAAAAAGATTTCACAATCCACTTCTTATAAGAAAACACCATATGCTAGCGTTACTGATGAAAGTTACTGAAAACAAATTAAAAGTTATTTGCTGCTCAGTTTCATGTAATAAACTCAATTCTACTGTCTGCATTGAATTTATAGGCTAAATAATATTCCCTTATTAAATTAAAGACCCCTTCATGCCAAAAGAAATGTGAACAGTCAAATAAACAAACTTTTGCTGTATTGGTTACATGGGAAAAATAATGCTAAAACAATTACATTTAAAACATCTCTCCTTTTGCTTTCCCACTTAATGGCCCTAGAATTTTAACTACTAGAAAATAAATCATGTGGCAACCCATATCGTTGGGACATTATCACACTATTGCAGCTCTTGGCAGGTATAGAATTATTTTTATAGAGCAGAAGTTAAATTCAGTTCAGAGACTGGATTTCTTTGGTATAATAGGACAATTACAACTGAACAAACTCTTACTGCTATCTCCATCTTGATCTCCTGGGCCTTAACCCCAAGTTTATATATGAACCTACTGAATTTTTGTGATAAAGTTTTGAGGCAACTCTGAGTGAACTGGAGTGAGAAACAGCACATAACTACTAGAGAAACCCTAGGAGGTCAAATATAAATTTTTTAGGCTATTTCCGTTTCCAAGCCCCAGAAGGTAAAAAAATAAAATTATATATATCTATTAAACTTAAACCACACAGGCAGCTGGGTTTTAACTTCTAGCACAGCTGTGGAGAGCAGAGATTTTAAGAAGGCATAGTGGCAGTTTAACCTTTATGAGCAAAAGGCAGTACTTTCTAGATAAAACAGAGCTGACAGATTTGCTGGCACAGTTATGATTAGCTATGCATCACCTATCATTCAAGCTGACAGAAAGATTTTTATTCAAAGTTAGTGAGTCTTTTTTGTTATTAGCATCTAGATTCGTCCTGGAGGCTACCAGGAGCTCTCTAAATCTGCACCAGCTGATCCACAAAACATCACTCTTTCCTACTTGATAAACACTTTAGGAGTTTAATCAGCAAGATAAGCATTACAGAACTTATAATATTCACAAGTACAAAACAAGACCTCCCTCTTTTTTCTTCTGTCAGTGTGGTTCGAAAATTAGACCACTGAGAAAGCCAAAAACATGTGAAAGAGATGGATAGTTGTACAAGTAATAGTGCCAGGAATCCAATGTCAGTGGTGCCGCTACAATTCATGCTGTGACTTCAGTGCCAGCTTGAGCTGTTACAGCAAACCAGACACACATCATTCCCTGGTCATCTTCTGATCATAAGAACTGGTCGCAACTTATTATTGTCTCCTCAGTCACATAATCACCATCGCTAAGACTACATGTTTGCCACACATCATGTTACTCTCCTTTTAACAGATATACATGTATATATGTATGCACTGTGTTGAAAAGCAATGTGATCTTTTTCAGAGGATGAGTAACAGGAAAAAAATGGAAAATATAATGGCAAACAACAACAAAAAATACAGCAAAGCCTGAGAAGAGCAGAAAGAAAATTTTGTCTGCATCAGACTGGGGAAATGGCAACTAAGCAGAGAGTCCTCGTAATGCCAGACTCTTCCTGGGCTGTGTATGAGTGCAGAGAGGAAAGGACTCAAGGGCAGAGCCCAAACCAGTGATTTCCCTCTCCCTGCAGAACCAGCATCCATGCAGGAGATGTGAGCTGGGCCCATGAAGGAGTTTCATAGCGAGCCTTCAGCCTCTGAACGCCGAAGAGTTCTGTTACCTTCCATCTCCTGCAGCAGCTCCCTCCCCGCTTGTGGGAAGGGCAGGTCCAAGGCTGTAATTTGTGTTTGTGACTGGTCTCTCACTTGCAAAAGCAGAGAAAGTTCCACGACGTAGGTTTAATAGCTGACAGTTTAAGTACAGAGGGGTTGTGCCTGCTCTCTCTCTGTGTGCACAGGAGATAGAACAGGGAAGAAATAGCAGTGTTACATTCACATGATCTTACTTTGGGACACAACTGGCAGGGACCATAAAAGGGAAATGCTGCAAGATTGCAACACAGCTTTTAATTGTGATTCAGAGCTTTTGGCACGAGGCCTGCCTGCCTCCTTCCTCCTTCTCCCCACCCCACATAATGAGAAAAATATTATTAGTCTATTAGCTAATAGCTCTAATTATCACTCACAAGCTCTTTTTCATTGTACTCCGCTGTTTTCATGGGAACAGTACACAGATTCTTCTCGCTCAGCAGCAGCACCTTCCACGGTAGAAATATGAACATTGTTTAGAATATAGTCAGAAAATTGCAGACATTAAAATCTGAGAAGATTCATTGATCATGAAGCCCATTTCTCTGCTAAGGGAGGCTTAGTCCCGAAAGCACACTTTCTAGCGTTTCATACAGAATAATGTTAAAAATACCAGTGGTGAATCATCCTCCAAATTCTCTCAGGAGACAATTCCTCAGCAGAACTCACTTTTGTGTTCTTTTTTTGTTGTGGTTTGGGTTTTTCGATAGCCTAATTTTTAAATTTCTTTATTTTAGTCTTAGCTATATCTTCCCTTATGGCATCAAATACGTCTCTGTGTACAGCTAGCAACCTTCACACTTTTCTCACCCATCAAATCTTCCACACTCAGCATAACACTCATACTGCTGCCTTCTCTTCACACTCCCATACGGCTAAAACCTAACTGTGGGGCCATTTGCAATGCAGCATCAGGACCACATACGAATCTCTGAGCAGATGCCCCTGACGCGCGGCATCCCGGAGCCAGAGGGAGGCAGGAGCCCAGAGCTGCAGCTAGCTGCGTGCCATTCAGCTGCCCAGCTGCCCTGCAGCTGCCTCAGTCCTGCTGGCAAGAGCGTTCCCCTGCTCCTCCTGGAAATGATGGCTCATCCTTCTCACGTAAGCAAATGTGGTATCTTTTTGACCTGTTATACGTTCTCTGTCATACGAACCACATAGCACCCCCTCAGACACTGAACCTGAGCAAATTCGAGAGGTTTATCTGAACAGCATTCCTTGCTTTGCTTAGTCATCACATACCTAATTTAGTACCTTTAATCCATCTCCTAAATCCTCACTGTCCTCTAGTAATTAATTTGTTGGTCTTTGCTAAATTTTCTCTAATTGATCAATATCTTTCTAGTTAACATACTGCTGAATGCTGCCCAGTATCTCAGAAGCAGTCACGAGAAAAGCACTGTTATTGTTTATTGGGCTCTTACTTGTGCTTGGCTATTTTTATCAGCTTCTACTCTCATCAAAAAGCTCAGAACTCAGGACAACTATCTCTTGGCATTATAGTCTTCCACTGGGGAATCATGAAAACCAGCAACATTTCGTCTGAGCCCATTGATTAATGCCCAGATCCAAATTTTTAACAAACGGGTTCCTTATATTACAGACAGGCTGGGGAAATAACAGGTGAAACTTCATGGTGAATGCTAAAACCTGAATATATTGCTAGTAATTTTAAGTGTGAGAACTTTAAAACCTCTGTAGGATTGGGGAAAAAGCCATCTCAGAGAGGGCATTCTCACTTTATTGGCAGGACACGAGCATAAAGTGATCACTCTGTGCCTTTGCTCTTTTAACATCCATTTTACTTTTCTCCCACCACTTTCTCCAAATACACTTCACGGTGCTTCCACTATTTAGGATGTCACAGACAAAAAATCCAAGAATGCTGAAACACAGAAGTACTAATTAAAAGACACTGTTCTTTTTCCCTTGTGCCAGTTATATATGTGCTTATAAAAGGCCATGTAGCTGTGCTCCTTTTTCTATGTTAAAACCCACACAATTAATAGAAACACATGAAGATCTAAATCTGAATGGATAGGGAAGATATTGGACATCTGTCAATAATTACTGTCTCTAAACTAGAGTGTGTGTTTTTCTTCTCACAGATGCTCTTTTCCAGACATGCTTGCTGCTTGCTGTAAACAGTTGTATCTTGTACCACTCATGTATATTTACCCAGGGGTGCGTGTTCACATGCATACAGACACACACATACACATATATTTATCCCTCCATGTACACATATACATATAAATGCATATATGTGTGTGTGTCTGCATATGTGTGTACACGCATGCATATTTACATTTACAGGTATATGCTACCCAGGTGTGTACTACTTCTGCTATTTTTTCTGTGCAAATGATTGGAAGTTATCATTTTTAACATTTTTCTTGAGGCTTCAGTTGCTGTGATTGTGATCTTGCTTGAGAAGCCCATTTTTCATTTACAAAGATAAAGCAGATTTCTAACCCTTGTGGTAAAAACCTTGAAGACATGAAGTAAGTCTGAAGACATGAAGTAAATTAACATCAAAGATGAAAAAAATAACAAACATGAAAAGAATGTACCATTCTTAAAAATCTGAGCTTTAAAATCCCTTGGTTTTTTACTCACTTCCAATTGTTATTAATGCTTGTTTTTCCCTGCATTCTGGTCAGTATCCATGATGTCCTCCTGAAGCAGAAAGGTATTTTCACATGGGAATCTTTGCTTCCACAACATGCAAAAAACCTGTTGTCATCAAATACAATGTAATCCATCTTGCTCTTTCTCCTAACAAGCATGGGTTTAAATGTCTTCTCTGAGTGATACACATGATCCAATGTAAAGAAGCATAAATTTATCTTTGTGAAATTTACGCCTATATGTGAGATGCCACAAAGACAATTATTTTTGCTTTCTTGGATTATTAGCACCCGAGTTTCCAGTAATTTGGATTTTTGCTATTTGATGAATAACAAATCTTAAAGTCTATCTGGAAAGTATCCAGCAAATTCTAAGGAAGTTTTTAATTCATATGAATGAATTTCCTGTGAACCAGGAATTTCACCAGCTGGTGAAGTTTAGGTAAATTAAATCATCAGCTAAATCCTACTTTCTAACCAATCAGAATTGTCAAAATAGGACCTAGACATCAGTCAAATGAATTTAAATATGGCCTAATCAACCTTTACAGGAACATTTTTTTCTCAGTCTACAAAGTCCTGTCCTCCCACAAACGTCCCCACCTCGATTACTTTTCTATTTGGCTAGAATATCATGCATCTATACCTTTGTACACAGTAAACTAGAGAGAAAATGTAGAGAAGAAAGGGAACAAACTGTCTGGAATTGAAAAACAGCACTGAAAAATGCAAGTAGGACCATAGGGAATTTGAACTTGCTGCTTCAGAAGTTTAGAGGACATGACAGTGTGATAAATCTTTGCATAGTTTCAAGGGAAATATTGCACAGTTGGAGCAAGGCGTTAAGATCCTGTTGTTCTGACCTTCCTAGAGAGTCCTGGGCCAAAACCCATCACTGAAGTGCAGATACAGCTTCACGAGTCTCCAGAGAGAGCACATGACCAACTAGTCACCTTGCCATCAAGTGGCATACCTTCCTTGTACTTTTTAGCAGCGTTATCGACACCTTATGGTGTCAATGGCTCCTTCACCCAGAATGTGGTGCTGTGACAAAATGTTTCATTGTGGTAAGGTTTAGCAAGGTGCTGAATAGTAGTCACAAGCCTCCAAGGACATTTGAAGAAACTGTTATGTGCTGGAAGCAGTAAACTGCATAATAATGATAATAATGCATAAAATCTATAAGATTTGTATTGTTTGGTGCTTTGGAAATGTTTTGAAATCTGTGACAGAACATCAATGCCAAAGCACTATGGCTATGGGCATTAAGAACTGTGGATGATTAATAGAGAATAGGTAGGTGCTCTGTAAATTTTATGATAGGTCTTTAAAAATATCACAAATAAACTAGAGTTTTAAAAATCATAACCTTTTCAAGGTGAAAAGAGAATCTGACACATTTCCACATGCTGAACTGGGAAATGGACCAGAACGGATTCATCAGAAATTAAATAAAGAACATCTGCACTTATTTACATCATTTTGAGTTCAGCTAAAATCAAGGGCCCAATTTTCCAATCGTAGAATCATAGAATCATTTAGGTTGGAAAAGACCTTTAAGATCATCAAGTCCAAACACAAATCTAACACTGCCAAGTCCACCACTAAACCATGTCCCTAAGCACCACATCTACAAGTCTTTTAAGTACCTCCAGGGATGGTGACTCAACCACTTCCCTGGGCAGCCTGTTCCAATGCCTGAACACCCTCTCTGAAGAATTTTTTTCCTAACATCCACTCTGAACCTCCCCTGGCACAACTTGAGGCCATTTCCTCTTGTCCTATCACTTGTTACTTGGGAGAAGAGACAAACACCCACCTGGCTACAACCTCTTTTCAAGTAGTTGTAGAGAGAGATAAGGTCTCCCCTCAGCCTCCTTCTCTCCAGGCTAAACACCCCCAGTTCCCTCAGCTGCTCCTCATAAGGCTTGCGCTCTAGACCCTTCACCAGCTTCGGTGTCCTTCTTTGGACACACTCCAGCACCTCAATGTCTTTCTTGTAGTGAGGGGCCCAAAACTGAACACAGGACTTGAGGTGTGGCCTCACCAGAGCCGAGTACAGGGGGACCATCACTTCCTTAGTCCTGCTGGGCACACTATGTCTGATACAAGCCAGGATGCTGTTGGCCTTCTTGGCCACCTGGGCACACTGCCAGCTCATATTCAGCCGGGTATTGACCAACACCCCCAGGTCCTTTTCCGTCAGGCAGCTTTCCAGCCACTCTTCCCCAAGCCTGTAGCTTTGCATGGGGTTGTTGTGACCCAAGTGAAGGATTCAGCACTTGGCCTTGTTGAACCTCATACAGTTGGCCTCAGCCCTTTGATCCAGCCTGTCCAGATCCTTCTGTAGAGCCTTCCTACCCTCAGGTAGATCAACACTCCCACACAACTTGGTGTCGCCTGCAAACTGATTGAGGGTGCACTCGATCCCCTCATCCAGACCATTGATGAAGATACTAAAGAGAACTGGCCCCAGTACCGAGCCCTGGGAAACACCACTTGTGACCAGCCCCCAACTGGATTTAACTCCTTTCACCACAACCCTTTGGGCCCAGCCATCCAGCCAGTTTTCTACCCAGCGAAGAGTAAGCCAGTCCAAGCCACGAGCAGCCAGTTTCACCAGGAGAATGCTGTGGGAAATGGTGTCAAAGGCTTTACGAAAGTTCAGGTAAACAACATCCACAGCCTTTCCCTCATCCACTAAAAGTGGATCACCTTGTCAGAGGAGATCTAGTTAGTCAAGCAGGACCTGCTTTTCATAAACCCGGTCACAGCAGTAGGCAGAATCACACTGAGGTAACAACAGGTTAAGTGAGAGAGCAGAATCAGAACATAAGAGCAAAAGTTACTCTAAAACAATTTAAAATGGAGTCAAAATGGAAAGCACTGACTGGACAGACATCTCCAGTATCACAAAGAAGAGGGATTTTTTTAATATGTAAACACTCAAAGCCTCAGAGAAATGCTGACATGAATAACATTGTGACATGTTTTGACAGTTTTTGTAAAAAATCAATGCAAAATGCTTGATTTAGGTTTGCTTTTTTTATACCTTTGAGATAGCATTAGATTGGGAATAGACTGGGAGGTTGACTGGTAGACCTGGGCATAAGAAAAAGTGATTAAGAATACCTTAACATTTGTGAAAGCAATATATTGAATTACCAGGTACAACAACTTGACATACTAGACCTCAGCAAAAATTAAAACATTAGCCGAAATTAAAGCTTACTAGCTTTGGGGAAATAAGCATTTCACCTGATCTACAAATGATCGTAAACAAAATGAAATCATGTTAATTTCTTATTTAGGTCAATAGCTCAATTTTCAATGTACATTGGGGCTCCCAGAAGAAATGTTTTTAACCTAAAATTCTGTATCAAAAATGTTCCCTTAAAATCTGGAAATATCAAACACACATGTAAATTTTCCTTTCTTTTCTTGGAATAATCACAAACAGAAGAACATTCTTTGTACTGCAGTTGTGATGTTTCTTTTCAGAAAATAAATAATACCAGCTAAACATTTCAAATCTGTGGCCCTAATTTTCATAATTAGGAAGGTATAGATACTGATGTTTAAGTCTGGTCTTTCTTGTAAAGAACACTTTTAAAAACACAAGTATTCACTAAACAATCTGGAAACAACTAAAATAATGACTGCATCTGTGGTGGGTTGAGCCTGGCTGGGGGCCAGGTGCCCACCAGAGCCACTCTCTCACTCCTCTCATTCACTAAACAGGGGAGAAAAGGCATAACGAAATGCTTGCGGGTCGAGATAAGGACAGGGAGAGATCACTCACTAATTATCGTCACGAGCAAAACAGAGCAAACTTAGAGAGGGAATTCATCTAATTTATTACTAGGCAAAACAGAGTAGAGGAATGAGAAAATAAAATCAAATCTTAAAACACCTCCCCCCACCCCTCCCATCTTCCCGGGCTCAACTTCACCCCCGGCTTCAACCTTCCCCCCCTCAGCGGCACAGGGAGATGGGGAGTGGGGGTTACGGTCAGTTCATCTCACGGTGTTTCTGCCGCTTCTTCATCCTCAGGGGGAGGGCTCCTCTCATCGTTCCCCTGCTCCAGCATGGAGTCCCTCTCACGGGGTGCAGACCTTCAGGAGCAAACTGCTCCAGCGTGGGGTCCCCCACAGGGTCACAAGTCCTGCCAGCAAACATGCCCTGGCGTGGGCTCCCCTCTTCACGGGTCCACCGGTCCGGCCTGGAACTTGCTCCAGCGTGGGCTTCCCACGGGCCACAGCCTCCTTCAGGTGCCTCCACCTGCTCCGGCGTGGGGTCCTCCACGGGCTGCAGGTGGAATCGCTACACCCCCTCATCCTTCCTCCATGGGCTGCAGGGAGACAGCCTGCTTCACCATGGTCTTCACCATGGGCTGCAGGGGGATCTCTGCTCTGGCGCCTGGAGCACCTCCTGCCCCTCCATCTGCACTGACCTGGGTGTCTGCAGAGTTTCTTACATCTTCTCACTCCTCTCTCTGGCTGCAAAAGCTCTCCCTCTCTAAGTGTTTTTCTACTTCTTAAATATGTTATCACAGAGGCGCTGATTGGCTTGGCCTTGGCCAGCGGCGGGCCCGTCTTGGAGCCGGCTGGCATTGGCTCTATCAGACACAGGGGGAGCTTCTAGCAGCTTCTCACAGAAGCCACCCCTGTAGCCCCCCCGCTACCAAAACCTTGCCACGCAAACCCAACACAGCATCTTAATTCATGTTAAGTGTCCTTATCTGAATGGTTTAAAACTTCGGTGTAGTATGCAAACCCTTTTGAATGCCAGCATTTCACCTTCAGAAGCCACAGTGAGTCACACATTGCCCACCTCTGCTTCTGTACAACCTCTCTGCCTGTGGCACACACACGAGCTGTGTGGGCTACTCTGCCCGGCCGCCCAGGGCAGGCTACACGCATTGTATAGCTCCAGCCAGGTGGTGGCACATCCAGAAATCCCACAGAAATTCATGAAGATACCATTTTCTGTGTGACAGGAAGTTGATCCCAGCAACGCAGTATGGCCATTTGCAAAGCTGAAGAAGTTATGGCATTTGAAAAAGACGGCTAGAAGTTCTTCCCAGAAATTTTTTTCTCTCTGTCTCCTTCTTCTTTTCCCCTCCCTTGAATTGAAGATATTGTATTACTGAGAACAACTCCCAGTCTCTTCAAAAGCAAAGTTGCAGCTCCCATTCCTTCTCCTGAGGCCACATTCTTACTTACTTTGGTATTGAAGGTAAAGTTTTGGGTGCAGGTTTTGACCTATGCTGCCTGAAGCAGGGGGAAGTCTGGGCAATTCAGCAGCACCGCACTTCTGTTAACAACCTCGTCTGTGACTGCTCCATGTTAGAGACTGTACTGCGCTTCTCTTTCTTTGTCTGTCATGGACACACTGATTTTCTGAATATGGTAATGTCTATTATTCAGTGTTATCCCAAGCAACGGGATGAGAAAAAGAATACTGCTCTTGTGATTTGAATGGAAGAAGTTCTTTCATTGTGAGCTACTCATTCTAACATTCTACCTTCTTTGTTAAAGAATGAAGGCAGTGAGATGCTATCATATGTGAAAAAAAAAAAGTTAATAAATAGATCTTTATACACATTGTGCACACACACATATGTAGATCCCGAGTTGAACAAGGGGTAGACAATTGACATGAGGGATAAATGCTTATTTTCATAATTCATATGATGTAGCATTGGCTGATGCCTTTATATACTGTCTTTAGTATATAAATATATAGGTAGATACTTCATATAAATCAGTCATGTGAACATAAAAATAAATAAATAAATCTAGTAAATAATTTTATACATAAATAATTTTAAATTAATTAAAAATATATTTTTAGTTACTGACCCTATACTAGAGATAGTTCTGAGTTGTCTGGTCAAGGCCCTAATTTGGCTCCAAACTTCTCCAAAATTCAGAACTGGGTTTTTGGAAACATAAATCTGATGTGTTTGCATTTGCAACAGTTCTCTGCATTTTACTAATACTTTATGAATAGCCATAAATAATTAAAACTAAAGTAGGAAATAAATTAGGGGTGAATTTTGTGATACATCATCCTGACTTTTTAAATTGTATTTGCTCATTCATAAGCTTAGTAGTAGATATCCCAATTATTACTACAAATTAGAGAGTTTCTGTTAATTAGCGGCCACCAGATGTCTCCCATATTGTTTTCTCTATACAATAGAAAAACACTAAGAATCATGGAAAAATCGATGCAAACAAATGAAAAAGAGCTAAAGAGTTCAGCCAAGGCATGCTCCTTGATTCATGCCCAAATCTACAGTATGTTCTTTAAAAATCAAACACAAATTACTGTGATTTATACTGTTCCTTGAACAAAAAAGCAACAGTTGCATGTAATTACATTCTGTCTATGCTGCACATCCCTTTGTAAGACAGCATCCATTGAAATATTTACTTTTTGCACTATTAGCTTTTTTGGTCTCTGAAGAAATGCTCCATCCAGAATTATTGTTTATGTTGTTTTGGTCTCCATGTCAGTAATTAACTATAATCCAAATTTTTGTGCTTCCTTAGAATTTTCTTCCTTTTAAAGTGAAGAATGAAGGGAGAGTAGGCTGTGGCCTTATTCTTGTTCTCCATTTTGTGCACAAACTGGTGAAAGGATGAAGGGCATTCTGCATGCCTCCTTAGCAGAGGTCTAGCCACATTTTTCTCTGCAGCTATATTGACCTTTAACATGTGTTGCCATGCAGTAGGAGTAGATCTGTAGAATGAAACAGCGGGTGCGGAGGATCAAATGCAAATGAGAACCATACGTGTCTCCTTTAGACCAGCTCCGGTTTGAATCTATGGGCTCATCTCCCATTTGCAGTTAGCACTCATTTGGTGATCTTCCAGAGCATTTTTTTTTCAGTTTAGTTTCAACTAAATAAATCTTGTGCAAGCACTCTGAAACTACTCCATAGTGCAAATCATATCATGGTAAGCATGGACAGTCATGTCAGGATACAAACTTCAGAAGAGTATTGAACCAAAATAAAATACTTGTGTAGTTGCACAATGCTCCATAGAGATTCTAGAAATCTACTTTTAATATAGAATGATTGTTTTCTAGGCATGATCCCAGGCACGTAACATCATATGGGCTATGTTTTAGCAGTCTGAGAACATCTGAAGATGTTGCAGAGCCTACATCTGATGTAGCCCATCGTGGCTTGGCATTTCTGTTTCCACTGTAGCTTGTTTCTTGGTCATGAAGCATGATAAATTTACCCAAGATGGAAATTACATTCTACCCAGGGGCTGTTCTATCCCAACCGCTGCTAAAAACACAAGGGAAAGTTCACAGTTTTGCCAATGCAGTCCAACGTTTTGTTCTCAGCACTGCATGCCATCAGTCACAGCAACTTGATAAGGTGAGCTGACCTCTCCATTTAGAGTGCCTTTGGTTCGAAAGGAAAAGAGCTTTGGTATGAATGCATAATGTATTCTCACTCAAATGTCTGGGATGAATATCATCAGAGCCTTAAGTTCTGAGGGAATTTTCTGCTATAGTTCCCTTCATGAACACTGTTGCTGCTTTGAGATCAGAGAATTCCCTCAGGCCACACCCTCACATGACTGTGTGTGCTTTCTACTGCATCACTTATTTATCAATATGAATCTTTGTCTACAGGTGATGGACATTCTTTCACTTGCAGGAAAGACGAATAAAGAGTTACTGTATTTTTTAAGCAAAATAAGGCCATTTTAAGTAAAATATTTAAACACAATAGTAAAATTGTTCAGTGTGCTTATTTTTAGTGCTAGCAGCAGCATTTTTTTCCTTTTAGCTTGCAGACTGAACCCGAAGTTAACCTTTCCTTGGATGCTTCATCAGCTTGCTTTAAGTTTGTTCAGCTCCTTTTCACTGAATGGATTCATTACTGTCACCTGAATTTTACTCCAGAAGCAGGTAACAGCTTAAGTAGGCACCATGTAACTTGTCTAATTGCTGACACGGGAAAAAATTAAATGAATTCTATGGTAAAACATATCCAATTAGAAAAATATTCAAACTCAAATCAAGGGGGGAACTGGGGAAAAAAAATTATGCCTGCATTGTATTGTAAACACTATGTGTTTGATTTGATGTGAATCAAAGATACTCACCTACAGAGACAACTTGATATTAAACTATAATCAATCAGTTATGTCATTTAATTTTGGACTGAATCCCAGTAGAAAATTGAACCTCTTTTTTTCTTTTTCTTTTTTTTAAATGGGCATGTTTACATATTTTGAGCAAATTATATGAAATTATAAAAAATAATTTATTGAAGAATATATACATATATTGAAGAATATATATGTATATAACTGCATGAAAAAATATTTTCTTTAAGTAAGGAAATATGGAGTTATTCAGTATGTTTGCCTAATATATGTATTTCTGACAACATACTCAAATTATAATGAAGCTGAGAGTTCCTGGCATAATAATACCTACTGCCTGGCAGGCTTGCATGAGGGTAAAAGCTAAAGCTTAATGCCTAAATTGATCTTGCCATGCACTACCGGAGCAGGAACACCCAGAGCTGTATTCCTGCTTTCCTCTTAAAATGACTTTGAGAATTCAAAGATTTGGTTTAAAAAAAAAAAAAGGAGAAAAACAAGAAAAAAGAATACTATAACAAGAATAGCTTGTTTAGGATGTAGGAGAATCTATAAGTAATATCGAACACAGAAATTGAATTACAGCTGCAGTTAACAATATAGCATATTATATTTGAAATAACCTTCTCCTCGACATAGCTTAGTGTATCACATTTATTATAGCATCTGAATAAACCCACAAAATTACAAGTGAAAAGTTGCAAAGAGGATAGGTTAAGTTCATGCCATTTCCCATTCATGTTATATCCTTGTCATGAGGATGGCTTGACTGGAGAAAAGCACAGGTTATAATTTTCATCTTTCTCAGTTTACCCAGGAGAGTTGATTGTTTTCCGTCTCACAGCTTTCTTAGGCGTTTACAGTTGGTTTGTTTTCAAACAAGCAAGAAACAAACCTTTCTACTACATTTCAGCAGAAGCTACAGACAGAAAAATATTTGATACTGAAATGTCCACTATTTTAGAATTCAAGTATTTCCGGCATCATGTACCATACTTGGAAAATATGCCTATCTGTATGTACTCATAACATGACATCAACACAGTGCTGAGCACTGAAGATGGAGATGTTGATAGTTTATTTTCTCATAGAGAAGATAAGGTCCTATTTTCTTCTTGTTACTTTTGCTTCAATCTGAAGTAAAGCCCTAAAGATCAGTATTAATGCATGGAAAATCACTGCAGCTGAAGGCAGTACATTGCATTGATTGTTTACTTTCATGTTTTAGCTGTAATGGACTTTATTATGCAGGGCAGTAGATTGGGACCAAAGTTCTGAGTGCTGCTTAAAGAGAAAAGCATCTGAGACACCTTGTTTACCACAATTTACACAAAAAGAGGCTTTTTGTCATCCATTTCCATTTTCTAAAATGCACCATGCTCTCAACTTCAGTTTCTATAGAATTACCTGAGTATAGAATCATAGAAACATAGAATCATAGAATGGTTTGGGTTGGAAGGGACTGTGGTGGGTTGACCCTGGCTGGAGGCCAGGTGCCCACCAGAGCCACTCTCTCACTCCCCTCATTCACTAAACAGGGGAGAAAAGGCATGACGAAATGCTTGTAGGTCGAGATAAGGACAGGGAGAGATCACTCACTAATTGTTGTCATGAGCAAAACAGACCGAACTTAGAGAGGGAATTCATCTAATTTATTACCAAGAAAAACAGAGTAGAGGAATGAGAAATAAAATCAACTCTTAAAACACCTCCCCCCACCCCTCCCATCTTCCCGGGCTCAACTTCACTCCCAGCTTCAACCTTCCCCCCCTCAGTGGCACAGGGAGATGGGGAGTGGGGGTTACGGTCAGTTCATCTCACGGTGTTTCTGCCGCTTCTTCATCCTCAGGGGGAGGGCTCCTCTCATCGTTCCCCTGCTCCAGCATGGAGTCCCTCTCACGGGGTGCAGACCTTCAGGAGCAAACTGCTCCAGCGTGGGGTCCCCCATGGGGTCACAAGTCCTGCCAGCAAACCTGCCCTGGCGTGGGCTCCCCTCTTCACGGGTCCACCGGTCCGGCCAGGAACTTGCTCCAGCGTGGGCTTCCCACAGGCCACAGCCTCCTTCAGGTGCCTCCACCTGCTCCAGCATGGGGTCCTCCATGGGCTGCAGGTGGAATCTCTACACCCCCTCATCCTTCCTCCATGGGCTGCAGGGAGACAGCCTGCTTCACCATGGTCTTCACCACGGGCTGCAGGGGGATCTCTGCTCCGGCGCCTGGAGCACCTCCTCCCCCTCCATCTGCACTGACCTTGGTGTCTGCAGAGTTTCTTACATCTTCTCACTCCTCTCTCCGGCTGCAAAAGCTCGCTCTCTCTAAGTGTTTTTCTTCTTCTTAAATATGTTATCCCAGAGGCGCTGATTGGCTTGGCCATGGCCAGCGGCGGGCCCGTCTTGGAGCCGGCTGGCATTGGCTCTATCAGACACAGGGGGAGCTTCTAGCAGCTTCTCACAGAAGCCACCCCTGTAGCCCCCCCACTACCAAAACCTTGCCACGCAAACCCAACACAGGGACCTTTAAAGATCACCTAGTTCCAACCCCCCTGCCATGGGCAGGGTCATCTTTTACTAGATCAGGTTGCTCAAAGCCCCATCCAGCCTGGCCTTGAACACTTCTAAAGATGGAGCATTGTCCTGATTCTGGCTAGGATAGAGTTAATTTTCACAAGGAGCCAGGACAGGTGAGCCAAGCTATTCCATACCATGTGACCTCATGCTCACCATAAAAGGGGGCTAGTTGCAGAGGGACCACTCGGTGCGGCTCTGGGATGGTCTGAGTGTGGGCTGAGCATCCAGTCGGTCTTGCCTTGTGTTATCACCCATTGTGTATATTCTGTACTGCTGTTGTTTCCCTCTCCCTTGCCGTCCCAGTAAACTGTCCTTATTCCAACCCACGGGGTTTGCCTTTGTTATCCCATTCTCCTCCACATCCTGCCAGGCGAGGAGCGAGCAAGCGGCACGTGGTGCTCTGCCACCACAGACATCCACAACTTCTCTGGGCAACCTGTTCCAGTGACTCAACATTCTCATCTTAAAAAATTTCTTCCTCATGTCGAATCCGAATCTTCCCTTTTCAGTTTAAAACCATTGCTCCCTGTCCTGTCACAATGGGTCTTGGTAAAAAGTGTCTCTCCATCTTTCTTATAAACCCCCTTTCAGTATTGAAAGGCTGCAAAAAGGTTTCCCCAGAGTCTTTTCTTCTCCAGGCTGAGCAACCCCAACTCTCTCAGCCTGTCCTCATAGGAGAGGTGCTCCAGCCCTCTGATCATCCTCGTGGCCCTCCTCTGGATTCGCTCCAACAGCTCCATGTCTTTCTCCTACTGGGGACCCCAGAGCTGAACACAGTACTCCAGGTGGGGTCTCATGAGAGCAGAGTAGAGGTGGAGAATCACCTCCTTTGATCTGCTGGTCACAGCATATCTGAACTACAGTGATTGAGACATCTTACTTTGGAACAATAAATCATGAAACCCAGCAAACTTGACCATACAAATGTGCATGGGCATAGAAAATGGCAGAGGAAACATAAAACACACCTGGAGACTGTACTAGGTTTCTTCCATTCTGAATAATGGTGCCATACAGAACAGTTTTAAGCATTACTGTAAATTGAATTAGTTCACTCTCTTATTCCTCACTTTCAGGTAGATTCAGCCTATTAGCTGTTTTCTAATCTGCAAAATCGAACCTTTACTAGCTTTAAGAAAACATCCATATTTTCACTTTATTTTTTTATATATGGGAGAAACCGGTATTTCTCAGATTTCACATGCAGTGTCTCCCAGATGGCAAATCTATTTGCCATTCTAGCTGTGGTTCTCTCTGCTTCATATTTTGATTAGAAAAAAAAAAAAAGATAATCAGTCACCCATTAATGAAGTTTATCTCATTAAGGGATAAACTAGCATCAGCCATTTCCCATTTATCACTGCTTCTGATATCTTGTTAATCATTTGTTCTTCTCTGGCCCTGCAGTGATCACTACCAGCATGACAGAGGGAAAGACCAAGATTGAACTTGGCTCTCCACACCCATGAAAGCTAGATCTCAACTGCTCTGAGACATAGAATCATAGAATCATAGAACAATTTGGGTTGGAAGGGACCTCAAAGATCATCTAGTTCCAAACCCCTGCTGCGGGCAGGGACACCCTCCACTAGACCACGTTGCCCAAAGCCCCATCCAACCTGGCCTTGAACACTTCCAGGGATGGGGCCTCCACAACCTCTCTGGGCAACCTGTTCCAGTGCCTCACCACTCTAACAGTAAAGAATTTCTTTCTAACATCTCATCTAAATTGACCCTCCTTCAGCTTAAACCCGTTACCCCTTGTCCTGTCACTACACTCCCTCATAAACAGTCCCTCACCATGTTTCCTGTAGGCCCACTTCAGGTACTGGAAGGCTGCTGTAAGGTCTCTCTGGAGCCTTCTCTTCTCCAGGCTGAGCAATCCCAACTCTCTCAGCCTGTCCTCATAGGAGAGGTGCTCCAGCCCTCTGATCAGCTTCGTGGCCCTCCTCTGGACTCGCTCCAACAGCTCCATGTCTCTCCTGTACTGGGGCCCCCAGAGCTGGACACAGTACTCCAGGTGGGGTCTCACGAGAGCAATGTAGAGGGGCAGATTTACCTCCCTTGACCTGCTGGTCACATATACCAGTTCCTCTCCAAATGATAAAAAAACCAGTCACAAATAATCTTACATCATGTTATTCTAACAAATAAATGGAGGAAGATATCAAAAGAGACTCATGCATATAAATGGTCTACAGTTTTCATGTAAGCATGGTATTTTGTCTCGTATAATTACAGTCAGGCTTGTAGTCAATCTGCCACAGCAGAATGCTGTGCATGCCCTCTGACCTCAGGCTGCAAAAAGACTGACATAAAAGGGTAAGTCTGGTTTCACCTGTAGGTGGCATGTTCAATTTTATTTTTTTTCTTAACAAAAAACATAAAAACCAGATAGAGACAGATGCAACAGCTATTCCATACAGTAGGGAATAGCAGAATGGGCAGGGTTATATCCCCTGGGTTTTGTGTCTGATCCACATAAGCTCTGCTCATAAAATTGGCACAGGATCAGCCTGTCAGAGTATGCAGTTTGGAAGCAAGCGGTTGGTCCCCTGCAGAAGATATGAATAAAATTCAGAGGAAAAATGGACCTTTAAAAGGTGTTGTTTTCTCATTGTTCACTGCCTTGGAACCCTGCACCTCCTGGGTTTTTTTTATTTTATTTTGTAATTTTAAGTCACACTAGGGCACAGGAAACTTCCAGAAAAGTATGATTCATTATTTATATTTAAATAAGGAACTATGAATGTAGCCAAAGTGCTGGTCAATACAATTGATTAATAATGTCCAAGTCCAAAACATCATGTTTTAATAAGAAAAGAAAATATCCAGGATTACTTGAGCTTACTGTGAAACTGTAAACACAACAACACCTTGCAAAACCTAAAACACCTAGTGCCTTAGAGAATTAAGATCAAGCTTACAGGATTGCATGCGTTGAACACAGCTCTGAGTTTTTCAGAATGAACTATACTTTCCTTTTACAATATATTCTCCCTTATTAGAGCAGGCTTGCACAAAGCTCCATCTGAAGGAACTTCCTCATTACTGGGTTTCTCTGAGCTGGTCCTTTGCTATTTGGAACAGTGATATCAGCAGGTGGACACTATTTATTAGCTGTCAATCCGAATATTTTCAAGAATAAGTGGAGAAGGTCTATTTCAGAGTCCTTTTGTTAGGATTCATCTGAAATTGTCTCATTAGATAAAATAGGCAATGCTGCTCCTGCAGAGCTGGAGGCAGGACATCACTGGCTATACAAATGGTGTTCAGCTACTTCTCTCTTCCTCAGAAGCTGCATAGTAAAATAACACCACTAAAAGCTTAGAAAGGAGGCTTCCTTCATAATACCTGACTTGGGGACACTGGACCAGATGTCATGCTTTCCATTGCATGAAAATTTTTTAGCAGCTGTCGAAGGCTGAAGCAAAGTATTGTTTGATTCATAGCAGCTCACTGTCACTGCATGTAAAAGCTTAAGGCAAGTTATCTCTATGTCAAAAAATAAGAGCACCATTAATACACAGACTTCTATATCTTAGTTGTCAGTAATTTCAGTTTGTGCTTTCTGGCTAAACAAAACCTTATTCATCTCTTCCTTTAAGCCTTTTTTGTGTCATACATAGTGTGTTCCCAGAAAACCCTACAGGCAAGTCTCCCTAACAGCTCTATGCTTTGAAACGCCAGTGATGTTAATTGCAACATGGCGTCACATTTATTTTGTGGCTTCTAGACACACTACACATGGGTAGACAATGGATCAGGATTTCAGACACCACAGAAGATGGCAAGTGTAAGGATGCTATCACCAGAGTTACGTTACTGTGAGCTACCACTGTCAGCTGGCTCAGTAAGCGTTGAAGCCCACTCCACAAAGCTGCGATCAGATGATGAGCTGGTACTCAGTTTTGCTCCAGCTTCAAGAAAATGTATAGCTTTTAGTGACGGCAGAATTTGTGATTTCAAGTGTGGCAGGGAAAGAGCATTAATATTGATCTGGTATCCATGCAAGCCAAGTACACAGGACTGGTATGAATGAGAACGGTTAGTTTCTCAGAGACGGTACTAAAATAATGACAGTGATAGTGATGCAAAGAAAATGTTTCCAAAGTAGTGCCGAGTGTTGCTTTGCTAGAAGAAGAGAGGGCTGTTCTGCTTTTTCATGCATCCAAATGAGCACAGATTCTGAAACTTGTCCTGCAGCCAGTAGATCCTGCATGGATCTAAGGAGATGGCGTGAAACATTTTCCTTTTTTAAACTCAGGCTTCTCTGCACTGTTATTTCTAAGTTGTGCTTTTTTTTCCCCTTTGTAATTGAGGCATTGCATATATAAGGGTGTACAGGACACAGTTTAGTACCTCTCTCCCTGTTGGAACAGCATAGCACTCAGCTTTCCCCTACAACCAACCTCTCACAGTGAGCTGTGATGTGAGCTAAGCCCAGGAGGGCAAGCAAACGACGATGGCAGAACAAGGGTAAGCCCAGAGGGAGAAAACGTGAAAATCTCTGTACTTTTCATCATCATTTTTCCCATTCTTTATGGGCACCAAAAGCATACTAACTCTGGGAGGAAATGGGCTGTTTTGCAGAACAACTTGCAGAGTACATCAGACCAGGCCGAACTGCAATGATGGCAAGTGAAGCACTGGCTCCACTGAGTCAGTGGTAACTCTTCTCCTCTTACCTTCAGCAGGGTCCAAATTCCGCCCCGTGTTATCAAATTAAGCTACTCTTAGGACTTCAGTTTGATTCAAGTGGCTTATTTATTTCATTTGTTGAGATTAGAAATACTGCTAGAGAAAAATAATTCCTGGGAAACACAGAGAAGGAGCTTCAACACCCTATGCATTAGATTGCATCCTTGGAGCAACAGCAAGTATGAATTATATCTCCAGAACAGAAAACCTCCCCTGTCTTTTTGCACTGGGGAAGTCAGTACGAGCTGCAAACTATGACCGCTCCCCTTCCCTGTTCCCCACTTTGCCTCCTGGACCTTCACGCACTGATTCAGCTCCATTGGCCAAAGCATTAAAGGGAGGACAGGATTAAAACCTTTCTCTCTGTCCAGCCACATGCTCTGTTTCCAAACACACTGCATACAAACAGCATCTCTGTGCAGGCATCAATGGCAAGGAACAGCCAAGCCCCTTGACTTTGAATTCCAGACTTTTCAGCTCTTGTTTTTTCATGTCAGTCCTACTTACCTTGTAACCGTAGTATGAAAGGACTGAAAAAAACTGAACTCAAGCATTTTGGGATAATACTTAATATTAGAGAGCATCATTCAATTTGAAATTTCTTTCATTTTTTCCTTGAGAAAATGTTGCAAGTGATTAAATAAGTAAATCTCACCATTTTCAGCTTTTGATTCACTTAATAGTAAATTACTATTTACAATTTACTAAAATAGTAATTAATTGAGGTGACAGAATTGCTTCCATACTTGCTGATGCTATTCTATTGGTTATTTTAGACTAACATGAAGTGTGAGAGCTATTTTATGCATTATTCCAGCTAAATATTTGCACATTTTTTTTTAATCCTAATACAGCAGTCTTGCTTTTGCTCACATTTTTGCTTGAACTCAGTGAAAATTACCATAAATATAAAACCCAGGAAAAGTCAGGGAAGCTGTCTCAGTAACCTTTGACACATTAAGAGTTGTCTTTCTTACTGAAATATAGAAGAAGAGAGTGAAACTTGAAGTGTTATTTTATAGCTAACAACTTGAAATTCTGAATAGGCATGTCAGGATATGAAGAAAACTCTTCTGATATGTTCCAGAAAAATGTATTATCCTCGAATACTGTATTCAAAGCAGTATTTTTGAGAGCTCTACACATAACAAAAAGAGGCATCCTCTGACTCTGAAACCACTATGATTTCCTACATTCATTTCATAGAATGGCCTTGTGCAGTGTATAGAAAACTGAAAAAGACTTGATTTGCTGTTTTTCACGCAGCAGATGTTTTCTAGTACTGAAAACAACACAATAATAGAGCTATTTGAAATGATGTTTTGATTACTATCGTATTTATTTTAATTTTTTGTTGAGGGATTGTCCTTTAACAAACAATAACCACCAAATTTCAAATGAGCGAATGATTCTGACTTTCATGTTTCTTCTCTTGCTGTGCTATCTCTTAACAATATGGAAGAGGGAATACCTCAAAAATGGCAATTAAAGAAAAAAAATCAGTGGAAAAAATTTAGAACTTTATTCCTAAAACAGAACTCGTCTGCTTCTTTTCATGTTGCAATGCAATAAAAAGTTGTGATATTCAAGAAGGTGCTTGCTGGTTGGGAAGAAGTAATGTATAAATGCAAAAAAGTGAAATGACTTCTAGCAATGACTTAACTGCTACTGCAACATCTGATGTTAACATCTCAAGCCTCTTCCAGGTTACTAACTGGGAAAACAATTGCTCTGAGTTCAAGTTGATTAATAAATGAGAAAAAAAACCTAACTGCAGCATGGAGTTACTGAGCAGGCTATGGAGATTATCAGGAGTTTGTCTAATTCCAAATGTGTCCTCTGATGTAGCAAAAACCTAAAAATGGAAACTCTTGCCCCATCTATAAATTTGCCAGTGTGCCTACAATAACATTAATGTTAAGGCAGGGTACTTGTCCTTCAAGTTTCCAAGCAATCTGTCTTTCTTCTGTCTGTTCACTAGCTAAGTGATTTGACCTCCACAGAGACCCAGGCTATGGGATTTGGAGGTAAAGAGAAGAGAAAACAGACGTATGAAAGAAGTAATTGAAATTATGGCTCATTAATGAAAAATCAGCTCCAAAAGCGTTTCCTTAAGATGTTGTCTAGGAAGCCATTGGTGCAAATACAGCTGTAGAGTTTATCAACTGCAACATCATGTTGCCTATGCTGATATTCGTCATGCCTAATTATTAGTTTCTCCAGGCAGTTTGAATATGTGCATATGTAAAGCTATTACTTAAAGAAATGCTGACTGACAAACTAAAGTATGTCACATGCAGACACTGAAGAACATTGAGCTCTTGAAGGCTTGTCATCCTGATCCAAAATGAGCTGGAGTGAGCTCAAAATGATAATTCAAGCTCATTCATTTTTTATTTTACTTGAATTCAACTTGATCAGAGTGAAAAGAAAAGAACTAATTATTTCTTCATAATTCAGCTGGTTCACACCTAGCTAGATTCCTCCAAAGAAATGAAGTAACTGAATGTGAGTATGGTGCAGTGGCGATGGATGGTAGGAGCTTAGCATTTGTGTACATGGATGCTTGAAAGGTCTACTAATGGGACATTGCCTGCTATGATCTAGTTATTTTATGATATGTGAGCAGCAGTAGTGAAGAATTCTGCTCTAGGATATAATGAAGTGGGAATCAATTGATTAACCTAGAAAATATTCCAGGTTTGACAATCAGGTCTGTGGGACAAAACAATTATTGTATAAGTTAGGAAGAAGAGAGAGTTACAGTCTGGAGAAAATGCCTTCCAATTGCAAAATGAAATTTAACTTCTTATGTCATCCACATTAAATCCAAAATTTCATGATGGCATTGCTTTTCTGCAGCATCTATTATTAGTGTTAATTATTTGTATACCCACAAGAATGAGCTTGGTATTTGATGGATAAATATAAAAAAGTGTGTCTGCTCAAGAGAGCTCACAAGGGAAGAAAGTACAGAGTGAATATTGCTTTAGAGTGCTTGCCTTTGCAACCTTAATGCTTTTTATCACAGTAGCTTGTGTATTAAAAAGTGAAGCTTGAAAGTACATTTTAGTGATGCTCATTGGATGTCCTCAAAATATTATCCTCATTTTATGGTTAATATCCATAGAGAAGGCTCTATAGCTTTATGTTAAAAACATTGTCAAGAAGCTTAGGTCTGGAATGAAATGGGGAAGTATTCAGCAACTCCCAAATAACACTAAAATCCAATCCCACTCAATGCCTCACTGCGTGATTTCCAAAATTCATCCAGTCCTAACTTTATGGCTGTAAGGTCCTGTGAACTCTATAAGGGTGCGACCCTGTGGTTTATGCTGAATCACTCGAAGATCAAGACCCAGCTATGGCATCTGAAAACTAACATATTTTATAAAGAAGGAACAAAAATGAACAATTATCAGGCAGTTGAGCAGGGAAGGTGAGAATGTGAAAAGTCTTAGTGTTAATTATGTCTGATTTCAGTGCAGACCCCATGATACATTTACAGAAGATCTAGCAAGGAATTTTTAAAACAAATACTTGTACAATATTTTGTTCTGAAAAGTGAGGTTTTATAGAATCACAGAATGGTTTGAGTTGGAAGGGACCTTTAAAGATCATCTAGTCCAACACGCCTGCCATGGGAAAGAACATCTTTCACTAGACTAGGCTGCTCAAAGCCCCATCCAGCCTGGCCTTGAATATTTCCAGGGAGGGGGCATCCACAACTTCTCTGGGCAACCTGTTCCAGTGACTCAACATTCTCATCTTAAAAAATTTCTTCCTCATGTCGAATCCGAATCTTCCCTTTTCAGTTTAAAACCATTGCTCCCTGTCCTGTCACAATGGGTCTTGGTAAAAAGTGTCTCTCCATCTTTCTTATAAACCCCCTTTCAGTATTGAAAAGCCACAATTAGGTCTCCCCAGAGTGTTTTCTTCTCCAGGCTGAGCAACCCCAACTCTCTCAGCCTGTCCTCATAGGAGAGGTGCTCCAGCCCTCTGACCATCTTCATGGCCTCCTCTGGACCCGCTCCAACAGCTCCATGTCTCTTTCTTGTACTGGTGACTCCAGAGCTGGATGCAGTACTCCAGGTGGGGTCTCACAAGAGCAGAGGGGGAAAATCAGCTCCCTCGACCTGCTGGCCACGCTCCTTTTTATGCAGCCCGGGATACCACTGGCTTTCTGGGCTGCAAGCGCACGCTGCTGGGTCATATATAATTTTTTGTCCACCAGAATCTCCAGGTCCTTTGAACTGCTGTTCACAATCCATTCATCACCCAGTCTGTACTGATACTGGTGATTGCCCCAACGCAGGTGCAGGATCTTGCTCTTGGCCTTTTTGAACTTCATGAGGTTCACATTGGCCCAATTCTCAAGCCTGTCAAGGTCCCTTTGGACAGCGACCTTCCCTCAAGCACATCAACCTCACCACTCAGCTTGGTGTTTCCAGGACAATTACTCTTTCAGGAGGGAAAAAAGAGAAGGAAATATTCACTGTAAAATCACCAACTTTGAGGCATAATCTATTGCCGAGCATCTGAGGTTTTTGCATTTTGCTGTAGTGATTTTATGTACAATTAATATTTATGTAAAAAAACATATTTTACATTAACTGTGTTAGCATCAAAGACTACAGCCCATGAAATTCTGAGAAATGGCACTCATGCTCCGGCAATTTATTTCTAAGTATTTTTCCATCGCCCGTAGGACAGAAATGCAATGGGAGAATAATTCTCTGCCAGTATGCTTTATTGTTTATCAGGCAAAGTAAGTAACAGTGTAGGAGGTGAGTAGCATTAAAATTTCAAGGACTGACAATCTGAAAAGCTGGACTACAGTACCACTATAACTCAACTTTTCAACAAGCCTTGTCTGGGTTTTCTGTTTTTGACAAATCATCTAAGTAGGGTATTCCCTGGGTTCTTTCTGGGTATTCTGGGCATTTGCAAAAAGCTGATCAGGATGTAAAACCCAGCAAGGTTTTTTGAGAGGCTACCAATTGAATACAAGAGTGAGAAAAAGGCTTGAAAGAGCTTAGTATTTTCTGTTAGTTCAATAAAAGAGATACAGGTGTTCCATACACTGTAGATGCAGCTTTCTCAACTTGACTAAAAGTGGATATCATGTCCCATTATTAGCAACCTGTCAAAGGCTTAAGGCATCTGAACACAAACTGGGGACTGTGGCAAATCCATTTTTATTGCAACCCAGGACAGTTATCCATAATAAGAATAAATTGCATTATTTTCATTACTGTTTTTCTGTCATTATTCCCCATCTTTTCTCTGTCTTTTTCTTACATAATATAGGTGAGACTAGGAAGAGAATTAATTACTTTTCAAATGTCATTTGGAATGTATTAATAAATTGCTTGTAATATTCTTATAGCTCAACTATAAATGACATCAAAAGTTTAAAAAAACACAGCACTTTTCTAAGCATTTTATACATAATACTGGTTTTATGATGCTATTTATAGGTAAGTTGTTATATTACAGTAATACTAAAGGCTCCAGCTATGAAACTTGCTGCAGTAATCCACTCTAACATAGAAACCAGGACCATGATTTGCCACTCCCTCAGGCCTGCCCCAGGGCATCCTCTCCTTTCGTCTCACAGCAAGGCTTCAGTCACTGCTGAGGCTGGAAAGCAGGAGGAGGTGAGATGAGACCCTCAGCCTTCACTGAATTAAACACTAGAGTTAAAAGACATATTTAACCATCTTTATGCAACTTAAAAAGGCCTGCTTTTGTTTGATTTTAATCTCAGTGTTGAAGGCTCTTTCAGACTTATCTTGACTGATAGCACCTCAGGTGGATTGCAGTGGGCAGGTATCACTGAGCTTGAATACCTGGTTCTTACTGATGCATTGTATCACACAGCTTTTAAAAAGGGACATAACTTCAATTATCTTCCTATCTGTTTGTAATAACATGAAGATAGATAAAAACAAATTATTCCTTTTACTTTCCACTAATTATCTATGTTCATACTACAAAAACCAGAAACACCTTCTACGTGTCAGTTCTGTGAGGTGCACTGAAGAACTAAATGCACCCATTTAAATTTTCTCAGTGAAGTTTTATTAAGCATAGAAAATCATTTCAAGATGTGTTAAGAGGTAAAAGTAGCAGCATAGCCACTTTCCAAACAGCTCAGAAGCTTCTCTAAGTGAATCCAGGATAGAACAAAAACAATTTTCTAGTTAGAATGAATTTTCGTCAGACACAGAAATCACAGAATGATCATCTACCAATGACTGAAGACAATAATTACTAGCAGCATGACAACTCAGTTTAGTGAATATGTAAAATACTTAGTGGGAAATAACGAGAACCTCTGCTTCTGGCTTAGACACTTTCCTCCATTCATTTCTAGCTATTTCCAATTCATCCTCTTGATGGATTAAGACACACCACATCCAACATAGGGGTAATGTAATGTATTCCGTTAAAGGCTGCTGATTATATGCACATGTGCACAGTGACAAACAATTAGTGTAATGATCCAGTGATTGCAAAGCTTATCACAACATTGTATAAGATCTCATGCACTAGAAATTACCCTGACCACCTTTTCATGCTTTCCATCCTACATTACTGTAGAATGCAAATTTGTACATCGAACGTGAAAGGCTGCAAAGGGACTGATCTATGTAAAGCCTGTGCTGGGGAAACACTGCCTTCCAGCAAATCTGGAAAATAAATTACAAGTGATTAGGATAAAGTGATGGAAATACAGAGGCAGGGTTAAGAGTTAGCGCTCTGCTCAGTATTTATCGGAGCAAGATGTTCCCAACAGGAACATGTTGCAGGCAGTCCGATGGCGTGGAGTTTGCCTTCCCCTGCACCACCGGTGCCCAGGCACTGCTGCTCGCCCAAACACCCTCCTCTGCCAGAGCCACGGTCCGTCCACGCCCAGCGCAGCTGCCCTGCAGCCTGGCACAGGCACCTTCAGTTGAGGGTGATCGCGAGCTACACTCCACCTATTTACGTGGGCTATATGTTGTACTACAATGTTGCTGAATTAGCAATCTACCTTCCAACATCCTCCAGCGAAGGTAAGAGGGGAACGGTGCTCTGTGTATGTGTCCATTTCTATCTCATAAGTGAACCAAGAGCTGCAAGCAGAACAAGGAGATTTCTCCCCTCCTTTTCTGTCAGGCCTGTGAGCTGACAAAGCCCCGAAAAAGAGGAGAGAAGCTGCCGTGCTCCCCCAGGCCGAGCTGGGTGGACAGAGAAGGGGGCAGACGGCAGGCGAGCCGGGGATGGCGGCAGAGGCCTGTGCCCCACGCAGGCCCCAGGGCTCCCTGCCGGGGAGGAAGTGGGGGCACAACAAGGAGTAAAAGGAAGATGGGAAGGGATACAGGGAAATAGGGGCACAGCAACTCCCTGCCTCTTCCAGATAAGGATTTATTTTTCTTTTATCACTTCTCCCACTTACCACTTCTCCCCTTCCTTGGAGGTTTCTGAGCCTTTACTCCATTTACTGCCTTTTTTCTTTTTCCCTGAGTTTTGTTTCTCATGCAGGGCCCAGCAGTAAAAGAAAAGCATAAGCCTGCATGTAACGGGCACACGTCTCAGGGTTGATGTAGCTGGGAGCGTCAGTGGTGCCCTGGGCAGGAGGAGGCCATCAGCTGCCCTGAGCTGGTCACAGCCATAGAAAACCCTCCCAAAACAGGGGAGAAAATCTGAGGAGCATACAGGGCTCCTGCACACGCAGGAAAGAAGGAAACTGGCAGCTGCAAGGGAGAGGCTGGAGGGGGATGCCCTGAGGGACTGTGGCCATGGGTGACCCACACTGGGGCAGGGACACTAAGGAACAGCATGGGAGGGACATCAGTGAGGAGCAAAGCGTGGAAAAAGCATTGCGTGCATGGCGACCCCAGCCTCCGTGCCGCCTGTTGCCTCACTGGGAACAATTTGACAGGCGGAGCGTAAACCATGGTGAAAGTAGGGAAGGTTTGGACAGGTAGGGGGTGAGGATAGGTGTGCAGTGAATACATGTGTAATTGTGCACTTTTTCCCTCAGTGGCTAAATTAGTGATCAGAAGTTTTATTTAGAGTGGCAACAAACTCAGCTTCCTGGACTTGAAATCTTTTTGTCCATGACAGTGCAGAAGTAACATTTCTTTTGGACTATGAAGTGTATTTTTGGGTTCCTTGGGCATCCTTATGGTGCACTTAATCTTTCTTCTTTTTTTTCTCCTCCCCTCCCTCCTGATTCTTTCATGAGTCCTCTGGAAATTGATAATAAACTGCCACGAGATGGTTTCTATTCCTCAGTTGTTTCTGGATCTGGAGCTTTTTGCAGTGAGGGGGCTGTGGGAAGTCCTGGCCTTTAATGATATGAAAATGTGACATGTTGCTTTTATAGCATACCCAGCTGGGGTTGCGAAACATCAGTTGCAGTTGCCATTCCTTACTGAATAGACAAATAAAGGAGAGAAAATTAAAATCATAATCCTTGCACTCAAATGCAAAGGGTCTGCACGATCCCTACCCTGCTCTAAGTTCCCACTGCCTTCTGGAACAGAACTGATACAGGTAGGACCAGAGTATGTACACAACCAAAACACTAACTGCATATCCCTATTTTGTGTGTCAGAGGTCTCCGTTCCTAAGGCACCACGCTGCCTTTGGAGCAGAAGGTATCTCTGCTGTGTTGGAGGAGGACTGGCTCCACAGCTGATGTGTCAGTCTGTGCAGTGGAAAGAAAGGTCTAGTTCAGTAAATCTGTTCTTGATTGTTTTCTTGCTAAAAGCATTTCTCAGTATATACAGGTCCCTTTTATCCCTGTGTGGAAGAAAAGAGAGCACTGAGCACAAGGAGGTTACAAGTTTAGATCCTCAACCCTTATTCACAGTTCAGGTATTACTTTTTATAAGGTATCGCAACAGACTCAGCCTATCGCTGGGACAGAAAGGTCTTTTGTCTCCATCCAGCATCTAGGAGACTTGGCAGTGATGGGCAAACAGTTAAAATAAGTTCTGCAACATTCTTCCAAAGTGCTTATAAACTAGGAGACAAGACAATAGATGCTTTCAGACAGGCAGGGGAGGACAAGGTAAGAACAAGACATGCTTGGGCAGTATGACAGGATAGCTGTCTTTGTCAAATGTTTTGCATGTGTACTTGGAAATGTGAATTTTAAGAGAATGTATTGCAAAGCAGATCCTTGAAGATATTTACAAGGAATCTCTTCTGAGCATGAGAAATGGAGCAGGAAGTAAAAAAAAAAAAAAACCCCACAGCATAGATATTCAGGTATTAGCAGCTGGAATGAAGAGTTGGCTGGAGGAACAGATGAGGGGCGACAGGTGAATGACTGCCTAAGCAAAATGATCAGCTCAGGATGAGAATGTCACAGCTGTGCATATTCCAGGTGCAGTAACAGAAGAACATCAAAAGCACAAATGGCACATCGGCAATGCATCATTGAATGGGATGTCAAATGGGAGACTGACGTATTAGGATTTGCTGTTATTTGGGGATGATGTAACAGGATACCAGTATGTTCTGCATGAGGACAAGATTGAGCAAGAACAGTAAGTCTTACTTCATCTCATTAAATTTTTAGGTTACTTTTCTGTCAACTTTGTGGCATATCCAGATGGTGCTGCTTGAGGAATATTTGTGTGGTTGGGTGCTTTGCAGCACATTGTTAAATTAAAGCACTAGCTGAATTTCCTTTTTAAAAGCTCACTCAAAACTTCATTATTGCTGAAGTGACAACGGGAGTCACAGGTTTGAAAAGAATTGTACTCTGCACCTGTCTGACATTATCTTCTATCTAGCTCCTACCTGCTCAGTCAGAATGTGTTCAAGAGAAAAAAAAAAAAAAAACCTAATCGTTTAAAGGGCATATCATTTGGTAATGCCTAAATTGCTGCTAGTGCTATTTATAAATAATTCAAAATAAAATGAGAGCCACAGCAAACACAGCTGTAGTTTATTTGCTGTCACCCACCTGCTGGTGAATCTAGCATTGAGCTGTAGCAGCTGCTTATCAGCTTCAAACAAAAAAGGGTCCGTTATTATTGTTATTATTGTCACTACTAAAACTCCCACCTGGATACCTGCAACTTGCAAAACCTGGTTCTTGGTATATTTTTGTCAACTGGCACACCAGAATTTTCTTCACTGCCAGTCAAGGCATTCATCTACAGTCTGACGCAAATGTCCCTGGCTTTACATGTCCTTCAGAGACAGCCTGAGGTAAGCAAGAATGCTGCTGACTGTGTGTGCAGTTATTTTCACAGAAAATATTAGAGATGAAAATTCTTAAGTTCCACATGAATAGAGTCTTCTTGTATTTGTGTGTCCTTGTATTTGCCATTCTCTGAAAGACAAGCTTCTGAAGATACTATATAGGACCTTACTATCTGCCTATCCCAATTGATACAAATGTCATGCCTCCTGCTAATTAAACAAAATACTCTCCCCAGTACCCCACCCATTTGTACCCACTGAGGATTTGACTCTGAAATACTCCTGAAAATACAATTTTTCCTCACATTTCTGATCTGTATGGGTTTACAACATAGCTAAAGAACCAGATGGTTTTGTTCTCTGTCCTGTGAAACTTTTTTTTTAACTGTGTACCCTGAATATCTGCTTGATATCCACGTAAACTAGCCTCAGGATGATGACTTTCTCGGCTCTGTAGCTAGTCACTGTAAAAAGAATATTCTTTGGTCCTATAGGACTTCCTAACCGAATGTGCAGAGTAAAAAAAAAAAAAAAATTCTGCTTATCAACACAAAATAAAATGCTGTGGAATAGTATCTTGTTCAAAAGTAGAAATAAGTAAGTGAGAAAGGAACTATCAATGCAACTCTAACACCTGTCGTAAGGAGATAGAAAGCCTTCATAGCTAGGTCCACTGTGTTGATCATCAAAGATGACAGTTGTCTGTACATCAAATCCACACTCTGTATGTTCTTCCTCACACAACTCCCTTTTCCTCAAACACAAGGGTCAGCACAATTATTTATTTTGGCTACTTGATTTTAATTGGCTGCATACACAAAGTTGCAAAGCAGCGGTTAAATGAGCAGTGCACTTCCCTGGGCTTAACAGTTTAAGAAGGAAAATGGGAACAGGAAGGCTCTGCCATGATGTGAGGAGAGCTGTGTTGGAAACAGTCATGGGATGGGTATAAAGATGAACAAGCGTTATTTTTAAAAATAAAAAATTCCAAGGAACAGCTTCAGAGAGCTGGGGAAGGAATTTGATTTTCCCTTGGTTTTGTCCAAGAAATTAGGCAACTAGGGGGAGGGGCGCTGCAAAAAAGAACACAAAGTGGTTTCCTATTTGAATGGGAGTGAAGTCTGCCAATTGGTGGCAAAAGTTTGCTTTTTATTCTACTTATGGAACATGTCTTGCTAATAGACCAAAGAGAATAAACAGACTCTTTCTTCATATAAATATGAAGTGTTTGGAAAAGCTGGGGAGGAGGAGTACCAGGCAAAAGGGGAGAAGCGAATTGAAGCCTTAGATGCTTTTAAAGTCTTCTCTATTTATAATTGCATCCATTTCAACTGAAATATTGGCAAAAATGCACATAATCTTTAAGAGGAAGAAGTGCATCTTTGTAAGAAGTGTTTTCCCCTAGAAATCCTAGGAATATTACTTTAAAATACAAAAGCTTAAATTACTGTGCTGGCAGACCCTGCCAGCATTATGAAATCAAAGCTGACTTTGAACAGTAAAATATAGGTTACAGAATGCACAGTAGGGTTTCCTGGTTTAGATCTATAGCTCCAAACTATGGACTAACTTGCAGTTACTTGACAGATCTCTGGAAGATATCTACTTCCTCCAGCATCAGAGATGAGGGAGTGTTCGCTTAATGTTTCAGGGTCCTGACTCTGGGTTTTTTACTCCTCTCTCTCCTATTATCTCAGGAATCACTGATTTCCCCCAGCCCCTGGTGTTAATAGACTCAAATGCTAGGGCCTAAGTCCAACAAAAGTCCCTTCCAATTGTGCATGATTAAAAGAAGATAAAACTTAAAGCAGGATGTTCAGAGTAAGAGAACGAAATTGGTTAAATCACACCGCTAAAACAGTAGCCAAGAAAAATTAGGATCTTATTCCCTCAAGTATTATAAGGCCTTTTATACTGACACTTGATACTTTTTCAGTTGATTTCAGGATACTTTTTTTTTTAATAAGAAGTCATAGTATTTTACTACAACCATTCCTAGTTATTAGGTGAATGGATTGGAAATATGAATTCCTGAGTTTTGATCCATTTCCTCACAACTTGCTGCTTGGCATGGGATATGCCTGCTTTATTTCAAAGGGATTTTCAAAGAGAATACTCCCTTCCAAAGGAATGGGAAAGGAATGGACTTTGGAGGGTTCCCTAGAGATCGGGGGGCTGGGGGGGTGGAACCCTCCTCAATGGGATTTGCATAGTGATCAGTGATGGGACTACTGCATCATGTTTATCAGGCTGACTGCTTGGGGAAACAGGGAGGGATCAAAGAACGAAGCTATGGGGAGCCTAAGTGGGGCAGTGCAAAGCACGCATGTGAATTTTCCTAGCTGTCAAATGGCTGTTTCACTAGAACTCTGTATGCAGCATCATGATACAGAGGCACAGTAAGAGGAATGAACAGGGAGAGAGCAAAAAGAAGGCAGTTTCAGTCCCCACAAATTACCAAGTGGTAACTTTATCAGACTGGCTGGTGGTCTTAACATTCAGCTTTAAAAATAGAACTCTATGTGTTGCTGTGTTTGTTTTTTTGAAAATGTTCCTCTCTTTTCGGACATTGAACAAATCACAGGACTTTCTTGTAGCAAAAAACCAGTGCTGTTTGTGAACCGTATTCATTCTTGTGGTTGTAAAGGTGAAAGATTCATGCTGTGCTACTGTTTCTTGTGCCCAAATTTTAATAGTCCCCTGTCATATAAACAAGATAACAAAATGCCTGTGGCCGCACAGAGGAGCACCATTAACACAGCACCACAAGCCCTTTGCACTGTGTGATTCAGTCTGGGAATTCTGATGATATGAGCTGTCAGATGTGAATCCCTCCTACATTGTTAGAAGTGGAAGTTTGCATAATTGAAAAATAATTATTCCTTCATATGCAATACCACTGTGAGTCAAATATTTAAAAGAATTTCTTTGACTTTGGAACTGAAGTGCTATTGCAAATCTTGGAATTTGTATTCCTAAACCATTTTGGAGCTTGTGAAAATCTACACATGCAACTGACATGGTATTTCAGCCGTGAAGATTTTTAATATACGCTTTTCTTAAAAATTCCAACATTTATTTTGTAACCTACATTTCTGCTGTTTGCCTTGATAATAATATCAGCAATGTTCCATCTAAAGTTCTGAAAACTGTCTGCGGTGTTCAGTTCCTGCTTCTGCCCCTCTCACTCTCTTCTGATGGAAATGAATACCCTGATGCATCATTTTCATAACAAAGACCATAGCAGAAAATAATACAGATCAATTCTTCTCCTGACATTGACTGAGGTAAGTAAGGAGAATAGGATGAAAATAACCCATTCGTCACTCACATTTTAGCATCGTTATCAACAGGAAGCCATAGATACCAGTTACAGAGGTGATACTGGTATGCATCATGTACAGCATTGCAAGTGTTGCAGGACTTACGTTTTAACAGTCTTTTTCATATCTGCTGTACTGACATGTATTTCAGGCATGATCAAACGAGTTCTTCTGCAGAGAACAATGAAATACGATTACATTTGTCATAACTGCAATATACCTTAACACCAACTGACAAATTAACAGAAAAGCTTCCTTATGCCTTTTCCTTCTGTAGAATGATGCAGACCTGCCATTTTTACAGCAAATTTCACTGTAGCAATCCAGTGTGCAAACCAGTTGTAACAGGTTTGAATGCAGCAAATCCATTTTCAAGGTTGTCCAGCTCCTTTTACAACCGCAATGACTTCTAGGAGGGCAGAGAGAAATAATAGTTCTTCTGATGTTGCCAAAATTTTCTGCATTAAACTAATTACTTTTATTAAACATTTTTAAGAAAGAAGCAAAATTTTCATCACCAAATTGAGCTTATTTGTTGGTTATTCCATTTTTCTCCTCACTGTTCTCATGTGCTTATGTTCACACTTACAAGTACATGCTGTGTATATAGTGTGCAGTTTTCTTAATTCTGCAAAGAATAACTCAGAAGCCCATGACTGTGTTTAGTTTTTGTCACTAAATTCTTCTGTACATGTAGAAACTGAACTATATTTCTGAATTTTTAGATCACATGATATGTGAAAAAAGTATCTACATGTTCTGTTTTGCATGATTTAAAAGAAATTTCAAAATTCAGATCTTCCAATTGGAGATTTTTTAGGTTTGACTTTTGGAAGATATTTTAGAAACTCATAATAGAAATGTTTTAGGAAAACTGATATTCTTTAGGATACCAGATGATTTTATAGGAAAATAGCTATCTACTGATAAGGTTATACAGTTCATATTCTTTCCTGGGATTCTTGCTCCTTAACTCTTTTGATAATCTCTCCATGTCCCACATTTGGAATTTGTTGGCAGGAAAAGATTTTCCAAGAGGGATACTAATCAGTGACAGAAACTTTGAAATTATTTGTAGAAAAACAAGTTTCTCTTTAAACGAGGAAGACTGAGCAAGTAAAGCAGAAGTATAAGTATTGTTGCCAAAAAGGGTATCAGCAGCTGTCAGGCAGGAAAGAAAAACCTTGTAGCTGAGGCAACAGAGTAAATGGATCATCGCCCAGAAACAACAGAAGAATCTGGCAGTGGAGCAAATGCGGCAAACATCTGCCTAGTATCTGTGATACATCGAGGCTCTGCAGTGCTTGGATCTCCTTTTATCTCCTGAGTACTGATCTTATGCTCTGTCACTCTGTGCCCAAAGGATCCCTTGTCCCTCCCATGCTCTCCAGATCTGCATACTCTTAAGTCTTTTCACTCCACTTTGCTCAGAGGGCACCAGAGAGGCATGTTCCTATACCTTAATGACTGGAAAAAATATGGAAAATAGGAAGTGCTCTCTACGAGTCAAGAGGCAGATTAATGTCCTAAGAAGAACTATAAAGGTTCTTGTGTGCTTGCTGCAGCCCACTTCTGTTGGTTCTGCTTGGCCCTTTCAAGACTCCAGACTATCAAGTGAGTCTAAAAGTCGCTTGCCACACAGCATTTGACCTCCAGGTGAGCCAGTTAACACTGAGAAAAACTACATCAGTGGAACAGTAACTTATAAAAGAAGGCAAAATTCACACTTATCATAATTACTACCTTTTTCACTAGGAATAAAAATGCTATTCTCATCCTTCCTGCATGATTTAACTTCTCTCATTACATTAGAAAACTGCCAAAGCAATGCTCCAAACTTCTCTTTAACGCAGTTTTCTTTTCATAAACTGAGCACAACTCTTCTGATATTCCTGAACAAGAACACGCAAGGTCAAGCCACCTTCTTCCGTTGGCATTAGGATAAAACTGTTTCCAGAGGTGCTGCAGTAAACTGGCAGGTACTAGCAGTAGTCCAGCATGCTTGCTTCTTTTCTTTTGAAAGAAGTGTCAAGCAGTGGTTCTTATCGATAGAACAAGTATGTCTTCAGAGTCTGTGTACCATGAGAAAAATCTGACTTCTTTTGAAATCCTTTCAGAGGGCTTTACCATTTATATAAATTATGACTAATTCCTAAGCTACACAGAAAGAAGTATTCAGTGCATTCCATTAGTTCAGGGTATTTCCTCTTATCCTGATGTTGCAATTCCTCATTCACTGATTCATACCTTTTTCTTCTGTATCCTCACATATTAAACTCAGTTAACCAAGTTAAAAGATTACTAAACTTTAGGACCCAAGATTAGCACTTTAGAAAGCAACAAAAACCAATTTATTTACCTAACCTAAGTGTAGGCTTTCTTTTGGATGTGTACAGCAATGCTATTGCTAAGCATCCTAGTTCTTTATAATCATCCAGACCCTGTACCTGTTTGGAGCATTTAATGGCACTCATCTTGAGCACGTGGCCTGGATTCCTTTGTGTACCAAATAGGATTTGTGGAAGGGAAGGTGCTGCAAATATGTGCCTTGCCCTCGCAGAGAACAAGGATGTGGCCACAGCATGCTTTCAGATTCAAGAACAGGGAATCACTCCTAGGAGCTGTAAAGTAAAAGTAGCATCAGTATTGCACCTATAATTCACATCAAAAGCCCAACACATAGCATCTGTTGCCCAAAATGGATCCGTAATTCTTTAGCATCGTGTGTAGAATATAAGCAGTCAGGCTGGGTAAGCCAAGATCAAAAGTAGAGAAAGGGTGGAGTGCTCTGCAGACTAATATTAGCACAATATTCTCTCTAAAAGCCTCTTTCATAGTGTGAAACGCAGGCACTTGGTTTTGAAGTCTTGGGAGTATGTGGGGGAAGGAAAGAAATTTTGTTGCATGCAGGTGTTCCTAGGAACTGCAGAATTTCTTGGGGAGGAATTTTTTAGTATTATTTTCCATAAAAAGGCAGTAAGTATTTTACAATAAAAATGTTGAATAGAGTTCAGGGGTTTTTAGAGAATAATTATGCTACAGTTGAAGTTAACAGCTATTGAAATACAGATACCAGAATGCAGAACATAGGGGTTTGAACAAGAAGTTGTATATTCCAATACCACCACTTTGCTTTGGGATATCTGGGTAACAAAGTGTGTGAAATTCTTACTCAGGTAAAGCCTATGTTAGTATGTACTTGGATGAAATCAAGGCTCTACTCAGATAACCATGTCCTCCTTATTTACAGAAATGCCTTATCACTGATGTCAGACTCAGGCACCAAACTGGATCTTTTTATCTCATCTTTCTCTAGCAGCCTTTGAGTTCCATCCCATTGGCTGGAATGGTATTTTTTGTAGACCTAACAGAAACCAAACCTTAAAAAAAGTCACTGTTTGCAGTGGTCTCACTGACCAGGACCAAGAAACAAGATTCAGCTCTCATGAGTCTGTTCAATGGAAGAGGAAACTTTACTTTTACTTCCAGAAAACGGATCAAACTTTTTCATATCTCAGACTATTTTTGCAACAGTGAGGAGACCTGTGAAGTGAATAACCTTGCCACATGTACTCTACAATACCAGGTATTTCTCATAATCCCTTGTACAGAAAAAAACTTCACTAGGACTCTGAGGAATCTTGGAATATGCAAGGACACTTTACTAGGTATTTTTCTCTTCCTTCACTCATTACAGTCTCGTAGTGATGTGGTTTAGCTGCAGCCGGCAGCTGAGCACCAGGCGCTGCTCGCTCACCCCTCCCTCGGCAGGAAGGGGAGGAGAACGGAAAAACAACGGCAAAGCCTCGAGGATTGGGATAAGGACAGTTTACTGGGACAGCAAGGGAGAGGGAAACAATCAACAACAGTACTGATAACAGATATTCACAATGGGTGATAACAGAAAGCAATTTACCCATCCCAGGACCAACCAGATGCTCAGACCCGTCCAGGAGCCACTCTGAGCACACCCCTCTCCCTTTTATGGTGAGCATGATGTCACATGGTATGGAATAGCCCCCGGCCAGCTTGGCTCACCTGTCCTGGCTCCTTGTGAAAATCAACTCTATCCTAGCCAGAACCAGGACATGTAGTTATAAAAAACATGGAAGAATATAATGAAGAAACTTAGTTCCCTTGCCAAGCAGTGCAATTAATGATGTCATTGAGGAAGCCTCATTTACTCAAGTTCCTTATCCTCATTTCAATTCACAGGTTGAATGGGGTACTATTTCTATATATATACATGCATTTGTTATCATTCTGGGACTTCTGATCTACTGGGACCATTAAGATTGTTAAGTTCTGAAGAATTCACCAGACTAGCATATAGGTACCAACATTGATCCTGATTCACAGTACCTGGACCCTGTTGTGTTTTTAAACATTACATAAGCAAAGCTTGGGGTTGGGAAGAACTGCTATTGGTAGTATTGCAAATACAGATTTTTTTTCCAAGAATTAATGTATCTATAGCATACTGTATTATTTTATATGTTGTGCAAACTTGGTTGTTGTTCTGAAAAAATCATAATAAATTATAGAAACACTTCTCTCCGTCAGCTTCATTGTATATCATGCCTCTAGGTAAGAGAAGATAAACAGCAGGCTTACCGCTGTAGGCCAGTGTGCCACCGCCGGCACTAAGGCAGAGAAGCCCTGTTGCCTGGGAGGGGGCCATGCTGACAGTAGATCCTGCTCCTGGAGATTTCTCTCTGTCCTTCCCCTACCTTGCACTGGATCAAAGAAAGGAGAAGCAGAAAAGGGGAATAAATCATCACCCTGACCACTGCTTCCCCAGACACCACCACTGTCCTGAGTTACCATCTCCCATGACACTGCCCTTCACTAACACTCATGGCAGGAGCTGTGACTCTGGGGGCATGGCTGCTCTTGTCATTACCTCACCTCTCTGTGGGCATGACCCTATAAGCCTGGAGCTCTTACCATGCCCAGATTTTCCACTACACCACTGTCTGCCTTCTGCAGAGAAGGACTTCAAGTTGATGGGACAGAGTGGAGTACCCATCACACTCCTTTTACCCCTGCCCTACACCACCAATGTTTTACCCTTCCTCTCCCCACTCTGTTCTTCCATACAGATGGGAAGGTTTTCCCCATCCAAATTTTATTTCCCCCCTCATCTCCTTTTCCCCAATAAGCAGCAGGATCTTCCCACAAATCAGTGAGACTCTGGCTTCACTGGTGATCCACAGCATGAGGAGGTGGCCCCTTGACATGAGGGAATCATAGCGACTGCAGGGCCTGTTTCCTATCCCAGAGCAGGGGAAAAACAGTTCAAACAATGGCTGGTAATGGAGTCCTAGAGAAAAAAATAAAAGAAGATAAGGTTGTGGCCATACTTCCTCTGGCAGACTCTCCTCGTTTTCAGCAAAGTGCCATTCAGCAGGCAACCCGGATTGCTCGTTGGTATAAGATGGCATAGTTCCACTGAAAATCAGTGCGAGTTTGTGCTTACATGTATACTATGCCCAACACCAGTCACTGTTTCTTCTTTCTGTAGTGGAAGAACATTGCTTCAAAACAGCATATATTTTTATTCATCAGTATACCAAATAGCCATAAATTAAACAAAAAGCTTACAGATTTCAAAGTGCTTTTAGGTAATCTGTGTGCTTGTGCTTGGTCGGTAGAATCAAGCTATAAACTTGTACACCAAATTGCAATGTACGGTTCCCAGCTGTAGAAACCCTACCGTGTAAAATAATATGAGGCGAGGGGAAAGACATAGTCCAGTATTATATATCTCAACAGTCAGCAGTGAATGGGGGAATAAAGACAACCACTTTTCTGAAAAACAGAACAGTGTAAATAAACTATGCCTTTCACAAATCTGCCCTTTTGATTTCTTTTTTTCTTTTTACAATAGTTTGCTGATATTTTGAATTTTTCCCCAGTATCCCAAAGAATTTTAGAAACTGCATTTGATAGGTGGAGAGAAAATTCTATAAGCTTTAAAATCTAGCCACCTCTTATTTGTAAGAAACCATAAAACATGGTAACAAAAATTATAAAGAGAAGTAACTATCTGAAACATGCCGTTTACAAGAATAAAGAAGTCATATTTTCAACAATCACAGAAATGTTAAAATTAAAGAATAAGAAAGCTCAGCACATATCAAACCCATTTTTAAAAACTCCAATGAAATGCTTCCAATCTGTGTCAGTAGCTGGTTCCACTCACTGCTTTGTTACCTTTACAACAGATTCCTAAATCTCCCTTACTACATATTAAGTCAGTATTTTATTGCCCTGCCTTGCAAGCACAGTGGAGAGAACAAGCATTTAGTTGCTGTCCTTTTTAGTATACTGTCTTCTATAGTGGAAGACTACATGTCCTCCTCATTTATCTTCCCATTTGTAAAATTGTTTAAATTTGTCCTCCTTTTCTTAAATGTCACTCTTACTAAAACTCTTGCCCTGCTACTCTCCCTTGGATTTGCCTACCTCTAAATTTTCTTAAAGTGTAATCATATGAGGCCTCATCAGCACTAAGTAGAGCAGAATAATTTCTGTCCATGTCTTACATGTGATAATTCTGAAATAAGATGTGGTTTCTCCAACAGTTCAATATTTGTACTTCATTTTTATCTTGTCATCCATTAGATCTTTTAGATTTTTTTTTTCCCCACCATATCGCTTCTTACCTAATTGTAACATATTTTGGCATTTATGCATTTGATTTCTCCTGAAAGGTAGGACTTTACTGGATCTTATCACTGATTCAGATCATTTCTTTAACTGACAAAGACATTTCTAAATTATCTGCCAGTTCTTAAAGAATTTGCACCACCCCCTGTGGTGCCATCTATGCATTTTGTAAATGAACCGTCTACACTATCACACAACACGTTACTGGAAATATGGATTAGAATCAGGTCTAAGACCTCTGCAGAGCTACATGAGCACTGGTGCCTTTATTTAATAAAAAAAATCACTGACAGCTTCTAGTCAAGTGAAGTTTTTAAATAAGTTCTATGGTAATTTCATGTGGACTGCATGTTGCTTATGAGAATGTTACATGAGACAATGTCAAGATCCGTAATGAAGTCAATATACAGCACAATTGCAGCTTCTTCCTCATCGACTGAGCCAGTTATCCTGTCAGAGGAGGAAATTAAATTGGTTTGACATAATTTGTTCTTAGCAAATCTGTGCTGTCTGGGTTTCTATCACTTAACTCTCTAAGCCTATAAATTGATCATTTAATAATCTTGCTCTACTATCTTAGTATTGAAATATGCAAGTCTAGCTTGATTTCTGAGTTCTCCTTTTTTTAAAGATGTCACTGTCAGAATTTTAGTTTACAGGTAGCAAAAAAAAGTAAATATGAACTACCACAAGTGAAATCCAGAAATATAGAAAATCTGTGATCTCACACACTTCATCCAACATTGGTTTAGCACAGCAACAATACATATCTCTCACAATTCATTTTAGGATAGTAATACAACTAATTATGGTGCAGAAATGTAGAACTTAATCTTCTGTGGTTCTCCTGCACCAAAACTTTGTGATTGCAATTTGTGACTGATTTGTGTTTGTCAAAAACATTTGGTTACATTTTAACCGCCATTCTACAAGCAGTAGAATTAGGAACAGGACACGGGAACAGGAAAGTTCTGCCCTGCATCTCCTGACAAATCAAGTGACTGATGTGCAGAGGAGAATATGTGCTGCTTCTGCTCTCAGAGACTTAAAGGCAGAAAGGGAGAAGTATAGGCCATGGCTAAGCTCTTGCTGCCACTACCAAACGAAGAAGGGAAAGATGGCTTTAAGCTTGTAAAGATCAAAACCAAGGATCATACCAGGCACATGCACCTTCGAACTGTACAGGGCTTCTTCTCTTCCCATTATCATTAAAATAAGAAGCCCCTTGAATGCTCTTGTTAGTCCAATTCATATCACAGTCACTTCATCATAAAGACCTTGAAATCACTGCATATTGGTGTCAAATTCACATTTGCTGTAAGATCAGTTGTGGTTTTTCTCTTTGTTTAAGAGAACGCAGAGCAAATAACCTGAGATCTTTCTGGGGATAATCCTATGAATACGTACTGTGTTTCTCCATTGCTACATTTTAATAAAATATCTCGATTTCAACTGCTAGCAGATTCAAAAGTTTCATTTCTCAGTTGGCCCAAACCAACAAAATCAAAACACGTCTAATTTGTGAGGTACATCGTGAAGCCATTGGGCTTCTCTGTCAGAAGACAAAAGGTCCATGGGGACTATTCACATTTTCCATCTTCCTTCAGGTTTTCTTATGAAGCCATAAAGGATTTATGAATGAAATAGGCAGCAAGTCTCCATGACTTTGCTGTGGTTTAGATATTCCTTTTAATTATTCCTTTCCAGGGCTTAAAATTCCATAAATAATAGTTATATAAAAATACTTGGGAGGTGGGTTTTGGTGTTGTTTTTTTTTTTTTTTTCCTTTTACCCATGAAAGTGCCTTAAAATGTTTGAGCTGTGTTCCCTGCAGTAGCCATGTAACCACCTCCTGTCTAGACAGAAATATGAATATATTCTGGCCATATAAAGAAAAGCCAGGAAAGAACAGTAGAAAGCAAAAGACAAAGAGATCCGAGATTTGAGGAGGTCTCTCAGCAAATGTTCATACCAATATTTATAGTGTTTATACAAACAAAAAAATCCTCCCAAGCATGTTTTAAAAAGGACATAGTGCTTACATAAATTTCTGCTTTCACTGGGCTCTTTGATATATTCTTTGCATTTTGGATGTTTTTTCCTTGAAGAAAGTGGTCACCATCCAACAGGATTTATGTAATTCAAAGGAGAATGAAAGTACAAAGAACTAAAGAAAAATTAACACTGGTATCTACAAAAAAACGACATCCAAAGTTTAATGCAAAAAATATCACTAGACTACTTGCATCCCCCAAACAGTTTGTAGATTGAAAGTGGAGCTCCACTATAACTATATGGTGCCTTACAATATATGTGGTTTTTATACTTTGTTTTCATTGAACTCTGGGCCATATTAACAAAACAGACATTTTGAAAAAAAAAAATTCTATCATAAGTAGAAAATGTTAATCTTAGGAAATTAGTTGAGTCTCAAAGAGACTATTTCTGTCTGATCCTATTTTTTACTTTTATTGTATTGAATCTCTTGCTTTTGAAATAATTTTGGTTTGGAAACTTTACTCAGGAGCAAACAAAAAAAAAAAAGATGATGTGGATGAAAATATGAAAATTTGGCAACAATTACTGAGGCAATTTAGTAGTCTGATGTTCACATAATATATGAACATGCTGTTCAAGAGAATAGTAATTACTAACATAAACGTGTTTGGCAGGCATGTTTATCTGTCTGCATATGCATTCTTGTGTTTTGGAGTTCCCACTTGAACAAATGCATATGAACAGTAGTTCTATTAAGTACTTTCAAGAGAAATCTTTCCAGGAAAACACTGAAAAATTTAGAGGAAAATAGGAATTTAGCAAACGTAAAAAATTCACAGATTATGAATATTTTTTTATTATTCATCTTTTTCCTTCTAAGAAAGTCAATCAAATGTTTGCAGAATTTACATTCCTACAATTAGGATGTTTCCTTACTAGTTATATAGACTTCTGTTATTTTTAAAATGCTGACAAATGACTGACATATTACTGAAAGAGGTAAAAAATGGTCACTGGGTGGACAGATGTCAGTATAGTCTGGCACATGTACACATGCTGAAATTAGGTTTTTTGCATCTTAATAATACTATATTCTGTCCTGCAGAGAAAGAAATCTGGTATCTTCTCCTTTTTTTCTCCATTTAAGATCTCACTGAAATTTTTTGAGGAAGGCATTTGTAAAAAAAAGTATAGGAACTTTAGATAAGGTTTAGACTAGCAGAATGAGTAATAATTAACTCTGTCAACATAAGATTCCCATGGGCTGGTTCAATCCATCCTTTTGAAAAGATCACCTTTCCTGCTCCCTCAGGTTTATCGAAGAAGTGTTGCTTTTCAAACTGCGGTCTTGAATTTTTCCTGAAATTGTTCACTTTTTCCCTCCCTCACAACCCCTGCTTTTGGTATCCTGTTTTAAGTACTGTGACATCATACTGCACCACCTGAAAGCACACAGCAATTTGTTTAGACAGTATAGCTTTGGGGGAATATTTATAGAGCTGTCTGTGCGCTGAAATCCTGCCATGGAACAAAACAGGCTCTAATCTTTTGGGGATCTACATGATCAAGTCAAATGCCAGCATTGACACTTGGTGTGATTAAACAGGCTGCTGTACCTTTATAAACGGATTATACAGCAATGCAGGCTGTTCTGCCGGAGGGAGGTGGCATTAATGCTAACACGGAGTCTGAGAACAGTCTCTTTTATCCTCTAAGGTTAGGTTTGTTCCACCACTGATGTCAAAGGGAGAGCTGACACTACCACAGAACCTCAAACTACCTCATGAACATATCGCTATTAATTTCACCACCTGTAATATCAGTGCCTGTTGCAGTTACCTGACATTCTGCCCTGTGTCACAGAGAGCACCATCATTATGCAGACTCTTTCTGCAATAAAAACAATGGTAGTCATGTTGAGACTTTTCAGGAAGATGAATTGAATTAATATTTTGTACCTGATAATGTTGACATCTGTATCGATGTTTGATGGAAAGTGAAAAAAGGCTTCCTGTAAATCAAAGTAGAGAACGTCGAGGGTTTGTCTAGGCTTTTATTAGCATTACCAGTATTTGATGCTGGTTGAAGGCAGAACATAAAATTTCCATTCGTTGCATTTTTTTCTAAGAAGAAAAAAATCATCTATTGGAAGAAAATGTTTGAGGGGAAAAACTAGGAGAGGTGAGAAATATTTTATGTTCAGGGCACAGGAGCAGAGTCTGGTTTCACTTATTTTTCTGACTTGCACAGCCTGTAAGATCGTAGACAGATCATTTCATTAGTGTATGCCTCTTCTCCATGGAGGATGTCTCTTTCCTATAATTTGCCTGTGGCTCCTTGTGCCTCGTCACTCTCTTGCCTGGATGACCACTTAACTGGAGTCAAACAGCAACCCCTTCAAACGTGGAGGCAGCAGGGGATTGGAGAAACCTAGAGACCTCCTCTGCGGGCCCACGGGGTACGCAGCAAGTTGGTGGCTTTTATTCACTGAGTCCATAGGAGAGAAGTCACTGGGCCATATATAGTGGTGCCATATATAACAGCGCCATATGCGCTCTGTAGGCTGCTGGTCTGGTCTAGCCCTTTTGTTTGTCGAAACTCTCCTGCTACAAAAAAAAAAAAAAAAAAAAAAAGGCACGGTCATCGGTATGACTTGTTCTATGGTGCTACCATATAGTATAAATATGTATAGTTTAGCTTGACAAGTGTGAAATTAATCTGATAAAGTTATCTGATTCTATGAAAGTTAAAGAGTGTTAAGAGTACTGTTGAAATATGAATTTGAGGTCATTCTGTTAGTTCTGATGCAAAATTATGAAGATTACTTTTTCATTTTTTTATTTTAATCACAGTCTCACTGTATTCTAACAGTCTGATAGCTACTCTTGAGTTACTGAAAGTAACATTTAAAAAATAAATTATAAAATACAGTTTCAAAACTGCTTATATGAGCAGTGTGTTTCCCAATGTAAAAGGTGAAGGAGTACAGAAAATTAATTAGATCTTGAGCTTCTTAAATGCCAGGCATCTAATGTAAGCAGGACTACAAATTTTTGTAAAATGTTTATGTTCTGTCATTTTTCCCTCTAGAGACAAAGGAAACAGTATACATCTTCCTCTCTGCTTATCTTCAGCTGTTTGGTAACCATAGCTACATCCTAGCATTGGCTACTTAGTAGAAACAAATACTTCTGTAGGACATCTGTTTTACATGCCTGTTAAATATTTCTTTCTTCAAAAATATCGGCAGGAATTCTCTTATTTCTTACTGAGAAGAAAATACCGTTATTTTATATTAGGAAAAAGGAAGCAATTTCCAACTCGCAATTTTTGGCTTCTGCCACACCATTGGTAAGATTTCAGCTTGGATCAAGGACAGTTTCTGAGAACTCTCTTGCACCCATGCAGACAGGTCCTGAATTCAGTGGACTTCTTGGGGACATCTGCAACAACAGGGCCTAAACACTGACCCAAATAGGGAATGGATACCTCTTCTTGTTACCATGGATTACATCCTTCCTATTGTATCTCAGAATCACAGAGTGGTTCAGGTTAGACCTCTGGAGGTCATCTGGTTCAACCCCCATGTCCAAGCAGGGCCACATAGGCATAATCAGAGACACCAAGACGTCAAGAATTATGTACGACATGATCCCTTACATAAAAGCTTTCTCTGTTCCATGGGAGGGTCCAATGCAGTTTTAAAATGAATACTGACATGAAATAGAGATCGTTGACATTTTTAGAGGAACATATAAGGTCTTGAAGGCATTTAAATTTCAAAAATTCCAACAAATCTGAGTCCTTAGTCCTAGCAGTCTCATTTACAGCAGGTTCCCAAAGATGAATTATACTATCTAGGCTAGAATCAAGCTTTTCATTTCCACATGTTCATAACTGGATCTTCCATGAAATTTGAGCTCACACATGCCCTTGAAAATTGAGTCCCTTGTTTTGCATGTCTTCCTTAACATGCTCTTCATTTTAAACCAACATAAACTGGGGTTTGGTAGTCTCCAGTTCCAAGGCAACATGAAACCTAACTAACCTCTGATTTCTAATGCTTGTTTGACAGCCTAACTATACAAGTTTCTGTCTTGGTAAAAGGGTTTTCTATGCAAATGTCCAACTGTTTGGAAGTCTGTTCAAATGAACTTTATATGAGGAATACAATTCTGAAGTTTACATTTCAAGAAATAGAAAATAGCAGCCTGTTAATTCAGTTGCATGCTGCTGTAACTGTTATCAACAGAAAACCAAGTCAGGCTGCCCACTTCTATCTTCATATACTCTCAGATGCCAGCACCATTTTTTATTCCATTCAGCTTCCAGTCTTTATGTCACCCTCCTAGTCCACAAGTCTCTTCCATCCTTAGTATGTCTTCCTTTCTACCTCTTCTTCCTGTGCTACTCTAAACACATCTGTCTCTTTTGCATTGCAGATTCAGCTCCTTTTTGACATACCTGTCAACCAAGAAAAGAAAGCACAACCTGTGGGGATATGTTACGAGAAAAAATGCTATCAATTAAGATAAGGATTTGTATCAGGAAGGAAAAGTTGATAAGAAGTCTTGTCTAAATAGTTGAGGGTGAGAACATGAGAATGACAGGGAATGTTTGAAATGGCTAACAGCATTGAAAATAGGAGAATAGGGATGGGAAAAATATGAGGAATATGAGGAAGGAAGGAGATGGTTAGTGCATAGAGGGCTATTTGGAGCTGTTCATGAGAAAGGTAACGATTAGCATAAGCACTGCTAGTGTGACAACACTGGATTACGAGTTTGAGGGTTTTTAATTTTATTTTTATATTATATAATATGTAAGCTCTTAGGAAGAAAATGGAGAAAAGACAGTGGTTAGTATTTGTTTGCTTTATCCACAATTCTCCAACTTCCATCAATCAGCCAATATATCATCCCAAACATAATCCAAATTTACATAAAAAATAGATAATAGCAATGGACAATTTCTTTGCTGGGATTAGTCTTTTAACATGATACTGTTTAAGTCAGGATCTTAACTTACAGTGCTATATTTAAATGCCTATTGACTAACTAGAATGACTGCTGCACAGCAGCTACTATTTTTATGCCCTTAAAGTAATTTTCTCAAGGATGAGTGTATCATCTGGGGTTTTTTTTAGTTCCTGGTTGTTAGTATAACAACATGGTGATCAGTACAACATTTACATTAGTTTATTTCTTTAAGATTAAGTTTAACAACCTTGAGTTTATTCAGATCCTCAAATCCATCATTAAGTACCAAAATAATAGTAACTTTTTTTTTTCAGAATAGCTAAGAAACCATAAATCCTACCCAAGTTACTAAAATTTGCAGGTGCCCAGAAAGCCTTCAGATCAGACAGCTTGTATTTAAGAGTAAAACATGAGTTTAGTAATTTCTAAACACACACACACAAAAAATCAAATAAATTCTTCATCTGTGAGCTCTAAGAAATGAAAAAATTTCCTGAGAAAGAAAAAGTGATACTTCTTTGACAAAGAGATAGAAAAGAATAGAGTTAAACTTCCAAACAGCACTATGTTGAGTAAACCATGAAAAATACAAAGACCATTATACTAAGGAATAGAGTTTACGAATTAACATTCAGTCTTTAGTATTTGGGTTTAGAATGTGTTCGTGTATTTTATGGATCTCATCGACTGTCATGACCTATGGAAAGTTTACCAGAAGATTCAATCTCAACAACCTAAAGAATCCCTAAGATTTTGATTTTAATTTGATTATGGTTTTGATTTACTTCTCCTGCAATTTTTTTCATCCCTGCCAGACAAAGCAATCACCTCTCTTTGACCTTGGAACATCAACAACTACACTTCTTCATTAAATATGTGTAAACACTTACAGTCTTCCTTTCTTGTCTTTTCCTTTTCTCAGGGAGTTAGTTTGCTGGCATCCTGAAAAGATCTTAGGAATGAAATGTAAGAGAAGGGTTCGTTGGTGGATCCTGCTACAGGATTTCTTAATGTGAGCACCACCTTCTTTTGAATTTTGCTATGTCTAACGGGGAACAGCAAAGTCACTGTGTACAAAACCATAGCACTTTGGGTGAAACAAGATTCAAAATTTTCAGAAACAAAAGATCTTTGTTGTTCTTGTTGTTTTGCTCCAGTGTTACAAAAAGCTAGTCTGGCCCTTCATCAGATGTCAGTTCCTCAGAAACTGAGGAAAGCCCCAGAGTAACTAAAACACGCACTCAGGAGTGTGCAGTGACAAACAGAGCTAACACTGTTCTGCACTGTCATGATTCGCAGCAAATGCCAGACTTTCTGTAGGTTTTTAAATCAACAAACCTCTGATCAGCGCTTTAAAAATTAAAGTAACGTCAAATTGACGAGGTTTGTTCAGAAAATCAATACAGATATTTTAAACACTCCTTGGTTAACACAAGTTGTCTTTTAAGCCTTTGTTTCCATCTCCCCTGAGTGTTGGTACTCCTATATGTCCTCCTCAGAGAAATTCCAGCTACGAACAGTTTTCTCTGTCTTTGCTGCTCTGCCACTCATGTTAAAAGCTGATCTGTGGTTTCTAAAAATAACTGGTAAGAGGTAATAAAACTGTGTCTAATATAACTGCCATTCCATCACAAGTTTGTGAGCTTAGTGTTATTTTTACATGAAAGCCTGGCTGAGTCAGAAAGACACCAATAATGAGGGGAAGATTCCTTTTTTGTGGCAAGATCAGTGAGAAAGCTCTCTGTTGAACACATAATGAAGTTCCTCATTAAACTCTTTCTATTACTGCATCACATTTTGGAAAATGGGATTTAAATAAATCTGTAGTATTTTTTTTTAACTGGTGGAATCCTGCCAGAAATAGGAGGTGGTAGGAGAACAAGGGACTGAGGTGAATAAAGACTACTGGATGACTATAAATTGAGAGCAGGCATTTCCAGATGGATTTGAGTCAAAAATCGCTGGCTTGATATAACCAAGATTCTTAACTAGCTGTATTAGCAGCTATTATTCCAAGATTAGCAGTGGTTTTGGATGTAAGTTGAGGCATGGTGACTCACATGTCTGTTTTTGAAAATCTTTGCCTGAAACCCTGTGTCTGTGCAGCACAACATAAGGGCACGCATTGTGGAAGACAGTCTTCATTAATGCTGTGAAGTATACTGAGAAGAAGCTGGATTTTCAATATGTAATGAAAATACAAGGGGCACAAGGAGAAGGGGGGGGAAGAGGGTGGCAAAAGAACAGAGGCGAAAATAATATGTACCATGTTTACATCACAATTAAGTGCAAATTCTTGCAGAAATTCACTGATAGGCTATTTTCTGGTGTACCCACTTGGCTTCATTGCTACCTTTTCCACAGAATTATACCATAGTATAAAATATGGCAACGGTTGTTCGATTTCCTAGTGAAACTCTTCAATAAGTATTACATTACTATTAGGAACCACTGCAGTGTTTGTTACTTTCAGTGCCTTCCTAAACACAAATACTACCTGAATCACTACTGACTTAATGTAGACTTATGATGTCCTTATCAGAGGTAAAATTATGCAGATATATAGCAAGATTCAGAAGGTTTTTATGTCTGGACTGTATGCTAAAGCACATATTAGATACAGTGGTCAGTGTATCAGAGGAAATTATAGGTCCATTTTGCCTTTCATTTTTTTCATGCACTATTCAGAGGATTATCACTCCAACCGTGATGTTTCCCACAGAAGAGATGTATAAGTTCACAGTATCTAGACATACTAAAATTAATGTAGATATTTTAAGGGTTCTAATTTTTGCTATGATTTTCCATGAGTGAGTGTTCCTGACAGATTCACCTTATGCATATACTACAGGATCATCATAACAAAGTGTTGCTGTATAATACATGACCAAGTACAATGTGAGGGTAAAGATACAGTTAAACCATTGACTCGGGTAGAAACAGACATATACAAACTGCTTTATGGAACTGAAATACAAACACATTTTTAATGATTAAGGGAAATGGAAATTTCAGGAAGAAATAACATAACAGTGGAAAATAATAGAAGCATCAATGAGAACTAATAATGTTCACTTATTTAAAAAAAAAAGTAAACACAGCACTATCCTCTCATTTTCAGTCTTACTGTGACCTGATAATTACTAAATCTGGGCTGAGGTTTACCACATGTTAAAATTATGATCTCTCTTGTATTTTGCTTCTATTTATTATATAGTCTTTTCTGTCCTTATCAGTTATATACAGTATCTGTTTCCTTTAGAAATATATTCCATAGTTTATAAAAGAGTTAAGCCAGAAACCAGCTTCTGAAGGTTTTCTTTGAAGAATCTAATTCTTCACTTTATGGTCATTAGCAAATACTCAATTTTTAATTGAGCATAATTAATATTTTTTTAGTATTTTCAAAAGGCAAAATGGATGATCTGTACAGCCTTCCTGTTATATTAATATTAAAGTAACGAAGGGGCATATTCGTTCATGTACAGTGACATTACAGTCAGTTGTTTTGCCTGGGTAGCCTTATTTTGCTCTGCCAGTATTAGAATTGTCTGTTAAGGCAGAAAACAGGCTTAGAGAATATCTTCAGAAGTTAATTTTGCCACCCTGATTGGAGCAGAGTGTGTGTTAATATAATATTACCTGCATCATAGAGAACTTCTCAGCAGTAGCTCTGAAAGCACTTCGTACATAAGTAGAGTCACTGCAAGGTGATTTCCCTAAAGGTATTTAGCAAGTCCCTGGCAGTACTTGAAGCAGATCCCAAGTCTGCTGAAACACATTCCTCTGCTGCTCTGACTGACTAGGAATCTTGCTTTTTTTGAGAGAAATTAAACTTAAGGGGGATATATACACTAAAAACAAATTGCAATATCCTTGCATGATGAAAGTCGTTCTTCTTTGTCAATGAAAGTGATTTTTCTTTGTCCACACAACAAAATTATTAAGTGGAAGCTAGGCAATGTATTTTAAAAATATTAGAAACATTTTAAGTGACTACAGACCGCTAAGATATGCACCACATGTGCACCTGACCATAACATCCTCTGTTCATTTGTTCGAAGGGAATGAGCCTGTTAATGTAATTCCCTCTTGCCTTTACCTTAAAATCCCAATTTAGAATTAGGAAACCACTGACTCGGTGCTTGCATTTGAGCTTTTAAGTCAATTCACAGGTCTCACTGGTGTATTAAAACCCCATCTTTGCCATTTTCTATGCTATTTCTTGCATTTGTTTTCCTTTCACTAATTCTTGACACAAAAAGTTCTCTATCTATCTCCTCTGTCTCAAATTTTTAATACATATGTATTTTTACTATCACTGTCAAGATCATTACTTCAGATCACTTACAAATTTGTAGTTTTGTACAAAGGCAGCGTTGTCACTACATCATTTTCCCTGGTCCTAAAAGACTAAATAAAATGAAAGGAAGACAACAAACAAGTAAAACGAACCCCACCAAGCTCTTACTATAGGCAGCTGTAGAAGGAGCATTATAAAAAGTGGACAAACTTCCATTTTCTATATTGGTGTAACCATCCAAGTTTCAGAATTAAAGTATTTCGGTTAAACTTGAAACTGTTGTTTTGTTTTGATTTGTTTTCCTTTGATTATCTTAGTGATATTATCTGCAACAAATTGATTGTAGGCAATATATGTATAGGCAAGATAGTGTAGGTACCCAGCTATGTTCTGCACATACGTAGAGTGCCTCACTGCTGTGGGAATATCTGCATAAATTTTGAGGAGGACTTTAAGAGTGTCTCTTGACCAAACTGGCTGGAACCTGCCCTCAGGAACATGGGGAACCATGTGAGTCCAGGTGGCAGTTTATTAATCCCCCAGGAGATGAGACAATCACCTAGACAAGGGGTGAAGTTCAGCTTGAGGCAGATTATCCCATACTCAACCTTACTTTCAAAATAACTCTTTGTAAGTGATATACATATAGCAAACTACTTGATGTCTCAAGAGTAAGAAAAATAGCTAAAACCAACTGTTAATTTAATAATGCCTGTAAGACCTAACACAGATGAAAGCCTTACAGTGCTAAACACTGAGTAAAACTCTAGTCTATTACTGAATCGGGAGATGAGAAGCCGTGATATCACCATTATCTAGAGGAAGAAATAAAATATTGAGCCTATAAACAGGACTCAGATCCAAAATTCCTGCTGCTAAGGCCCAAGTTTCAGCCACAGAAATCTTTTGTATTTCTCCTAATCACAGTCTTTTAAAGGATGGAGTATTGGTTTCCTGGTAAATATGTATCTGTAAACAATACCTTTTTGTATTACAGACAGGATATGTTTGGGATAACTGTGCCCTGTCACAGTGAAATAAGTCGCAAGGGGTTATGCTGAACATCTCAGTTCAATCTGTCCTAGACCAAGAGAGTAATCTGAATCTCTTCCATGCAGGCACTATAAACATTTTATTACCTGCAATTCTCAGTTCACCAAGAATAAGCTCTTCCGACCCAGTTAGTCCCCAAATTTTACCTGTGTAATAACATGATCTGTCAAATGGCAAGAATTCGTTACCTTAAGTATTGCTTTGGTTCAGGTGCTGGTAAAAACTGTTAATTTTTCATGAGTCTCAGCACAGATGATAAAACAGCACAGAGTTTTCAAAGTATCGATCATCTCAAAAACTCCACATGCCGCAGCCCCGTAATCAGAAGGAATGAACAATACCTCCAACAGGGCAATGGAATTCTCATCTTCTTCTAGATTTTTTTTTTAACCTCATAACTGCCTAAAAGTCCATATCAAAAGCAGTACAGTAGTCACCACCAGAAGGATAAACAGTACCCCACAATTACAACACACATTTATCTGAGACACATCAATAATTTTTGAAAATACTTCTGGAAATTAACACAGCTCAAGTTTCTTTCCATGGTAACTGCTGCTAAATGTAGATGTTTTATTACAGCAACTTTGAACTGTAAAATTTGGTAAGTTAAATGCTATCCTGTATGGAAAGAATAAATCATAATACAATTCCATACTTTACACTGTATTCCGTGTTCCAGCTTGCAGTGAAGTAGAGCCAAATCTTGTCTGAAAGTAATTTTCAGAAACAAATACACTTTTACTTCTAAAGTATGACTTTCTACAGTAAATATGATCTTTAAACCTTCATTTTTCTGCCTAGCCCATATCCCATTTAGAAAAGCCTTAATAAGAAAAGCCCGCTCTGTTCTGTCTCAAGTATTTTTTAATTTAGTTAATGTATTGTCTTAGATAGTATTTTAATAGATGTAGATCATGACTTATTTGGCAGAATTAAACCTATTGCTGAAATGTGAAAATAGTCAATTAGAGCAAAGAACACTAATTAGCATTTGTAAAAAGGTTTATTAAATGCTTTTAAGGTCCTACTTTGTGAGCAATTAAAACTCCTTACTGCTCCAAAGCAACAACTTTTTGCATTCATGTCCCCTACCTACATGCCCCTTCCTATGGAAGCAAATGCTACAACCTGCAGAATGTCTGCAGATGGCATTCCTGTTTCAAATCATGCTGATGTAGGCCACATTTTAGACCTTTGTTTCAGAACTGAGCACAGAATTCAGATGGTTTTTAGGGTACCTGGAGGAACTCAATTTTTATATGATTTTGTCCCTTTAAGGAGATGAGGTATAATGTTTTAAAACTCTTCTTTGTCACTGATTGCTATACTCTGTGGACAACTTAAAAAAATGTGATGAACTTAACCTTCCAACAGCAAAGAATTTAAAAATTTCTTAATATCTCACTGCTACAAACCGGAGGCACAGAGATTGACCTACCCAGCGTCACAATGGGAATCTGCAGTAGGAGCTGGGAACAGACTTAAAAATGTTTCCACTGACTGTGGCTTTATACAAAGATCATCCTTCCTTCCTCATAAAATATCAATATATTAATTATGGAAGAGATACGGTTTGGAAGTGTTTATGCAGATTACTGCACATAAATTCTATTTCATGAGACCAGCGTTCATGACCATGTTACACAGTTCATTCATACTCTCAGCAAGGAGGGAAATGACAACAGAGATACAAGAAACCAAGAAACTCAGCTACTCTTCAAAAAAAAAAAAAAAAAAGGGCCACGAAGGCACATTTACAGGAACACAGGTTTAAAAGAAAAAGTAATCTAAAAAGCTAACAAAAAGACAGACTTTCTTTAATGAATGTACTGAAAGCAGCAAATGGTATATACATTGCCTAGCAAACTCTTGCTGTTCTTGTTGAGAAAAATCTTTCGGCACAATCCCATCGTGTGGAAAGGCTTTGTACTGTGTTTTCAGCTTCCCAACTTGGTTACCCATTTTGTTGTCTGTCATGCTATTCTACAAAACTCTACCAAGGATCCACACTTCCCCTTCACAAGAGACATTTCAGTGCCAGCGAGCTCTTTGGCTCTAGCAACGTTGCCATTCCAAAGAAGTTGCCAGTGTTGCTAATTGAACTATCGCTGCTCCTGCTGTTCACATTAATTTATCCTGTCCCTAAAAGCAGTGGGACAGGTTCTTCTTGTACAATTTAACTGTGAAGAATTATTCTGCGAAACAACAGAAAGAAGCTAATGATGAATTGGAAGCTATTCACTAATAACGGATAAAGCTTGTTGAACTAAAACACTAAAAAGCATTCAGTGTTTTAACCGAAGAGTGCAGGTTCTATTCACTTCAGTGTGTTTGTGTTTGGCCTGTTATATACAGACAAAGAATTGAAGAAAAACTGCAGTTTTTCCTGATGTATTTGAAATAGTTTGTTCCTAAGTGTATAATGAGCGCTGCAGCTTCCTATTAAAAAACCAACTCAACTTGTTCTGCCAACCAAGCCTTGCTCCCTTTTTCTGCGCTGTCAAACATTGCTTTCATGCAGTTCATGGAAAAGATGAGACCTCTCTTTTATAACTATTCTCTTCTCAGTTCCAGCTTCAAGCCAAGTAGCTGTCTGGCAGCACAGTGTTTTAAAGATGTCACTTCTCCACCACCTTCCTGAACAGTAATTTCATGTGACTAACCAAACCAGACCTGGGGGACAACACTAAGATTGCATGCCCAGTGGAGAGAGGTCAGACATTGACTGTAGAATGGGACATAAAGTCCCATCAAGGCTCAAGGCTTGACTTTATAACATGGTTTTAGCAGCTGTTAGACAGGACATCAAGCCTTTCACATTGTAACTGGAATAGACATCCCAAAATATATTAAATACATAAATATTTGTTAGTTCCACTAATGGAAGTGTCTTGACTACCATCATGTGGAATCATCTTAATATATCAGAGGAAAGAACATTTCTGACAGAGTGCTTACTATAATTTGTCGGTTTCTATTTGAATAAGAGACCTCGGAAGATGGTTCCTGACTGAAATATTTTGCTAGAATATCAGACATGACATGGTGGTATATTTAATTCTCTCTTATTTCTCTTAAGCATTTATAAAATTGCACCAGGGAAGTTGGTGCATATCTATAAATATCCATACCTATCTTTTCCTCTATCTATCTTTTTATCCATTCACATCTGTCTATTTTATCATAAAGTAGCTCAGTAGATCACTTATCTAAGGATATCCTGTAAGACTACCTAATTGCCTGTTTGAGTTGTGAATCAAGGACAAATGCCGAACTCAACTGAACTGAATAATAACTGAAAGAAATGCTGAACAGGATGCTTAAAGAGCAGCGGAAACTGAATAATAGTGAGGCTGGGGTGGTGCATGGCAAAGGGGCCACCGTTTGGGGAGCTCTCACTATGGAGAGAGTTACTGAAAGAGAATCTCTGCCTTCTACTCTTGTGCAGAACAGTTTTCACAGAGCCGCTCAAAGTAAGCATGTATTACTTATAAACTTAGGCCCAGTGTAGAGGATTGAATCATTTGCTAATGATTATTACTGAGTAATGGGTGCTCCCCTTAAAGGAGCAGGGCTAGACTAGGAGTGTTTCTTTTCCCTAGGGAACAGAGGTAAGACAAAATCTTATCAAACTTGGCCTTCCTTAGCCCCATAACAAGAAAGAGCATGACGGCAAAACCACCATTGTCGGGGTTTCTTGCCACCCTTCATTCAACATTTGGTCCTTTATGTCTAAAAAGACAAAGTTCCTTTGCCTTCTCTTTACAAAGCATAACTTACCAAGAATAAGTAAAGTATTTCAAATGTGAGTTTGCTGTACACAATTTGGCTTAGGAGTGGCTGGCACTTTGTCAGCGATACCCACCGTGCCTGAAAAATGGTGCTCACTGAAGCAAAACCTCCAACAGTCCGTGTTTATAGGGAAGGTGACCAGAAAGAACTTCTGTAATCATCCAGTGTGACCTCTTGAATATTGCAGAATATTTAAGAACTAAATGTAATCCAGAATATTACATTCACCTGACTGCCCCATGTTTTGCACTCCTGTTTGGCTAGCAAGTGACAGTGTAAAGCATGATTCAGTCTCATCTCTCTGGATCAAAACTGCGGGTAACATGCAGCACTGATGAAAACTACTAAAGAAATCTAACTGTTTGAGCTGAAGCGTATAAAATTATGACCTTAAAATGGGAGAGAGGAAAAATATTCCCCAATAACATAATGACAGCAATAAACCCAACATACTAACACAAAAATCATCATTTCATTCATTCATCCATCACTGAACAAACATTATAGGTATCAACTTAGCGCCTACAGTACGCTAGAAGCATCATCTGTGGCAATATGCTCCTAGCCAAAAAGCATGGGAAATAAAAATCTAGACTTGGACAATGTTAGTCTATATTCTGACAAAACAAGAAGTCTGTGAAAACCCTTAATCTGTTAAAACATACTACTGACAAAGTTTTCATCTGTGGTTCCTATAAGCATCTTCTCTATCTGGAAGATTCCTTATGCTTGAATTTTCAGTGCAAGTATTAGCTAAGAGACCAGTTTAAAGTCATTCAAAACTTTAAAAGGAAAACTTCCAGAGCAGCATTTGAAAATAATTTCTTCTTTTTGAGATGATTATTAAAGGCAGTATGAAAACAGACACTTCAGAAATACAGTCAGCATGATGATGTGATATAGTGCTAGTCTTTGGCTAAAGTAACTAGGAAAAGCAAGGACATAAAAAATGTTCTTTGTAATGTGAGTATCTTGGACAAACACGACTAATGGGTTTGTGGACCTCCTCACGTTTCCGAAAGGCATCACACTGGACAAGAAGTACAGCATGACTGTCAAAGTTGATCTGAATCAGGCCTCAACAAATAGAAGGTGACTTTAATTTGCAGTTGCAGATTTTCTAACTTTTTGGTAAATTTTTTTGTCTGTAATATATTAAGAAGTATACAGGCATAATATAAAAAAAACCAACCCCCTAAACTAAACATATATTGCTGTTAGAAGAGATAATTTTAAATATATTTAAAGCTATTTCATCTGCTAAATAGATTACCAAGGTTTACTCATTATAGCAGAGCAGACCCTAGATCTTCCAAGAGAACTTTGTACCAGTTTGAGACAAAACCAGTTTAACCTACTTACTTAATAGTCCTTAAACATAAAGTGCTGCCTTAAATAGATTTGGCTGAAAAATGGTGTCCAGCTGTTGCAGGATCCCTGTTGCCACATAAATTAAGTGCAACTTCTTTGAAACATCTTTTACAATCCTGCACCGCCTGGACATAGAGTATATTTCTGTATAACTTAAAGATATATCTCCTCTCCTATCCTGCACATTGTGACAAAAGCAGAGAACAGAAGTTTTGATGCTTTCTGCTTCCAAAATCTTAAGCTTATAGCTCTCCGTATTTGTTCCAGTTACTACAGGATAACTACTTCTACCAAAGAATGATCAAGATATTTCTCAACCATGGATTTCTCTAACATGTTCTTTGTCCAGAGATCATAGCAGGTTGATAACAATACTGAAGAACGAGATGAGAACTCCTTTTAAAAAACCTTGGCCAATTGCTGTGAAAAAAAAAAAAAAAAGAAAGAAAAAAAGAAAAGAAAAGAAAAAATACTGACAACTGAGCAGAGCAGTTCATGCTTCAAAGCATAAAATTTAGTTATTTTTGTAATATTTATAATTTCTTTCATGTTACATGATAAGCTCAACTGCTACAAGTCCTTCACATATTCAGAAATCCCATTAAATTCATTCTCAAAAAGAAAAAACTTACAAAACTGGCACCCAAGTATATGAAATTATCCATCTTTTCAGCTTACTTATCTACTTTTTTAATGCAGTGTCAGTTTCACCGTATTTTTATGGATTATCAGAAAAAGAAATGAGTAAATTATCTAAACACACTACTTTTCAAGAAAGAAACCTGGAGAGACAGAGAAATACTCTGTTACGGCGTAAGGACTTTCTCCCTGCTAAACTCCACTCACCACAAGCAGTAGTCGCACTTCAAGGTCACCTCCCTCCTCCCTTCAGAAGTCTCATTTCTTGCAGTTAGTAGCTTGGCAACCCTGTCTATCTTCCTGTCCTTATTCACTGGCAATACAGATGGTGTTGGACAGTTCAAAACAAAACACAGACCGCCCCCCCCCCCCCAAAAAAAAAACCCCAAACAAGCAAACATACAAAAAAAAACCCAACAGAAAAATAATATTAAAAAGATATCAGACATTTATTTCTGTAAGTAATTTTGTGTAGACATGTTGCCGGATGTTTTTAAATGCCAGTTTCAGCTCATCTTCTAAGTAAAAACATTTAAAACTACTGAAAGAGGAGAGAAAAAGACCCGTGTGGTATGTAGAACGAGCCCTACCAGCTAGCTTGTTCGGTCACCATGTGGTTCTTAACAATTTTCTGGTGGATCTCTAAATTAATCATGTTGCTGGGTTGCCACACTGATGATCTGTAACAGGGTGGCTTTGTGCTTTTTAGGGAGCAGTTAGCCCCATTTGATTCGAAGCTGGAGAGGGATTAATTGACAGGTAATATGAGGAAAAAAATGCCTGAGAGGGAGTGCTCAGCCAACAGGGACAATTCATGTGAGACAAACTGGCAGCAGACCAAGGGATTGTACTTACTTTGGGAGGTTTAATTTGGATTAATGAACAGTGCCCTATGAGAAGGGTCAAAAAAGGAATCTGGCTGTACTATTACTTCATTTGAGCCTCTTAGAAAAGTTAGCTGACCTACAGATCTCCTATATCTCCATTGCTGAGAAAATTTCAGCCCTCTTTGTTTTTACTTTTCATCTCTTTTTGCACTTTTCTGTGGCTGGTTTGTTGGGTTGGTCGTTGGTATGGTTTGTGGGGTTTTTTTTCTCCTTTTCTCCTGTTCATTTATTAAAAACTACCCTACTTAATTTTTATCCTTTCTGCTCTGAACTTTGCGATCTGTTTTCCAAGTTGTCTGTTTCCCAGCTATGGATTACACGTGGTTTTGCTGCCACGCAAACAGCCACGGAAATAGGCAACTGGTTGTATCCAGTCTGAATATCCAACGCATAAGCTGCTGAAGCAGCTGGCTGCATGAAGTGGTACTGTGGAATCAGGATTATGATAGGTGACTTTCAAGGAGCAACCGATAGCTTTGCCAGCAGCTGCTGGAGCACATTGCAGGGCTGTAGTTGGAACATGTCCAGGGTCATGCAGATTTATCCACTCCCACAGCATTTCTTTACTGCTCTGCACATTACTCACATCTTTCTACCCTCCCTGGGAATGCTGAACTAGCTTGGGGAGGAAAGATATTAAACATATATTTAGTGCCACTATAAGTGAAAATTACAAATGTGATTTTCATTTCTTTGCAAGTGTGTTTTGTTCAAACCTTGTTAAAATTTTATAGGAAAAAAAAAATTAAACCTTCCTGTATCTTTATACAAAGGAACTCATTTTTTACATACATTCTGTGTCTGTGCACATATGCATAGATACATACACGTGCTCATATACACGTACAGATACAGATCACTTAGCCAGCCACTGAAACACAACCACTTGTGTAGCAGAGTACAATAGTTCTTTAACAGCGCAGAAACACTTTGAAATGATATTAGAAACACTTTGCAATGACATTTTAGTGCAGAAAACTAAGGCAGAAGGGGAACTGCTAGGACAGAATGTACACATTTTAAGCTACAGTCAGAATGCTATTATCTAACCTGAAATCAGTGAAGGATGTGAGGACTATCATCTCTGCTCTTGGGAGCAGGGGCCTGTTAAAACAGAAACACTAAAGAAGATACTAAACCAAACTCATTTTCCACAAAACCACATTTCTCTGTATTTATTCAGACAAGTGCACTTGAAACTAAAGTGAGTCAGAACTTGAGCAAAGTAAGAGGAGTAAAAAAGGACAATCCATGGGATTGGGAGGCAGAGGGAGAAGGCAGGAAGCTTCATGTATTATACATATACATGGAGAGGCAAAAGAAAAGAGATTAACATTCCAAACCCATATTCTATTTTGTAATCAGTTTTTCTATTCAGCTATCTACGGTGACTGCAATGTGAAATGAAAATTTATACCACTGGTATCTCCTACCTTGTCATTATCGGTGTGTTGGAAAGAAGAAAGGACCAAAGCTATACCTGCCCTGTAGAGGACAGGTATCCTGTCCTCTTACACAAAGATGCAACCTGCATCTTTGGTCTTAATCAGCAACACCCATTGATGCAAGTATTATTATGTGTAGTGCATTAATTGCACGTCTGTTCCTCACATGGGTTTCTGTAGATTAAGCTGTTTCTTGTATCATCTTCCCTGTTTCCCCCAATCAATTTCCATGCTTGCTTTTAAAGTTCTTAAAGTTTTCCCTACAACATTTTACCCCATCTTCCACTTATATATTAAATAAAATTAATACATAGGCAATAAAGCCAACTGATTTCCTGAAGTGTCATTGAAGAGATTAGTTTTCAGATGTGCTTTAGTTAAGGGAGAGGGGTAGAACAGTTCAGAAAATGCAGTCACTCTGCAAAGGCCACGTAGATCCTAAGATGGTGCCATGGCCAAGATACAACCAAGCTAGAGGTGGGTAGGTTTGAAAAATGGTAGGGCAGTAATGGTGTAAGACAACCATGGTGATGTTGAAAATGTTCATCTGATTAAGATTTGGGAGGGGAAAAAATGAAGGATGATATGATTAGCAATGGTAACTGGGATTCTGTCCTGAGCTACTGGGAGTAATGTTTTTGCATAGGGGATCAAATGATTAGAACACTTTCCCCCCCCCCCGCCCAGGAAATGAAATAAGTTGACATATGGGCAAAAATATTGGCAAAATTTCACATCTCTTTTCTGCATTTTGCTATATAAACAAAAATAAGATTAAAAACCCCAAAACCAACCCAAAAAACCCCACACAGAGAGTGAGGGAAAAATAAGCATCAGTAAACTTAGAGACAAATATATTTATTTGATGAGACCAAAAGTCCATGTAACTCAATATCCTTTATTCAGAGTAAGTCAATAGCACAGGACCAATGTAAAGAGTACAGTAAGAGGACAAAACTATAGTTATGCATCCCTCAGATATCTCCCAGAGTCTAGCTGTCCATGGCCTAGGAAGTAAATGAGACAGAAGTTATATCCACTGTTGCCTGAAATGGAAAAGTGTAGTTAATATTGTACACCAGAGGAAAACAACAAAAATTTAAAATGATAATAAATAAAGAAATAAAGAGCCACTTCTTAATACCAGTTTCTTTGGAGCACATATAAAAATAGTACACAATGCCATTACATCTCAAGAGGATGGTATTTATCAGGGACATATTAACTATGGTAAGAATCTTATTATCCTCTGTGAAAATATTGTAGTGGCTGGTTTTGAAAATTACAATTTTATTTTTCTAAAGCAATTAAGGTTTTGGACAGAATTCCATCAAGGAAGGATGATGGTATGGGATGCAGAGGGGGATGGTATGCCTGTTAATACTAGAGAAATTAACTACTGAGTAAGGGTTGAGGAAACATTCCTGATTGTCTGTGCTTGATTGCAGGGTCTTCCTACCCAGGCAACTCCATAATCATCTATATTTCTTTTTATTTTTCTTCTTTCTTTTTTAGGGCAATATAACCTGTTTTTATCCTAACTTACTTTTAAAAAAAAAAAAAAAATCCTTCAAACCATTTATTTGCACTATACATGGTAATAATATGATTATTACCATTATGAAAAATAATTACTTGAATGTACATGTTACATACAGTAGTATGTAGGTTATTGAAAATACATGCACAATCTCAAATGTGTGGAATTACATGTTAAGATGATATACTATATTTTCAAATTATGGAAATAAAAATTAATCATTGTTTTTCTCCAAAGTTTATTATTTCATAGCCTTTTTATAGTAGAGGGAATGAGCACAGAGGAAGAAGAATATTTCTAATGTCACAGGGGATGGATTTCCTTGACTCATAGCTCCACTGTCATTCCCCCTCAATCACCCTGCTTCTCCAGCTGAATATAAATCCATGTTTGGATTTGTGAATAATTCACTTGCATAAAACTTTTTCATTATCGGATTTTGGCTACAAGTTGATGCATCACTTAATTCCACCTGTACTACACAAACAATAGTGTACAAAGCCTCCATGCTGTACATCTTTGGGGGGGGGGGGGAAGCAAGCTAGAAAGTCTATAAATTTTTGATTTTGAATCAGTATCCACAGTTGTATGATCTTTTATACTGACTATAACTTTCTTCATTTTACACAAATCAAATAAAGATATGTTTCTTTGAATAAAATATTCCTCTGGCTGGAAGAAAAAATGGAATAAGGCTGGTGCTTTTATCAACTTGTTTCTGAAAAATTCAGCAAAACAGCAATCAAAGGCTAGCAAACTGGTAAATCTCCCTTAACTTTTCTAAACTTCCTTCATTATTTGCTGCTCCTGAGCTGAGCAAAGAAACAGAGCACATATTCTGCAGTCTTTATTTCACATCTCTGCTCTAATAAGCCGCAGCCTAACTCACTGGCTTCTTTATATTACTGTGATTTATTTATAATTTCCACAACAGCTAGGCTGAATTTAGCAAGCAATTTGGTGCAAATGTGTGGATCGGTAGATCGAAGCAGATTGTGCTGAGGCCTCTCACATATCCTGCTGCATGGGGCACTGGGAGTTTATTTCCGATTGGATTTCTTCTTCTGAGAAGAGCATTTCAACAACTTTTGATGCAAAGCTTTCTGAAGGGAAAAGGCAGCAGCACGTACTGGAGGGCTTAGTCATGGCGCAACCCACCCCCTGGTTTGGATATTAACTTCCCCATTAAGCATTGGAACTCTTTTTGAAAAGAGCTTTTCTTTATTTTCCCCCAAAAGGAACCTAGTTCCAACACACAAAAACCACTCTGGAAACTGAGGCTACTCTCAGTAGCAGCAAAGGGATTAATTTCTAAGCAGCACCACTGCTCTGAACCAGCTCACTAACATAGCTAATGTCTACACAAAAACCCTTTGAAAGGAATTTCTACCAAGGCTATAAACCAGACCCAAACTAGAGTGGAATATACTTTTACCTAACGATATCTAAACCTACTTTTCCCCTTTGAAACTGCCTCCTAGGGCCAGCCAGGGCCAAGTTCAGCCCAGGCAAAAGGGCTGCAAGAGAAATGACCTTGAGGGCCTCACAAGAAAAAACACTCTTGATTAACGAGCCCTAACCATACAGTCTCGAGCCTAAGCAATTGCCTTCACAGCCTTTGCAGGCTTCTACAAGTACATCAGCAGTAAAGGAAGACGAGGTTAAAGTGAGCCTGCCACTGAACAAACAGGGCCCGGACCTGGTGATAAAGGACATGTATGGGCCTAAGGTACTCAATGCCTTCTTTAACTCAGTCTTTACCAGCTCAGACTGGCACTGAGCAATCCCAGACCCCTGAGACCAGTGGGAAAGTCTAGTGGAAGGTAGACTTGCCCTCAGTAAATGAGGATTGTGCTGGGGGTCATTTAAACAGACAGGGCAAACACAAGGACCTGATGGGATGGATGCACCCACAACTGCTGAGTGAGCTGAGCCATCCCATTGTGAGGCCACTGTAGATAATCTTGAACAAATTAAAGACAAGGAAGTCATTAGGATTAGTCATCATGGATTTACAAAAGGGAAGTCATTCCTGCCCAACCTGATAGCCTTCCACAATGCGATGACTAGCTTGGCAGACAAGGGAAGAGCAGTTTATCTTTAGCAAGGCTTTCAACACTTTCCCATTACATCCTCAGACACACTGATAAAGCGCAGGATAGATAAATGGGCAGTCTGGTGGACTGAAATGAGGCTGAACCGTCAAGCAGCACAAAGTCCAGCTAGAGACCAGTACTAGCAGTGTATCCCAGGGGTTAGTGCTGAGGCAAATATTAACATCTTAGTGACCTGGATGATAGGGCAGAATATACCCTCAGCAGATTTGCAGAAAACACACAATTGGGCAGAGTGCTTGATAGATCATATGAGTGTGCTGCCATTGAAAGACCCTTTGACAGACTGGAAAAATGGATCAACACAAATCTCACAAAGTTCAATGAAGGGAAATGTCAAGTTCTGCACCTCGGGAAGAATATCTCCATGCACTAGTATACAGTGGTGTCTACCAGCTGGAAAACAGCTTTGCAAAAAATGTCTTGAAAGTCCTGGTGGACACCAAGTTGACCATGAGTCAGCAGGGTGCACCTGCAGCAAAGAAGGCCAACAGCACCCTGGGCTGTATTTGGCAGAGCATCACCAGCAGGTCGATAGAGGTGATTCTTTCTCTCTGTTCAGTCCTGGTGAGACATATCTGGAGTATCAGATCCAGCGCTAGTCTCCCCAGTATAAGAGAGACATGAACATACTGTAGTGAGTTTAGCTTATGGCCACAAAGATGATTAAGGGACTGGAGCATCTTTCATGGGAGAGGAGGCTGGGAGAACTGGAACTATTCAGCCTGGAGAAGGGAACGCTCAGGGGCGATCTTGTCAATGTGTATGAATACCTGATAGGAGGTGTAAAGGCAGATCCAGACTCTTCTCAGTGGTTCACAGAGACAGGAGAAGAAACAATGGGCACAAACTGGAGTATGATAAATTCCATTTAAACAAAAGATGAAACTTTTTTACTGATGGTCAAACACAGAAAGAAGTTGGCCAGAGAAGCTATGGAGTTGCCATCCTTGGAGATACCCAAAACCCAACAGGACACAACCCTGAGTAACCTGCTCTCACTGACCTTGCTCTGAGTAGGGGTGTTGAACCAGATCAGCCTGGAGATGGAGATCATTGCCTGGATGTGATCCCGTGCACAGTGCTCTAGGTGAACACGCTTTAGCAGGGGGTTGGACTAGATGATCTCCAGAGGTCCCTTCCAACTCCTACCATTCTGTGATTCTGTGATCATCTGGACCAGATAGTCTCACTTGTTCTGTGAGTCTGAGACTGTTCTCTGGACCCAGAGAGAATCACCAGTTCCTGCAGTAAAGCACCTTTCTGTCCTTTTGGTACCAAACCAAACAATCCAGAAAAGGAACAATGTACAAACAATCCAGAAAAGAAGCCTGTGATCATGTTTTAAATTTCAGGCAGAAAAGCACTCTAGCTTACATGAGCTAGGTTACCAGAGCAACAAACATAATTGATGGACTCACATTTATAACTGTTAAAGCATGTACTCTACAAAAGATACATTGATGCCTCTTACTTAAATTGTATGTGAGATTAACCACAGACTTCACAGCTCATGCTTCTGTCTTTATGGCAACTGCTCCGAAATATTTCAAGCGAACCTGAGGTTGTGCTAATTGAAGTCTATGTTCCATTTTCATGTTAAATATATGCTGTGAGCAGCAAAAGTGGAGTCTGTGTTTAATTTCAATATGTTAATCTAAGAGTTTTCTCACAAACTTTGCAAGCTGAGGTGTACTGTATGGATCGTTAGTGCCCTGCTATCCTGGAAGTGATCATATTTCTATTTCTTGACTTTGTGTTTTTATGCCTGCCACCTAGAGTTTCTTTCTACCTGTTGTAAGAGTTGCAACTGTGTTTCTTGTCTATATCTATATTTAGAAGGATGTATAAAAATGTATTTAAGTAGAATATGTTGAATTCCTAAATAAAGAGATTTTTCTTCACTGCATTAAAAGTAACTCTTTAAAAGAGAAAACCGTTACAGAGATTCGTCCCTGATTAGAGAAACCATACACCTCACATGCATGTTTTCTAACAAACAATGATGAGGGATGGAACTGGAAAATTTAATTTGGTTAATGATCTTGAGTAAATTTCAGAAGCAAAGAATAGGGTTATCTAGCCCTTGTACACCTAAAGACTGAGATGACAACTTTATTATAAGCCTATGGGAATTTGTCATCCAAAACTATTTGAAATTCACTCTGAGTTGGGAATGTAATGTTTTTAAAATCTCTTTAGCGTTGGACAAGATGTAGTTTCTGAATTCAGTTGAAGGTTGATTTTAATTTTTCTTGTCCTTATACTAGTAAATAATCTTAGCTGATGAATGAATATACAGAGAGGAAGAAAGATGTGTACAGAGACAGAACTAAATTAGAAGTAATAGGGGTTTTATCACTCATTATAACAATCAATTTCTCCTTCATGCCAATCTTAGTTACAAGTTTGCATATGACTGTAAAGACCAGCTTTTCTGAGATGTGTTTTTTTCCCTACACAGGACAACAAATGTGAGGTTTACCAGAATATTTTTCTTTCTTACATTTCCTTTGGGGGTCTCCTTTATCATCGAGATAGTATGAAGTGTTTCAGCTATAAACAGAAATTCTTAAATCATGTTTTGCCTTTTTTTTTGTCCTGTCATATAATCCTGCTCCCATGTGTCATTGGAAATTCTCTGTTTTAGCTTTGCTTTTAAGCAGCTTTTATATCTTTTATGTTACTCATTGTGAAAACCAAGTTCATTTCCCCACAGAATATTTTCTTAGAAATCTTTGAATCAGAATTTTTCATTAAGTAGTTAGCAAACCTTAGTAACCTATGGCTTCTACAGCTGGTATCTTTGCTTTTTCCAAAAATCACAGTATTTAGTATCATATACCACTAATGAATTGTCACGATATTTCTGAAGTGCTCCCTTGGTGGATTGGGGAAGAAAGTCAGGTATGTGGAGTAGTGAATTAAACTAAAGCTATATATCCACAACAAAATTTTCACACTCGAAAATTAACAGAAACTAAGCTTAAAATACATTGCAAATATGAAGTGGAAGCTGATCCCAAGCTGAATTTTATAAATATCTGAGGTCCCAATTTAACTTCCACATGTAATTGTAGAGAAAAAGGAAATTGTGCAATGCAGCTTAATTCTAGGATAAGATTCAAAACTGAAGGGATTTGATCTATTCAAGTACCATTAAACCATCATTTGTTCTCTGTAGTTATGATCAGGAACCAAGTGTTCCATGTATGCTTTGAAGGTAAATAAATAAATAGAATTAAGATTGAATTTACATAGCTTTTAAGAAATGGAATAGAAAAAAGAAATAAATACAGTTGTTGGTTTTTTTTTTATCTAATGTATTTTAATCTAAATAAAAGATAGGGCATTAAAACATTTGTTATAACGTACTGTGATTAAAAGATAGCTAGGTACTGCAATTTGCCCTGAACAGAGGTAGTCCAACAAGTTCAAGGTCAGCAGAAGAGAGATGGTGAGGAGAACACACTCCAAACCACTGTAGTGATTTCCTGTGGTAACTGGTAAATTTTAATCAAGAATTGCAAAAAAATTTCTCTTATTAAAAATGTTGTTTAGGTATGATTTGAGGCAAGATTGATGCCATCCTACAGATTTTCCACAGCCATCCAGAATAAGAATACAGTAATATTTCTCCTGTTATTTCCAGATGCAGATCACAGAGAAAAGTCAAATATGGCTTGTATCGTGCATGATTACAGCAAGTTTAACAGATCCCCTTATATGATAATATGTTACTAATGAAACCCTATCTTAGAAAGGGACTGTAAAATTATCCATTACAGAAGGATGGAGAAAGGGAAAAATCAAGGATGGCTTTTAATGAACTGGAATAAACTGTTCTGACATGGCTTTCAGCTGCAGGTGGGTCTCAGAGCAGACAAGGTTAATAGTGATAATATCAGGCACAACTGAATCAAATGAAAGTCAGGAGGAAATAACTGGCATGTCAGAGATCAGCCTTGGTAAAGTCACGTCAAAACCTGGAGGAAGACTGGAAAAGTGGCAAGTGTTTTAGAATAAGTATAAATTCATGTGAAGTTTTTAAGTCAGAAATAATAAGTTCACTGCATAGTGTGACTTCCTTCATGGCTTAGCCTATGAATTTCAGTGTCTTGCACCTTTTATGAAGTCTATGCATAGAAGAATAGTAAATAATTTAGACAACGTTTTTCATCAAAGCAGTTATATACGCTTGATGAGTAAGACTGATTTCAAAATACACTTATATCAAGTAACACAATTATAGAGATATAGATACGCTTCCAGGTAACCACTAGCTGTAACCTGTTTGTGCTGCCTCTCGTGCTCTTTTGCTGTACTCGTTCTGAAAGCAGCACTCACTGCTGGCGATAAAGACTTTACCACACCTACCAATTACTGTGATGACATGACCCGAGATTTTGACCCATTGGTCATCAAAACCAGCCCATGGTCAGACTGCAGCATATCCACCTGTTTCCTTAGCATGGAAACAGGAATGAAACAGAGTGCAGAAGGGCCAGCGTGCACCAAACCTCGCCTGATACGGAGGCAAGCAGTAAGACCACCACAAAGCACTCTTTGGCTGTGTTTTATGGACACGGTGAAAAAGACTTGTGTGTTCCCTATGGGGTTTTATGCTTTTCGACTAACAGAATTTGTCACATCTAACCTTATTCCAAAAAGTCTATGAACGTTCATATCTGATATAGGATGTCATGAAAAAGTGGTGTGCTTCTGCCAACCGTCTTGGACATGTTACTCTTGTTGCCTCAAACTACTCATGTACTGTACGTCACTTTGACATGTTTATGAAGCAGTGGCTTCATAGCTTCTGGTAGACTCACACCAGTATTTTTTATAATGTAATTCACTAAACAGTAGATCTGATTGGTGAGGTTCTCACCATTGCTATTATATGGTGTGGATTTTCTAATGCTCTTTGATGCTCTGAATTAACATGTTTCCCTTGCAGCATGCTTAACAGTCAGAACCTAATGCAGACTATAAGTCTTGTCACCACAGTACTAAAAACCTAACTAGTTTCTGCACTTGCATGTGTAATTAGGACTATTACTCTCTTTAATTGCCCTCTATTAAATAACCCCTTCTCACTTGATCTAGTATTTTTCTTCTGGGACTTTCTACCTGCTGCTATTGACAAAGTGCAGCCATCTCATCAGGCTGACATACAAGGGTTGCAGGAATATCACTCGTGACTGCCATTTCATGCTTCATTACAGCTGTGCATCTCAAATCATAACACTAATTAGCAAACAAGTCTCTTCTTCACCTGCCGGCATGATGCAAAATAAGATCACTGGCAGGCTGAGCACAGCCAAATTAAAGTACTTTACCATACGGTTCAATGGTCAGTACAGCAGTCTTACTCTGCCTGTCACAACTGTACCATTTTGTTCTTGTAAACTCGTCATTTTAGATACACGTTAGGATAAGGTTTATCCAGCTCCCATTTCCCCCTAATAATATCTTTGTAACAGGGAATTTTACATGTGAATCGGTTATTAGCTATTGAAACATGATCAGTACAACAGCTTGCTTCTGTAGTTATGTATTCACCAATATCCACAGATTTCCACTAATTTTTAGTCAGAAACAGTTAAGATAGGTCCGCAAGTATCTCATTTGTGTGTATTCATATAACAGAGAAGGAAACCATTTCTAATATCTTTACCTTATCCACCCACTGGAGACTAATAAGTGATTGTCCCCACATTTATATATATTAAAAATGCTATCCACCCTGTTACTCCATTCACCCACCCATCCATACAAGAATCTGAAATGTACCCTACAATCTCATATAATTTAATCTCAGCATGGCTGCAGAAAACTACACAAATTATCACTGACATTTTTCAGGTTATTGTTGGGGCACAGAGAGTCTATGACTTGCCTTAGGTAGCAAAGCTGGACTCAGAGCTGGGAATAGACCTTAGATTTACAGTCTCCTAGTCCAGTGCTCCAGCTGAATAAATCTCTACTTCTGCTATATCCATTGTAGGGAAGAGCACACTACTCTAACCTGCAAAAAGAACTTTCAGAAGAAACAGTATCTGTTAATTATTAGCTCTTACCTGGGTTTTTTCCATAATGTCTGTGGTTAGAGCCCATTTCTGTTATGAGCACTTTCATAATAGACTACTACTAGAAATCTCTTGATCCCACAGTGCCTATGATAAGGATACCAAAAAGGAAACAGATGAATCTAAAATGTCAAATCCTTCCAAAAGCCAAAGACTTATTTTTTCCATTTCAGAAGAAATACCTTCATCTCAGACCACAGCCTATATATGAACAGTTTCCATGTAGTCCTGGAAAAAAATCATTCCGAATAAAATCATTGTTGGATTTCTTTTACTGTTTTACAAAAATGTATAAAGCAGCTGCCCCCAGCCAAAACAAACAAACAAAGCCCCCAAAAAACCCCACCCAAGAAACACCCCCCACAAACATAAAACCAAAACCCAGAAAACCCCCAAAACCCCAAACCAAAACCCTGAAGAAATTACAGTTTCCTGTGAAAGTTGACAACTGAGAAATTTGTTCATCCTGATAGTTAATTCCTCAGTATTTTACCTTTGGGAATCCTCACTGTTAGATACAATATGTTAAAGCCAATGGATCTCCAAAGACAGGTGCTTTTGTACCATACAGGCAGATAGCAAAAGGTAGCTACTGCCTCCGCATACCATACAATCTAAAGAAACAGCCCAGCTACGAAAAATAGTAGGAGACTCTAAGCCTCCAAAACATTAATGAAAGGATGATCAGAAGTCCTTTCCGGTAGCCTTTGAAAGGATGCGCTAGTTTCTCTGTGGCTCCATCGAGCTCTCCTGCTGTAGAGAGAAGATGAAGCCATAGCTTTGTCCTTCTCTACCCCCTTGATGAGCTGTTGCTGTCATCTGTGGCAGGACTCAAATGTACTAATATATCTGCCCCGCCTCAGTGCACAAGATAACAGAGGGAAGCGTAGTCTTTTGTATGACCTCATTAACACCCCGCACAGTGTAGCACAAGCACTCTATCACAGCACTGAGGTTGCAGCAATGGACGTTTTCAGGCTATTGCCATGTTGTAACTAACTTCTGGGTTTTGTAAGAGAAAGAAATGTGGTTTCTTGATCAATGGTAAAACTGTTAAAACTAAGCAAAAAGTCCCACATTTTAGAAAAAGCAGATTTATCAGTTATAAAGCTGCTTTCTAGCCAGAAAAATCCGTTCACTTAGCCATGTGACTAAAAGTAACACACTAAGAAAGCAATGGACTATGGCAGCATTTGTTGTCTTTTTGTATTTTCAAAGAGAAGGATATCCACATTTGTACATCATGGATTAATTTAAATTTGGATTCACAAAACCCAGAAAAAAGATTTAAGAAAGGAGTGAATATTTATGAAGGAAGTCAATCGATAAATCAAATTATTTAAGATAGACTGTGCAATCCCTCTCTTAAATGGCTTTTCTTCTTGAAAGCCATTCGGATGAGCAGCAAGTCTTCTCTTGTTCCAGTAGTGTCAAAGAAAAGTAGTCCCAAACCCAAGCACTCTGTGTCACAAGAGTCTTACTATGCCCTAACAAGGGAGGATGGGGATTTGCCTGCAAATGAGGCACTTTCAGCCATGATAGTGGAAGTCACAAGGGAACTGCTGTTGTCCTGGAGGTCTCTGCCTGGTAGCCTGGCCCTGGCTCAGGCAGTTTTGCCTCTCAGCAAAACCCTGTGGAAGTCCCTGGGACGCCGTGAAGTACAGTCCTGTCTTCAAGCCGACAAGTCAAACCACACGAAGACTTCTTACGGCCCCGATCCTGCGCGTGTTTGTCCCCACTCCCCCAGCTCTGGGTGGGGGAAGTGCCAGACTGAACAGCCAGGACAGCACAGCCGTGTGCCTGGGACCCCGCAACGTGACCACAGCGTGACTGCGGGGACTGATAATGGGAGGAGAGGGAGGTTACATTCCTTTGGCCACTTTTATAAACACTTACCTTCCCCATTCATCCCAGCACAACAGCTGGATCCGGCCAAACAGTAAGATTGACAGCCCACAGTCCTGGTGAACCAAAGTGACATTGGGCGCTGTTGACTGAGTTTCTTCGTTACTTCTCTACTCTGCGGGAATATGTGAATGCATTGTCAGTATATGTATATATAGTATATGATAGCAAGACCAACTTCACCTTAAGATTTTCAATATAAGAACATCCCCATTAATGTTATACAGGAAGCTGTTCATTATCTTCTCTGCGATGTTGAAGGGGCCAGAGCACCTGACGCTGGAGGGCTTGCACGGCTCAAGCAGTATGCAAATAAGAGCAATAGCATTTTACACCTGCAATGCTTCATTTTACCAGGGGAAAAGGGATCCACGGGATGCTGAAGAATAAATCCCTGTAAATATGCCTTTGAGAACAGCTGCATTTGGGGGTTTGTGCTGAAAAAGCTTGCTTTTCCTGTGCTGTACAAAGTTCAATTCTTCATTCAAAAGTCTTGCTCTACTCACCTGTATCACAAAAATACCAGCTGATGCAGTGCCACCTGGTAGATGATGTCAGCAATTAGATTGCTTACAGATTTGTTCTCTTGAGGAGTTACTCTCCAAATGCTGTAATTGACTCTTTTCTTGAGGTCTCTTTATAGAAAGCCAGCTTGCCAGGCTAGATCAAATCTATTGATTATCTGCAGCAATATAATAAATAAAATTCAAAATAATTTTACTGTAAGGGATACAAATGAAGAAAAAAAATCTACATAAAAGGCTTCTGGAGCCAATGTGTCTGAATTTCATGGTGAAGCAAGAGAATTCAGTATAAACTTAAGATTTTTGACCAAAAAATTTTTTTTCTTCTAAATTAGTTTTTGCTCTTCTGGGTTTATTTATACCATTTTAGAATTGTGTCACTTTCACGGAAAGCTGAAATAAGACATATAGTATTTTGGTGGTATTTACAGTTCCTGGGATATCTTTAACCAGAATACAAAAGATTCTGGATTTCAGGAAAGCAAGAAAGTCCTTCCTTATCCACAGATCATTTTCCAGGGTTATGAGATTGTCCCAATGTTCATTCATTTCTGATGGTCATATATAAAGGATACAGTGCACAACTGAAAAATGTATGAGTTTGTTTTTGTTTTTTTTTTAAATGAAGACCACATATTAACAAATCTATACTTATATAATGTGAGAAATTAAATATATGCAGAAAAAGTAAAAGTTGCTTTTGTAACCTGTGAAAAGGAATTAAGCTATTTCCTAAAGCATAATTCATTGACGTCATTGGTGCAACTTACACTCCCAGGCAACTTTGAGACTTTGGAAGAGGAAATATTTCAGACTTTTTTCTTTAATATTTTCCCATCTTTGTTTCCATTTGCCTGAGCCCACTTTTATTGAAGCCTTTGAAACAGTTTTCCTATGGAAACCTGACAGAAAATTCTAGAAAGCTATTAGCAGGTCCATTCCAGTAAATTGCAGCTTGACTTATTTGTAGATCTACAAAAGCTAAGAATTTATTCATCCTGTGCTGTGCAAGGTACTGACACAGACAAATGCTTTGAAAGCTGGAGGAACACAGACCACGCTCCATGTTCTAGCAGCTCCAGCTTACTAGATGTCACCAGAGTGAGTTAAGGATATTGTTTATTCAAGAATTCCCTGCTTTAATTGTATTAAGCACGTTACTCAACATGGATTTTAATTTAGGTTTTTGAGTGCTCAAGCTAGCAGCAGAGTGTATTTTTCAGAATAAAAGGTCTATGCAAAAGGCGAGTAGGAAACGTACAGATGCTGCCTACCAGCTATTAGGTTATATCTAGCCAGCGTTTCTCTTCCATTTACCTGATCTCCTACAGAGCTTTGACCACCGAAGCAGAAGGGAATAAGACCTATTAGGGCACACATAAACAAAATCAGCACTGCAGTGACTGGACAAGTTGCTGGCAATCTTAACATATTTTTTCTCCCCTCACAATATTTACAGGTTTCATAAAATATTTCAGGACATGAATTAATTTTTTTTTTTAGATCACGAGTACAGGATGTCGTCCCCCCACCATCTTCCCAGCCTTGCATTTAATAGCTTCAGTGCATCTGGGACAGGTCCCCAGCACACAAGTGCTGTGTCCTGATGTAGAGCTGCCTCAGCTGCTTGTCTGTACATTGTCTCTGAATTGTGCTTGTCAACTCGTCACTCTTTACTCTAATTACCTCCTTTCCAGGTTATTCTACAATCATATTCAGTCACAAAGCTCCTATTTGTTTTTTCAAAACTTTTACAGACATCACTGGAACCTAAAACACCCAGGATGCAATATTAAAAGTGCAACTCCATTTCCAGTAAAGCAGTACCTCTACTTGTTGACTCAATGACTGACTGTCAGACAACATTTCTGAAGAAGGACTCCACTTGTAGTCTCACTTATATGGACCTTTAATCTGTTTTGGTTTTAATTCTCTCTTTATTCCCTCCTCCTGCCCAACAACAACAACATTCTCTGAAGGGGATGGAAAGCGAGTCTGGATTCTTGACTTTTTTTCCTGGACAAGTTCCTCAAATAGTATTACTTTAAAAAAGAGGTGTAAGTAAACATTTTATTGAAGTACTTTTGCATAAACTAGGGAAAGATAAAGTCTTAGTTTTAAGAAGGAAAATGACAATTCTAAATGAAATCCATTTGTTGCTTCTTAGCAGATACCACAAACTTCTTCAGTACAAACAAGTCTTGGATTTTCCCCACAGAGTATTTCAGTTTACATAATTTTTTTTCCCTTTTTTTTTTTTGTCTTTTTTCTTCTTCAATAATTTTTGTATCTTTTCATAAAATTCTCATCTGGACACCCAAAACATCTTACAATGCTAACTCATCAACTCGCACTTCACCAATAATGGTTTTCAACTCAATCGGTCATGCTGAATTACTGTAAGCCTCCAATGTTCATGACTGTGGTATCAAAATATATTTGCTCATTTGTTATATATTTCATGAAATAAATTAGACGGCTGCATAATGCAATGTAACTGTTCTATGCATCATTGTGTTCTTTATACAGATTGAACTTGTCTGCATACAGAGAGATTTGGGAAGTTAACAGGCTCAGCATCTGAAAGCCTGCAAACTCATTTTTATAAACTGAAGTAATGTGAACTGGCAGGGAGCAGGCAAAGAGAAGCTAGGGACAGTTCTAAAGGAAACAGCTCACTTTCTGTGAGCTTCCTGGATCACTAAATGCAGAGTGCAGGGTTTGATTATTTTTTTTTCCCTTCTTGTCTGCCTTCTGAAAGTGGGAGTATGGGGCTTCTTGAATCTGTGGAAACTTAAATTGCTGCAGATCTGATTTAGTATTTCTGAGGTGACTGCTCTAACCACCACGTGACAGTCTCAAAGGTTCATTTAACACCGCTATAGCAACCAGTAAATAATTAAACACAGTGCTCTGTCTCAAACTCCAAAGCTAAAGAGACAGGGATAATGAGAGGTTCCTTGGGCAAAGGACACAGCTTACATTAAATCATTGTGTTATATTATTTCCTGAGTGGGTGTTTCTTTCTTACTTTCATTTCAACTGTTTTCTTTTAACTAAAGTGCAGACACACACATATGGAGACACACTTATGGAACGTACATCCCAATGCTGATGAAATAAGAAAGACTAAATTCTACATGCAAAGAGAAACTGAGCATTGACACCAGCTGGAGGAAGTTCGAGGGCAGACATGGCAAGGCTGGTTCAGCTGACAGGTGAAAAATGTTTTAGTTATGCTGTCTAAATTGATTCTGTGCAAAATTAGCCCCGTAGATGATCCACTGTAAACATGATTCTTTGCTGCTCTGAAAAGATGAGGGCTGCATATGTACCTACAGTAACTCTTTGTATCCGAATTGGCTTCTGTTAAGCTGATGATCCCAACCACAATGATTTGTCTTGTCTACAGTAAGAATGGCAGTGATTCAGAAGGAAAGTGCATTTTGGTATGGACTTTGGCCCCATTCTTTGTGCACATGAAGTGCAAGTACATAACAGTTATTTTACTTCAAGAGGAAAGTTGGCAACTCATGAATACATAGGTTCCTCCTCAAGGCCATCCAGTAAAGTGCCATTGGTAACATCATTAGAGCTTGCGTCGGTCCTGAAAGAAGAGTACCTCCTCTGCACCTCCCTGGCAGGAGGACGGTACTGAAAACTGAAAAAACACCTACAGTGATGGTTTAGAAGGAGAATAAAAATCAAAGTACATGACAATTATTAAATAGTTTTCCAGTGGTTTTTACCCCAGTAGATTGCTAATGCAATAGTGTCAAGAAAGGTAGAGTTCAGGGGATCGAGTTCCTAAATACACAGGGTACCAGTAGCAGCATCCCATTAGAAAAGTCAGAGGCAATGACGACTAGTGCTTTTTGAGAGCTAGAGAAGTGAGCCACAAAGATCCAACTGATATGCTTTTTAAAGAGAAGGTAAAAAGATGAGATGGTTTTTAATGTGCATTTATCTTCTACATCTAACAAGTTGAATTACACTAGAGTAACAAGTTTAAAAAGAGATCCAATTCTTATTTTCCTCACAACTATTTGCTAAAAAAATGTATAGTTTTCTCTAAAACTTTTGGCCTGCAGGCCAAAATTTTTCATCCAGCAAATCAGAAATAAAAGCAAAACTGGAATCAGGATAAAGAATTTAAAAATTACTTTATAAGGACAGGCTATTAAGGCTTACCGCAGGCTCACACAGTTTTCTTAATAGATTATCTATTTTCCTGCAATGGATAAAATTTGTCAAAAATTTTCAAAGGGATGATGTGCTCTGACTATGTCAAGAATGTAGGAGGAGTGTAAGGAAGGATTTTTTTTTTTTTTTTTTTTTTTTTTGACAAAGGAATTGGGAAAGGAAAGAAAGATGGACTTGGCATTCAGAGGCACATGCCATTTGCCACAATGAACAGAACATGCTGCCTGTGTGCCCTGAGTTTGAGATGCTGAAGGAGGTGCAATGCTGCTGCTGAAGGAACAAAAAGCAGCTATCCTAGTTTCTGGATGACAACCAGCAGCATATCCACCACATTAGAATATTGCACCTTTGGAAAAACATGTAATAGTGGTGGCTGACTTCTATTTTCCTTTAATTTACTTCACCAAAAGCTGACAGATTGATTGCTTAGCATTGGTTATTATCTTTTACAATTCCAGCAGCTGTCGTAGACAATCATGTAATTCAGAAACCTTGGATACTTCACCATTCTTTTTGTCTTTAAGGGAAGAAAAAAAATATATAACTTGCCCTGTAAGCTAATGGCATGTTGACAGCGTGACATCTCACCACTGAGTGCAGGGTATAATGGATGGGACTGGCTTTCCTAAACAACGCGATCACTGTCAGGGTATTGATGTGTCTGACAAAAAGAAGTCCATCTAAACACACATAAATGGAAGCCATGTTCAGAATTACCTGACCATCCTGATAATTTATAAGTCAGGCTGTCTACTGATGGCAAGAATTGCATGTCTCCTCTGTTTACAAATGTCATGGTAACCCGAGCCTTGGGGTTTAACTAAACCTGATTTAGTAGGCTTGGACTTCAGAAGCAAGACATTAGACATATGTTTTTGAAACTCAGATGGTCTTTAGTATGCTCAATTGCTGTTGATTCTTTTGCTTTTTCCGATATCACAAGAATCCTAGAGTGTTGATGGGATGCAGGGGAATATTGCTGAAATGCAGAGATACACACCTGGACCTTCTAAACTAACAACAGCTAGGTATTAACACTCAAGAAAAAGAGGGTATTTCCTCTCACATTTCAGGCCTTGATCTCACCTTGGTTTTAATTTTCTTTTAATTATTACATAAATTGTTTGGGTTTTTTTCTACTCATTTTCATTTCAGGTGAGTCATGGGTGGTTTGTCTTTACTTTTCTGGTAGACTGACATGCTGCATGCAGTGAAATAAGCAACGTGTCAAAAAAAAAAAAGTAGCTGAAACATGGATGAAAAACCTGAGGGAAAACTTGTCTACTGTGAAGTATTCCCACCAGATATCATTAAACTGTACAATACAAATCTCTTTTATGAGCCTTGCAGTGTGAAATATGTTTAAAAAGAAGAGCTAACATTTTCTTAGATTAAGATTGTACCTAAATCTTGAAGGCTGTGCTCAAGGCATGGGGCTGTCTAGTCATTCAGGTGCCTGGAAAGGAAGACTTGATCACAGCAGGGAACTGTGAAACAAGATGAAAGAAAGAATGAAACATTTAAGATGGTCTTCACTAAAAAATAGTATTAATTCTTCATTTCATTATTAATTCACTAATGAGTATAATTAATTCATTGGCCATTAATGCTGATATTTGCACTTCCATTAGATGCTCTGGGTAAAAGCACGATGTGACTTTCCTATTTGCTAATATAATACATTTAAAATGTTTTAGCCAGACAGTGAACTGCTCTTCAACAGTGCTATCCACTGGATATGCCACTGGATTATTTGGTTTCTCTAAACTGCTTGCTGAGGCTGGTAATAACTTAAAAGACAGCATGAATTACTTTGAACAGGTCAGATATAGGACAGCAGCAAAAAAGAGCAATTATATTCTAAATACATCCTTTTCTTCATCGGATACCTGAGGCTGTTTCCGTTTTAAGTGATTTGCTCTCTTTCCACTGCCCTGCTGCTTAGAAGACTAGTACCCTACATTAAAATACCTCATGAGCTCTATTTTCACTATACAAGAAGCGTACAGATTGGTGGAAGACCTTTGCACATAGGCAAATTTCGCACTTAGAAAAACACAAACCACAAAGAATGCAAGAAGTTTGAGAGCCTGCACTCATTTGGCAACATCCTCCCTCAATACTGCTTTTCCACTTGGCAGTGTCAGGATTGTTATGGGACGCCATGTGTTCTCTCACTGTTAGAAGGATTTCCACACATGCAGCAGGAGATGGAAGGAGATAAATTTCAACCAGATCAAACTTCATTTTGAAGCTCCAGCATTAACTAGTGCTCCTTCCTTCCCCAACTAGTAATAAAGCATTCTCAAGCCTGAACTGTAGCCATACACTGTTGTTCTCTTGCTATTCAAGTATGTTAATACTACACCTCTACAGTCTTGTCTAAATGAGCTCACTGAAATGTGTAAATAATATTGCCATGATATTTAAGAAAAAAATTAAGTTCAATCTCTCTAATCAATGCTAGCTTGGCAAGTCCAATGAGTCAAAAAAACAATCAATGAAAAAGGCTGATCTATGTCACTGCAGCAAGGGACAAACTGCATCTGAATTGGAAAGCACTATTTTTACATGGTTACTTTTGAAGGGACAATCTTCACGGGTAATCTTGCACCATGTCTGCAGAGGAAATCAGTAAAGAAATCCAGAGAGCACAGAATTCCATCATCAGAAATTTTACCACATCATTTCCTTGAATTACATTTAAAAACCCCTGTCTTTTCCAAGAAACTGTTAAGATCTTTTGAAGGAGGAAGTCTTGCTCATTATTTTTTAGTTAACTCTTTCCAAAGAGAGGAAAGATATTTTTTGCCACAGCCTGGATATTTAATAACGAGTGCTGGTATTTCAGAAAGCCTTAGGGTGTGGCACACAGTTTCATCAGACAAGGGCACCAGGCCACAGTAAAATGAAAAATGTGGGGAAAAAAAAGTTTAATTTATAAGTAGAAAGGTGCAATTTTCTTTAAAACTTTGTTGCTGGTGAAAGCTGTTTTATAATTGCAGCATACATCTTTCTACTATGTCGCATCAGGCACCAAAAGGCAGAGTTAGAGGCCAGATGATAGCCGTCAGGTGAGCTTAATCTGTCTTTCACTGTCTGACTCAACTCTGTTTCTTTATGACATAAAGGCATTTGAAAAATCTGACTGTAAACATTTGACATAATATCTAAAATGACAGACTAAAATTGCTCGTGCTTGTTTTCCAGCTTCTGTTTGAATGCACACATCTTTAAGAAATAAGAGTAGACTGCTTTCCCCAAGGATTTTCCTCAAGTGTTGCTGTTATGCTATGACAGATTGAAAAAAGATGGGAGAGAAACTGGATTTCTCCCAGGACCAAGACCATTAATGAGACAGGGAAGCATTCACCTTTAAGTCACTTTTTGAAAAACCACACAAGATCAGTGCTCAAGGTTTTCTACAAACTGATGCTCATTCCCTAACCTTTGTGAAATGAGGTGTTGGCTCAGCTCAGCAAGGTGCTTTGATGTGCACCACCTAACTTTTGATACAGAACCTGACTCCCATTGCTCACTTGCCTGCTTTTAGGGGTGCCTTCATCCCCCTTCCAGACTGGAACCCTGCTGCACGCTGTGGTCACAGGTGACATGCTTTCTCTGTAGTCTTATGAAAGAAATTATGTGTGAAAACTTCATCCAAACCCAAGGCAAATGTGAGTTAGCCCTGAAAGAACCGCAAGGGTAGCACACAACTATAACTCCGACGCACGACTGTAAACACATCTGATGCCAGCACTGCCACCGTACAGGGCCTTCCCCTTTTGACCCATCCTTTCCTTCACTGCAAATCCATACCTGGATTAGACTAATTGTAGCTCTCTGGAGACTAAGCCTGAACTGATGATGGAATATGTTTGTTCTGCAGATGAACAGCAGTTTGGAGATTCTGGACTTCTGCTAGCATACTTTCTCAAAAGTGTAGTCTAGAAGAATGATATTTTCATAGGCAGAACTGCCAATCCAGTGTCCCCTGGTATGAAGACTGTTTTCAGCTGCTTACAAAGTACCAGCTGACATACAATCCTTTTTAAGTAGTGGCAGATCATAGTAGCAGTCCTAGAAAATACTACAGAAACGTATTTTGCCCATACATGGACAAAGAGGAGGAAAACATGCTTTGCATATATTCCCCACATGAAACAAATGGATATATAAGGAGTATAGGAGCATAACTGAAAATTGGAGTAGGAAAAGCCATGGAGGAAATAAGAGTTAATAAGAAGACAATGTAGCAAGGGTATAATGAGAAAGGAGAGAGAAAGACAAAATGAAGAGCCAGAGGGAATTGAAATATGAGAAGTTACAAGCAAGAGCTAACAAGATAGAAAAGAGAAGAAAAGCAGCAACCAGGTGGAAGACTGGATCCCACCAGAAACACAGGTGTGTGTAAAAACTGGAGGATTTTAACTATGGAGTTACAAACTGAGTTCTAGGCTTTTCTGTTCCTGTGTTCAGCAGGTAGGCATGGAACCCATAGGCTAACTGCGCATTTCTCCAGTGATGACGAGTCCACAAGATCCGCTCTGCTTTTCTTGTGTATTACCAGCATTGTATCGTTCAACTGCTGGAGAGGTCAATAAAATTTACAGAATTTGGAGGATTTATTATGTGAGATGAAATTATGGGTAAGTTTAGGAAATTGTATTAAAGTACAAGCTGGAAAAGAATGTTAAGGCTGCTAAGTCAAGCATTCAGAGGATACCATATATATATATACAGCTTGTAAATTATGAAGTAGTATTTATTTATATGATCACATAGCATTTTTCTCTTCCAGTTTATCCATATCTCCTCTAGAAGCCAACTGTGCTTTTTTCAACATAATGATAGAATATATAAACAAAAAAGCGCTCTCCTGGGTCACACAGTCTGTCATGCTGAGTGTTTTATGCACTACAGTGCCAGTAAGATACACAGTGTAAGGAAAGCATGTGAGCCTGGTCATCCTCTGGTCCCCTTCGCTTCATCTGTCCCCAGTTTTTTTGTGCATTAGCAATATTTGAGGGCACATCCCTGTCTTTTCTATTTAATATTCATGTATGGACTTGCTGTCCACAGACTGGAATAGACATCTGGAAGTCATCTGTCTCTGAGGACAGGATTAGCTATCCTTGACAGATACATACCCAATGTATTACAAAAAATCCCTGGTGAGGAGCTCTGCTGTGCCTTTTTTAATATGATCTTCCTGGTCTGCTTACCTTCAGAAATCTTTCCCTGATATCTAACCTAACCCTCCTTTCTTGTATTTTCAGCCATTATTTCTTGACCTTCACACCATCAACACAGCAGTAAACTCTTCTACCTTTCCCAGCAGTCCTATGGAAGTATTTTGCAGCAAGGTAGATACACTGTCATAACACAATAGCTGAAGTGAGCATCAGCAACAAAAAACCACTGTGCTTCAAGCTGTCTGCACCATGGGTTCCCTGGCTAGACCTACATGAATATACCAGGGACCACTCTCTGGCACTGGGGCCAACTGGGATGGAATGGCCTGTGTGTGCTAAACACTCACTCTCCAGAGTAGGAGATCCGGTCAGCATAGGTAGTCAAGTTCCTTGCCCCGGTGTGGTTTAATTTACTAGTATATAGTCTAACGTATGCAAATCAAAATAAGATAAGGAGGCAAGCATTGATACAGCCAGCTGAAGTATTGTAATTCTTTAATTTGTTTACTTTATTAATTACAGAAAGCTACTTGTTCACAGACTTGGGCCTGTAAGTACCTCATGGAATAAAATAGCATTAGTACAATGCACAAATATAAGCCTTGATTTGTAAGCTTTGTTTTCTTCCCCTCCATTACTCACAACAAAGCTCTTATCTGTGCTTGCAGTCTCCCTTTGTTTTCAAACTCCTTGTTTTCCATCGCTTTCCAGTTCCAACCTCATATAATTTTTATTTCTTATTTTGCAGCATTTCTAAGCATTGACCTTTTATCTGACCTTTCTGCTGAATGCATGCCACACGCCTTTGCCTATATAACTTTCACAATGGACTTTTGACCCTTTGATATCTTCTGGCCATGCTGATGAAATGCAGCAGCATATATGATCGCTCCTCACCCAGCAATGTCACCTCACTCTTCGCACCTGTCATTATTCTTAACGCCTTGTTTATCTAGGATGAATACTGTTTTCCACCTGTGCACAGTTTTCTTGCTGAACACAGATCCAGTTTCTTCCAGCGCTCTTTCAATGTGTCCAGCTCCAGTGACACAGGAGTCTTTCTATATAGCTCTTTTTTCTGTTTGTTTTTAAGTATTTCCTCCTCCATGCTCTCAGCAAAGCCCCTTTCCCATTATATCAGTGGGTAGTCCTTTATTTCTTCACTACCCTTTTCCATTCACTTGCTCTACCAAAAGCAATTTCCTTTCCCAATCATCAGATAATGTTTTTGCATTCAAATCTGTGAACAATAATAGAAATATCCCATTTCAGAAGGAGAGAGGCCAAATAGCCAAAATTAAGCTGTTTCGCTTGATGGGAACTGCTTTCTGTACTGTGTTGTCCTTCAAATACCATTTCAGCCCTAGTTTAGCTTTTCTCACTGAGCAAAGAGTTTGTCTGTCAACTGATAATATGAAAGATTAAAACTTTTCATATCCAGCCTAGATAGTACCTTATAAACAGTCCCTTGGCTAGGAAGAAAACATCAATAGAAATACAGTTTATCTTCCACTCGTCACCCAGAGGCGTTCTCGAGCACTTGGGAAGCAGACCTGGAGTTCACACGCAGGCAAAGCACCAGCACGCAGCCTCGGCACCGGCAGCGCGAGCGTGCCCAGTTAAAGTGGGTGTCTGTACGGGGAGGGATTTGGCAGGCACAGACACTTACGCAGCTCTGCAGAGCTAGGTACATGTCTCTTCTCCAGTTTAAATCTAAACCTTCTACTCTGGATAAAATTTTCTGCTAGAGTTTAAGTCAAAGGAATTTATTTCCACCCCCCCACCCCCACCCCCCGCTAAATACTTGGACTGTTGTAGTGTTTGTAAGCCAAGGTCCCTGAATGGTTTTATTTGATGGACTCACCTAACCCATGGCCCCCTCTCCAGTGCCCTCTGTGCTCAAACCACTGAGCTCAGGAGCCCAGCTGGAACATAGCACTCCACTTCCTTATGAGGCCCGAGGTAGCATGGGCATTTCTTCTCATCACTTACACAGATTTAAGCAAACTGGATCATATTCTGCTTTCATGTCTCTTCCCTAACGTAATGAGTTATTTCATTCACACTCTTGTGTCCACTTTGGAAGATTTCACAGGCCAAAATACTTTTACACATCAAAGCAAAACTCTCCAGGCTGCTCGTAAATAACTCCACAAGCATAAACAGACAATCATATTATGCCACTATGAGAACACTTTTTTTCTGTACAAAATCTTCAGAAGATGAACATACTTTCAGATTTATTTTATCTTTTATTTCTTGCAGAAGATGATCTAGGAGCACAGACGGATTGTGATACAGAAAATGCAGGAAAAGCTTCTCTGGCTGATTAGGTTACTGAGGCACTATAAGGTATGAGGAGGAGATTGATCCAGAGGAATCAATCGTGGTGGAAAAGGTTATATATGTTTTCAGAAAGAAAATAGAAGGCGGAGGGGAAATCACAACACAGGCAAAAAAAAAAAAAATCTTTCAATAAGCTGCCCTTGGTTGCCATGGTTCCTTACTTGTCCTGTCAATAATAATTATGAATAATAATACCTATATGAGAGTCAGACGTAATCACACTGCTTATTCCTACCCTCACAAACATACAGAAATTGTTACTCCCACACTGTATTGAACCTTTCTTTCTTCCCGAACAGAGCATGATGTCATACTGTGGGACCACTTCAAAGGGGTCTTCTTCCCAAACACCTTGGGCCCTCAGAATACGATGCTATGGGCTCCCTTTTCCCCTGTACTCAATGACGTTCTTGCTCTTTCCCCCTTCAGAGGCCACACGGTGTCTCCCACCCCGTACACGTCCTCACTCAGGACTGCATCCCCAGTCCTCTCACATGGGCTCTCCAGAGACATTCTCTGCAAGGATGCAGGTCCAGGGTCCCTCCTGCCTCCCTGATGCAGCAGGGGCGCAGAAAGAACAAGGAAGGAAAATGGTTGAAAATTGTCCCTGTAAGGTATGTGAGGACAAGATTTTCTGTGGCAGAAGCAAGGGCCATGGGCACAGCAAATGTTCTTTTTCTGAGGCAAGCACCTGAGATTTTCACACTTGGTCAGATATTGGTCTCTACCTCCATTGCAGTGAATCCACATCAAGTCACACGCTGGTATTCCTGAGAACAGGTACTTAACTGCTAGATTTTAATTGTTTCAGAAATTAATAGACACGCTAAAACCACTTGCTACAACCCACAATTGCGGGAAACTCTGTTTAAGAGTAATCTAGGGCTCAACTCCTTTCCTTCACGCACACCTCCCTTCAATTTCTTTCAGCTTTCTACACATAGGTTTAGCAGGTGTGACCTCAGAGGCAGGTGTCACTGTTCAGCAGTATCTTGCCTTTGGCATAAGCTCACATTTTCCACTAAGTTCTGAGCTACAAAAGGATTCGGAAGTCACAGCATTGCAAGCAAGTAGTAGTATCCTGAAGATCTGAGAAGCAGAGCAGGCAGGTACATACCTGCCAAAGATACTGCTTTTTGAAATGTCAAATCCTCCATTCTTTTTTCACTCACATTTCATTAAGAAAATAGATAAGCACCCGTGAGCTAATGTTTATCTCCTGAAAATATTTAATTTGTAATTATATTTTACATTCAAATAATTAAACATAAAGTTAAAAGTTAATTATGTAGCCATTGTAGCAAATTAAGAAATACTATAGTAATGTATATTATTGACACTTTACTCAACAGTCCTCTTATCCAAATCTCATATTCAATCTCCTGATTACATAGAAGTTTTTCCAATGATGAAAGCTGTTCTAATAAGAGGTACTGTCTTGATCTGCGTGCTTCCTCCATGACATCCTTAGACACTAGGACAGCTGTGGCATTATTGCTACAGACCCTTTCTTCCCCGGTACCAGAAGGCCAACTAATTCCAGACTGTTCTGCAAAGATCTCAAAAAGATTTATAAGGCAAGGGAATACATGGAGACTTGACTACTATGCCCAAACTAGTAAGTGTTTTCTATAGTAATTTTGGATGAGTTAGGGATTTTCCGGAGTAACTCGTGATATTTAGTTGTCTGTTTTCCAATTTCCCTTTTTTTGGAAATCTTTAATGATTTTATCCTCTGAAAGCAGCGTGCTTTAAGATAACTAAAGTTTAGGCATTTGCAAAATTAAGATGTGCCCCTTTCCAGTTATCTTCTGAAAAAGTAGGCTTTTCACATTTTACACCATATAGAAGAAGGAACGATTTTTGATTAGGAAAACAAAGACTGAGAATACCTTAACGTTATGGATGCAACAACTCAAAGCCTTTGATCCTGAACAGATTTTAGACATTGTCACTTGCACATTTATGAGAGTAGATGGGAGTAGGAGAGATTAGAAGCAGCAAAATATTGGGATAGAACAAACATGATGTGTTCTGCTTATGTTTTAACAACATAACCACTCTCATGCTGATTTATATACTTAACTTGCAAGATGTGTTGAAAGTGGCAGCCAGACACCAAAAAAATTGTTTTCAGACAGCACAGGAACATCTACCTCTACAGGAACTTAGATCTATAGCTAGTCCCATTTTTTGCTACTCATTACATTCTCCATGATATTTAGTTTCATTGTGATTACTCTAATTACAATACTAATAATTAAAAGTTGACTTTATAGCTTGCTTGCAAAGTACTCGGGAATGTAATGTAACATAATAAACACAAACACAACATAGAAGCACATTCTTTGAAATTTGTAATGAGAGGGAAATGATGCATAATTTAGTATTTGAAGTTTATTATTAGAAGGATGAGATCACCAACTTTTTTCCAGATCATAGAGCCTTTACTTCAGGAACATAAATGCTAGATATGTGCTCAAATAGATGTGAATTTTTTAAGCAACGGTGAGGATGAACTTTCCCCACAGCTGATAAGAGAACATCATCGTGCACTGTGAGGCAAAAAGAACTGTTCCTCTGTTTTTCCAGATGAAGAACTTGACTTTACCTACCTGTTCTCTAACTGTCAGCAAATGCTGAAAAATAACTTTCTTTCCAATGAGTCTGTTCTAAAAGCTCAGCTTCTAAGGTGTTCTGTATGACCTGCTTTTTCAACACAAGGGTTTGTTCATATTCAGAAGGTTTTTTGGGTGTTGTGGGGGAGTTTTTTGTTTGCTTGGTTTTGAATTTTGGTTTGGTTTGGTTTTTTGTATTTCATGTATTTTTCTGATTCTAGTAAGTTTTCTTTTCACATAGCTGAAAAAGTCATGTCAGGACCACTTGAAAAAGAGAGGACAACAAAAGTGGACACGAGATAGCCTGGCCATGCCTATATTTCTACCCTTTGATTTTATCTATTCCATTATAGCATTTTACTGTTCATATATGAGACAGGTAGGTTTCTTTACAGTGGGAAACGGAATTCTTCACTCTGTCATCTTAAATTGTCACTGTACAGATATGGTTCGTTAAGATCTTTAGGGCCGTATTCTATCTAATATTTTATGCTCCACTTACAGCAAGAGAGATTACTGGAGAACAAGTGGTTGCATAGTACACATCACATATCAAATTGCTTCTACAATTCCACTTTATCAAAATTTTTTAAAGACATAGTTATCTATATGGTAGGCTTCTTGTTGGTAGCTTGTTTCTGACCTTGCACTGGCAGAAGTCTTACAAATAAAAATTTGTCCAATATGTTGTTATTGCCATGTTATTGCTAATATATCACCGCTCCACACATCTGACGCCATTGTGTGTGCTCTTTTTGCATTGCAAATGACTGTCAGATGGAAAACTATACAGCCATTAAATGTTTTTTCTTGGCAATCAATCTTCAGCAAAGACAAGACTGTGGCATTTCTGCTATAACTGAATTTATAGGAACCCTCAGCTACCACAAGTAGTTGTGACAGCACCGTACAATATACCAGCAATGCTCATTGGTAAACTGGGTAGCTTGATGCTAATGTTTTTTTTCTGCTGCAGCAGACATTTCAGGTTATGCACAATGAGGAAGCGGTACTTTGAAGGGGAAGAGGACAGTACAAGATTACCCCCAAAAAAGATTAGAGAAAGCAAATACATGTTATTGTAATAATTTTTAATTATAATTCACATTTCTGTGGTATTCTAGGAAGCTTGCACTGTTTGCTAGAAACAACCCTTTCTATTAGCAGATGTTGATCCTACAGACTCACCAAGGACAGCAATTTTTCCCATACTGCTTGTATGCAACAAATTCAGATGCTAAATAATTTCTTTCTACTAAATCTAATATTGCAGAGAAATGCTGGAAAAAAGTGTCTGGGAACTTATTTTCTTTATTTATATAAACTTCAAACTGTTTATACAGGCATCAGACCAAGACAGTAAAAGAGCAGCTCACAGATAACAGAATGAAACTCAGGAAATAAAAAATAAATAGGGCTCTTCTGCAAGTGATTTGCACGTCCCTCATGTAATACTTCAGCTTTGTATAAAATATTTAAATACTAAATAGTTAAACTATACAAAATTTAAATCAGAGACAGACTTTGGAGAAAATGTGAATAATTTTCCAGTCATGGAGTCAAGATCATGACACTCACACAGCAAAGGGAGCATATTTATTTGTGTCCCTTTGGTAGTGAACGTTTTTCTATTTCTAGAAACTAAAACAGCACTAACAGCAAATCTTGCGCATGCTCTTCCTCATGACTTTCAGTGCATAGTGCACAGAAAGCAAGCTACCATCTTCTGGCAAATGTATAAATACCTCAGAGAACAAGTGAGAAGAAAATTAAATACAAGAGATATTTTTTGGATGTTCAGAAAGAGTCCTAAACTCAGATTTGTGTACAGCCTTAGGCATACGGCTTGATAACAATCAGCTGATCTGAACTTTGATCAGGACAGCCACCCATTGCAAAACATCTTCATTTTTGTAACATGCAGGTTAAACAGCAGCAGAACACTTTTTTAGTAAAATGCTAGTGAATCAGCACCACTATGAAATGCAGCTGGTTGTACTGCATCTCAGCAACAATGAGAGGCATTTACATGAGCAATAAATCCCAAACAATAGAATAATAAAATACACTTATTGCAGAAGGCTGGCTTTCTGTCGCACCTCACAACATGGGACTTCAGATTCTTGACGGTGTGTGTGATCACACCCCATAAGGAAGTATAAGAAATATGCAGCAGGAATAGTGTGAAAATCTTACTAGATACCGCTCTGGTGTCTTATGCCCTGATAGAAGAGGATTAATATCCTTTTCTAAAATGCTATCATCGTACCCTTCATACCTATATACCTGTACTGATTGCTTCAACAGAGGCTTTAGCCTTAATTTCCTGTGGTAATGGTTCCCCACTCTAGTTGTATACTGTATGGAGATGTGTTTGCTTTTATCAGGCTGGAATTTCCTCTGCTTTTTGTCTAACAGCCTTTCACCTTTTTTGTGCATAGTGAGAGCAGAAGAAATGAAGCTCTTACTTTCCTTTCACCATGTCATTTGTCATTTTATATGTATTTTTTCAGGCTTGTTATTGAGGGTTTTTTTTCAAAGTAATCAATCCTAATCTAAAACTCTTCTCTGGCTGTTTTCATTGACTCATTTTTCATTTTCTTTGACATCCACAAACCTACTCCAATTCTGCTATATTATTTTCCAGGTGGAAAAGCAGCAGAGAATACATGCACAAAGACTGCACCACTGATTTATCTAACATCACTGAGTTTATCTAATGGGCTCCTTTTTCTTGTACTTAAAGATTTTTCTTATATGCCCATTGGAAGATGTACATAGTATTAATGCTTATATAAACCCCAAGGTCTCCAGCTGAACCCCAATACTCAAACACAGGAAGAGGGAGCCCTTTGCCCAAAAGCTGGGAAGGGGAAAACAAGGCAAAGAGCAATAAATTGATTTACTAACATTGCCAGGCTAGGTACAGTACACTATTCATTAGATTTCAATAATGCTTACATATGTTCCATATACCCACACCATTCCTAACACGGCTGCATATTTCTGGGATACAGTAGGTGGAAGTAGCAAGCACAAGCCTTAGGGTGTTCCTAATGACAACAGATTGAGATTAAACAGTGTATTATACCAGATACATAAAAACTTATTTATATTGCGCTATACCGTTAAAGCTGTGCCATATTTAATGTCCTATTGTGTAACATCATTAGATATTGATGTTATAGATACAGTAACTGCAAGCTTTATTAGCAAGTAGATTGATGAAAATAATTGTTTAGGACTGACTTTGGGCTATTGGTGCTCAAGATCATAACAAAATAGGTACATAAAAGTGATCTTGATGAATTCTGTGAGATGTGAAGATGTTGCAATGAAAAAAGATTGTCTCTGAATCTGAGGCATCTGATCACCTTGCGTTCATCAAATTTTCTATGGGAAAAAAGTTAACGTGAAACAGAAGGAATGCAGAAAAAAACCCGAAGAATTACCAGAAGCAGGGAAAGCACTTGATAAGGTAAAAAAAATCATATCCAATAGCATATGCCCAAATTCCAAAGAGGATAAATTAGTAGAAGTGGACAGGAAAGTACAAAAATTTTGATTAAATATTGCAATTTCTAAATTAAGCTACGTAGGATAAAGGCAAAGGAAGAGACAAGGTCATCAGTAAGCTTGGATTCCTAAATCTCGACTGTAAATCCTTGCTATGCTGCAGTTACACCAGCATCAGCACAGTTCTCTCCTGTATTTAGTCAAAATCCACTCTAAAGGCCAAATTCAGACAAAGGTAAATGGCTTGGGATCAAATCAAAGCTTTTTATGGTTGGCCTGTCTGCCCAAAGCATGTGCACGTGTCATTATGCTCGCAGTGTGGAGATATTCAGAGGCAGAAACAGAGTTAGACAGACTTCTAACAAAGTCATCCTTTATGTCGTTGAATATCTTTCTCCCAAGTTTTTTTATAGAGCTGAATAAGTGGTGAGGCTCTGCATATGAAGCTTATTATATTGTAATGTTATGAACAGTATTTCAAAGCTTTGCTTCTCCTAGTTCAATTTTATAAGAGTTAAGATCTTTCTGGGGCTTTGACATTAATACAGATATTCTTGTGTGCTCGAAAGAGTATGGAACATGTGAGATACTTCTATCAACTGAACCATTAAGCTATCATGATTTCAGGTAGTAATGTGGTGGCCTATAAGCATTTATTTAAGGGATGATGAAAAGTTAGTCTTCTAGAAAGTTACCTAACATATTAACTAACTGAAGTAGTGTTCACGACCCAAAACAATTTCTGTTCAGAGGTGGGTACTGTTTAGGCCAAGGCCGCCAAAGGGCAGCTGAAAAATTAGTTACATTGCCTGACAAAACAGAATAATAATACTACCCTAATCCTGATATTCTCATATACAATTTGTAAGGTGATGTGTGACTTTTTAGTGTCAGAAATAGTACTTTAAGCATTGTCTCCACATGACAACTTAACAAATACCAAAAATCAGCAGATATATTCACTGTACCTGTTTCACAAACGCTATATATTTATCACAGAATTGTTTTGCTTGGAAAAGACCTTTAAGATCATCAAGTCCAACCCTTAACCTAGCACTGCCAAGTCCACCACTAAACCATGTCCCTAAGCACCACATCTACACATCTTTTAAATACCTCCAGGGATGGTGACTCAACCACTTCCCTGGGCAGCCTGTTCCAATGCCTGAAAAGCCTTTCGCTGAAGAAATTTTTCCTAATATCTAATCTAAGCCTCCCCTTGCACAACTTGAGGCCATTTCCTCTTGTCCTGTCACTTCTTACTCAGGAGAAGAGACCAGCACCCACCTGGCTACAACCTCCTTTCAGGTAGTTGTAGAGAGCAATAAGGTCTCCCCTCAGCCTCCTTCTCTCCAGGCTAAACAACCCCAGTTCCCTCAGCCGCTCCTCATAAGACCTGTTCTCTAGATCCTTCACCAGTTTCGTTGCTCTTCTTTGGACGTGCTCCAGCACCTTAATGAATTTGATACCCTACATAGAAATTAATAGGTTTTTGTACATTATCAACATAAGCCATCTTTGAATATTGACCTCTTCATCCATCTTCTCCATCCAGACTTGCAACAATTTACATACAGTTTTCTGTTTCCCAGTGAAACGGCAGCTACAGCGTGTAAGGCAGCACTTCTCACCCAGAGAGCCCATAGGAAGATAAGAGCTGTTGTACACTGCAGTAGGAGCGTGCACAGCTGTGGCATTTGGTGGGTCTAGGCTGTCGGTGTAGTGACCCCTACGAAAGTGCATGTCTGTGTTTGTTTCACATCTCACTCAGGTCCTGACCCTGTTACAGCATCAGATGGGTGCTGCAGGAGGTTACTGCAAGGTCTCCTCACTGGTGCTTGATGGCCAGAGTATTGCTCCCTTCTGTGGCAAACCTGGAGCAGAAGACAGACTTGCAGGCCTCTCCAGTTCCTAGCCTAACATCACAGGCCAGCTTGTGGTCTCAGGCATCTTCAGTCACCTGTTGAAGTGTTTGTTAATCACTGACAATCTGTACTAAAGTCTCCAGCTCACGTAATTTAGAGACTAACAAATAGCGAATGAAAAACATACTGGCACATTTAAGGTATAAAAAGTACGTAAATGTATACTTGTGTACTAAATACGCCACACGACTCATAGCTCAAATCATACATACAATATGAGCAAAAAAGTTTAGTCTCTCAAAAAATCTGACAGCAGAGGTATGGTACAACTAAGTGGATTATGTCCAGCATCGAGTTTGGAAACACCAGGAAGTCAGTGCACTGACAAAAGCATCCACAGATGGAGAGTCACATGCCATATTTAATATCCACTGCTGGAAAACCAGATGGTGAAAGTTCTGCATAGGCATGACTTGCAAACTGGATCTTTTGTTCTTGCTTCCTTTTATAAGTGACAACAAAATGGAGTAATCTCAGAATCATAAAATAATTCAGGTGGAACAGGGCCCAGGAGGTCAGTGGCACAGCCTCCTGCTCAGGGCAGGCCCAGATCGCATTGGGGCTTGCACTCCAGGCAGCCCACAGCCTTGCTGGGCAGCCCCCCAGGGGACGTTCCTCCTGAGATCCAGCCTGAACCCCCCCCCAGAGCTAGGGTCTGTGGTCAACCAAGCAACATCCCACCAAGTGGGGACAGGCAGCTGTTGAGGCCCTGCAAGCACCTCCACCATGGGTTGAGCAAGCCCTGCTTCACCAGCACCTCCTCATAGGGCTGCTGCTCCTGCCCTGACCATCCTGGGGGCTCCCCTAGACTCACTTTGTTTTGTGTGTGCCTCTCCTCTACCGGGGCATCCTAACTGGATGTAACAATCTAGATGCTCTCCAACATGAAATGGTGCCCAACATGCAGGTGTTATCAAGATGGGATTAGTTCATGGTTCAGTGAACAAAAGAATATGCCACAAGTCTTGGCTGTGCTATTTTTCCTATGACACTATCACATATTCTCATTTGTCATATAGTTCACTAAAGGTTAAAAATGGAAGAAAAACTCAACAATAAAAAGCCTAACAAGAAAACCAATAGGTGGCATTAATCCACTCTGAAGCTCAAAGAATTTTTTCCTACACATTTTCAAGCTTCCTACAGGAGTGTGCAACTGTCATGAGCAGATTCTTTCTTGTGCACAGCAAAGGCTTCTGGCTATGGCTCCCAGCCCTGCTTTGACATTGGACTACCCATCAGACTGGTTTACTTTACACTCCCTGGATATGACTGGGAACATATACCTACTAGGGAGCATCAGAACACAATAAACTGCAACTATTTCTCTCTGCAGCTCAAAGCAGGTCTTTGAGCAAAGAGAGGCAAAGATCTGACTTAATTCTACTGCTTCCCAGGACTTGTGTGAAGTATTAGAAGAAAACTCAATTTTGTCCTTCTTTGATACTGACAGTCCTTTTAATCTCTTTTATGATACTTGCAGGCACTGTGGAGCTGACTTGCAAGTACTTAAGAGATTAACTTCCACTGATTTTGGCACTGAATGTGTTTGAAAATCTCATCTCAACACCTTGTTTGATTGGTATTTCAACAAAATGAATCCAAATGGTAAGAGCACAAAATAGCAGGCAGAACTGGCAAGTGTATGCAAAGCCAGACAGAAGGATTGCATAAAGCCTGCAGCATGTCTCACTCAAGCTGAACAGACAACTCCTATACCACTTATTTCAGAAGGCTTCACACTTGAATTTTGATTTGTATTATATTTCTGTGTAAAGAGAACATATGGAAATGATCAAACTTATGAAATAGTATCTATTATCAGAAGCTTTCCATTTCCTTAATTTCTAAGTTATTGTAATGATGATGTACAAGTACTTTTAAAAAATTCAGATCTGTGGATTTTACAGAATACATGAGCTTTCCTTTTCTGAACCTCCACATGAGTAGGGTAAGACATACCAAAGGCCTGTAGACCTCTATTCCAGGAGAACAGCAGTGCAAGAGAGTACTCTATACCAAGAACTAAGTCAAGGTGCCATATTCATTCATTTTCTTGTGCTAGTTTTGGCTGGGATAGAGTTATTTTTCTCCATAGTAGCTAGCACAGGGCTGTTTTGGATTTGTGCAGAGAACAATGTTGATAACACAGGGATGTTTTCCTTATCCTTTTCTGCATCTCACCCCACCCCACCAGCGAGAGGCTGCGGGTGCACAAGGAGTTGTGAGGGGACACAGCTGGGACAGCTGACCCCAACTGACCAATGGGACATTCCATACCATATGACGTCATGCTCAACACATGAAGCTGACAGAAGAAGGGGGGGAACATCTGAAGCAATGGCATTTGTCTTCCCAAGTCCCCATTAGGTGTGATGGAGCCCTGCTTTCCTGGGGATGGCTGAACTCCTGCCTGCCCATGGGAAGTGGGGAATGAATCCCTTGCTTTGCTTTGCTGGTGTGCGCGGCTTTTGCTTTACCTATTAAACTGTCTGTATCTCAACCCACGAGTTCTCTCACTTCTGCTCTTCTGATTCCCTCCCTCATCGCCTTGGCAGGGGAGAGTGAGTAAGTGGCTGTGTGGGGCTTATCTGCTGGCTGGGCAAAACCATGACAATCTGTAATTACTTTCAGTGACTTGCTAAGCATTGTCATGTGTTTCGTACAAGGTTTGGTTGGGGTTTTTTTGAACAAAAGAGCACGACAATGGCAAATGCCATGAACATATCCATTAGAAACTAATTTTCCGTTACTTCCTCACTGTGCTCCATTTGTTTTGCTGGTGAAGTTTTTCACATCAAGTATCTACCCTCTCATTTCAGGTTATGCTTTTTTTGTAAAACTGTAAAAAACCTACAGATGTGTGATAAAGACTTGGGGAAGGAATACTTAAACTTACAGTCTTAACAAGGCCATGCCTACATTAGCAAATCATTCAGCATAATAGGAATGGATCAGCAGATGTAAGCTATTGGTGCTGAGGACCCTACATCTTCACTATATAGTCTTCCAGATTTTACTTCAGACTAGGTTTAGTGTGGTCATCAGGACTGAACACACCCTCTCCATGCGTGTGACCAAGCAGTCCAAAGTAGCACTCACTGGTTGAAACCTTTAAATCTCCAGGAGAACTGGAACATTGGGATGCACACCTGGAGTAGAGTTTTCTTAGTTTCCTCTGAAGAGACTCATTCCCAGACACCAGAAGAGCCCTGCAGAACAAAGCAATGTGCGGGAAGTGCAGACAGCTAGGGAATTTACTTTGAAACTGCTTTAAAGAAAAATGCAGATTAAATCAGGTATTCTTCTGCCTAGCATGACAAATACTTGAAAATGCTCCAGCTTTAAGCATTGAGTAATCACCTTGTTTGCAGTTGTACACTACTGTTGGTGACAAGGCTAACTAATGCATGCTCAAGGCCCTGCAGGATCATGCTGTAATATGTTCCTACACTTAGTAGGATCATACAAGGTGTTTATTCACTCTACCATAGGATGTTTTCATTGACAGCATTAGATTTTTGATCAAAATAGTGTTTACTGTACTTTACAAAAATAAGATTAAAGAAGCATTTAGGTTAAGATCAGATTCACAATTAAAGAATAGAGAATACCAAGAAATATATGTTAATTTGGAATAGTCCTCAAGCTTTTAAGCCTGAAAGTAGAGGTAAGTAATCCAGAGAATCAGCAGCATAAAGACACAATACTACTCAGAACTATTTATATGAGCAATACACACAGCTGCTTCTGTAGCTTCTACTATAAAAACAAAACACTGCCATATTTTAAAGTAATGGTCCAAGATAATATAGCTGTACAAGCACAGAATAGCTTTCTACATTGTTTCAAGCTATTTCTGTAATACTTCCATAAGCGATTAATAGCTGTCTCCTACACCACTCCAGTCAATGAGAAATTTGCATTCAACCAGGATTAGGAACAGAGGCCCTGAATCAAAGCTCTGAAGAATTTCTAAGTCTCATTGAGGTCAATGTAAAGCAAGCTTGCATTTGAGTGCTTTGCTAGGAGGAGGAAAAATGCTCTTTATTTTTGTATTTTGCCTCTTAATCTAAGTAAACAATAAAGGCAGTGGAAGCTGATTTTTAGTTTTTGCCATCACAGCTCTGAAACAGAATGGCTCAGCTGGAAAACATGGAAATTAGCCCGTGGCAAGAGGCTATAGACACACCGCAGCAAGTGAGAAAGCAGCACAACATTTATCTTCCCTATAAGTTAATATTCTACTGTTGATGACAAGTAGATGTGAACTGACTCCAAGTGTCCATGTTGTCTGATTTACACAGCCAAGGTATTTAAATATACCAGTGTCATACAGATTTTTATACAACAATGAATACATACTTTTTACCTGCAAAGTGTTCTTCACACACAGCTTGGTAAGTGCTGACACATGTCAGTCTACCAAATGTAACAGAATGGTAGCAAAATAGTAAAATGGCATTCTGAATGTGAAAAATTTCTATCAGAGAATGAACAGAGACTCTTCAACCTGTACAGACACAAAAAGATAAAAAAAAACTTTTCTGCAATAGAGCAATGATACCAATCCCCGATTCTTGTAAGTGAAAGGTCAACATCATTATAAAGATTAAAACTGAAGTTTCACTCTGTATGTTACAATCTACAAATATTTTAACTGGTAGTGTAATGAACTACAGTGTAATAACTTACCATATCTGCCTTGGGCTGTACAGTGTTCTTTATATTTATCATAAATCCATCTACATCTTTCCTTGATAAAGGTCTTCCCTCATTGCTAACCTTGGACTCAGAATAAGAATGCTTAAACTTTCTTCAGTTGCTTACAAGGGAAACATGAGACAGGGTATACAAAATTTATTATATTTTTCTTTAACAACACAATATTGGAGTATATTATGGAATATCATTGGAATTATATTGGTACATCATTTTGTTTTGAGTTAGTTTCCACTTACAATCTTCAGAGGCTGAAGGTCTTATCAGGAAACTAAATCAAGGTCTAATTCCCAGTCTACATTTTCAACAGAAGATAACATGCTCCAGAGCAGACACAGGATACTTTTTAAGCTTTGTTAGTAATGGAACAAGTGAGATTGTACACAATTAATTACGGTACTTCAAAGCGGTCTGCTATTTCTAGAGGCACTGGGTGACTATGATTTTACTGATTGCAAAACTCCATACTCTTAGTACTACTTAAACTTTTACCTGCTGTGCTAATGCCTGTATGCATAACCTAAGCAACTGACCAAGGTTTATTGCAGAACACATCAGTGGTAGGTCATTTTCATTAAGAAAAAAATTTTTAAAAAATAATACATCACATCCTAAGGAGAGAAATAAATTCTTTTTTGAATAGGAAATAAAGGCAATAGCAAGAAAAAAACAACAAAGAAAAGGGAATTTTATCAAAAAAGGAGACAAGTGTTGCTTTTCTTCTGTTTTTTTAATTAAATGTTTTGTCCCATGCAAATATAATGATTTTAGTAAAAAGTAGCTCTTACTTGCTATGAAAAAGCTGGTTGGCATTTCTCTAAACATTTATATTCTACGTGAAAGTGAATTTCCTGATCAGTAAATACACATCAGCAAGGCTGTCTCGATCAGACTTCTAAGATAATATCTTACAAGGGAATTGTTATACAATTAAATTATCTCTCTCCTGAAAGATTTTTCAGAATACAAACATTTAAATGCAATTTACATACCTGCTCCCCAAGTTATCTTAGGGTACAGGAAAATTATACTTTATAGGAAGTCTGATCTATTAATAGGATATCTATTTCTAGCTAATATTTCACCAAAATAAATGAGGATGGATAACTTGTTGATGACTTCTGATGAACAAGTAGACTAGACTACAGAATTGCATGAATGTGAATAACTAGATTGCACAGAGACAAAGCAAAGACTGAAAACAGAATCTAGCACTTCATTTCTCCTTTCTCAACATGAGAGCCTTTCATTCATATTTTCCATTGTAGTATAATTCATTATTTACAACCACAATTCCAACCCATTGCAGTGAAAAAATAAATATATTCTAAGCCTCTTTAACCAATCTGCTGCAAAAACAGAGTATTGCCCCATTACAGAACTCTATAGTAAAAATCTCATTCTCCTCTCCATTAACCAGCCCATTTCCTAGGGTGGTGATGAAAGCAGTTCCCCAGACAAATTTGTTATAATACTTCTGCTTCCCAAATCCCAATCAATTTTACTCAGCAAGAAGAGGTGGCACATTAAGAAAAATGAAGTTGTCCTTCAAACACACAAGCAAAATCACTGCTTTTTGCTATTAACCCCTCAGGTACTGATTCCCTCAGGCAAAGGCCAAGAACCCAAGACTGCCTCTTGTGGCCCAAATAATTCCCAAGATCCTGCAGCACAATGCAAGCCCAGCTTCCACTCCATCTCAACACACATTCTTCCTGCCAAAGCATTCAGTTTCTATGTGGCTTTCATTTCTTGTGTGTTTAAAGTGAGAGTGAATCATCCCAGCAGTATCAAAGGTGGTTTTGGCAGGATCTTGGCCACCCGCTGTGGGGCGAAGGATCTGGACAGCCTTCTCAGTGCCTTCCGTCCTCTCTCCTTCATGTCTTCCAGCTGCAGGCTTCCATCCTAGCTCTTCCCAAGAACAAGATGGATTTGCATGCCCTCCTTTTGGGCAGAAACACCCATCCTTAAGGCTATTTTCCCTCTTTGGCACCCTTATCAGGGATCCAACTGCCCACTGGCTCAAAAAGACAAGAGACAAAATCCCCATGGCTTACCCATGGGAGAAATGGCCTACAGCAGCCGTTCTGAGATGAGTGTAATTGCCTATCCACATAATGAAAGGTTATCTACTTTCAGTGAAGAGAACCTCCCATGTTTACAGAGTAAGGACAAAAGTGGCCTCGTGTAGTAGGAGGAACAGAAATTCATGGGGCTGGCCTCCAAGGCATTTGGAATCATCCATATCTCCTTTTAATTGTTAACATAATTTAAGTGAACAAGATGGCTGACTGTAGGTGCTGAATTTCTTGAGAGAATTAATATTTTATTTAACTTTCAAGAAAATCAATCTATCCACTAGCAATTTTTCAGGAAGTTAATTCTGTATTCATCACAAAGCCAAACAGCTGGTTTCTGCCTTCATATATTTAAACCAAATGAATTTACAAAGGAAACTGAATATGCTGCAATGTAAAAATTCCCATACCAGGGCTTTAAGCCATAAATGCAATATACATCTCTAGATGGACTGATGGGAAATCCTATCTTTTGCCAGAGCCATACTATCCGTAACCTCTCAGGAGGCTGATGCTACCTTAATATTTTGGTGTTCAAATCACTGCTTAGGCCAAGTCCAAAGCACAAAAAAGACTACTGGATATGAATCAGATCCAGCTCAATCCCCTCTCCCTCCACACAATATCACAGCCCAGGAAATTATTACATACATAAGTTAAAATTATTTTCTGTCTCCTATTTCCCTCCTCCATTATCTCATACCTTCCCACCTTCCTTACCTCCTGTTATTTTCACAAGAGTCAATAAATTGCTTCACAGCAATTTTACTATTTCTTCTATTATTCCCTTGTTTCTTTAGCAAGCAGTAAATAACTCTGCCTATTATGAAAGTGTTCTACAGAGGCCGATCGCAGGCACAGGTTAGAGTTTCATATCTGTCTTAAAATCTGGAGGTCTATAGCCACATTATCTCTGTTCTGGAGAAGAGTGCTATGCTCCTTCTTTCTCCCATGATTTAGGGAAGCAATATAGGGTAAGATTGTTCAGTAATGAAACTCAGTGGAAAGCTAAAACATCCATCTCAATATTAACAAATAGCAAAGAATAAGAGTGACATTCACAAGCAACATGCTCTGATTTCAAAGGCGTTGTCCCAGATTTGCATCTGTATAAAAAAGACCCTTTACTCAGTCTTGTGATTTTCTTTATAGTGCTCATACTTATTACTGATACATGATACTGATACAATGATTGCAGGTTGAAATATATAGATACTTAAGTAGGACGAATATTTTTATTTTCTTCATTATGCAAGCCAGACATCAGAGCTGTATATAGAGGTATATTATTTAATAAGCAAGATTTGACTGAGAACTTTTACTAAATTTTTAGCAGCTTTTAAAAATCAGTATTCCATTCACTATAGCTATATAACTATTACATACAACTGACTTATCAATCTAGTGGTGCTGAAATAGCTTAAGCAACTTTAAAATATAGCAGCAAATGGAGGTTTCAATGTAACACAAAGCTCCGCACAGAAAGCGCTTGAGAACTTTGAACATACCTTATTTTGAGCTATTTCCCCAGTCCTTCACAGCTATATATTTTACTACACTTTTTGAACTCAAAGTAGTAGAGATTTCTTAGTTCTGCTTTTATAGCATCACCTATTAGCACTCTGTGGAGGGCAGAAGAAGAAACACCTGTGGACTTTCTGAAGGCTCCTTTGAGCAGATTGAAATGACCACATGACAAGCAGAGTAAAAGGAAAAAAAAGGTGCATGTGGGGGAGGCGCAAAGTGAAGGCCCATTTTTAAGCTTCCCACCTTGCTTAGAAGACTTACAAAATGTCAGTGTCTAGCCCACATTTACGGATGGCTTTTTGATGTTTTTTTCTGTGCTGCACAATGGAGTTATTTACTTACGAGAAATACTGCTCTATGTCAGCTCCAGCCTAGGAGACCAACAACTTACCCTGTCCTTGGCAACATTACAGGACCTGCCACTACATCAAAATGAACTGTTCTTGAATGTCTCCAGCGTATTATGTGCAAATGTGCTTTCCTTTAGCGCTGGACCTGTAACCTTTCTTGGCTTCTCTTTTTTTCCCCTGGAACACACATACTATTCTTGTACCAAATAGACAGTAACAAGCTTGTTTTCATAGAAAATGGGATCATTACTTTGACAGCTGACAAAGTTCTGGGCCATATTCTCTCTTGGTAATAACTCTGCAGATACTTTATTTTCTCCTGTTTGCCTACAAAAATGATTCACGGTGGCAGGAGGGATAAGGGTAGAAAGTTAACCAAATCCAGCTTCAACCCACTCTTTTGTCTGCCAAGACTTTGGGGACACGTTTGTCCCTGAATACCAGTTGTGTTTCTGGGAATGGTAGAGTTAGGAGTAGGTAGGTCCCAGCAATGTCTTAATAGCACTGAATTTGCAGACATATTTAGAGCACAATCGGAACTAAGAAATTTTCTGCCTTTCTCTATCTGATATATCCTGGAATGTTAACCTGGACAGCAGCAAAGGCATCAGGAGATCTTCCAGCACCAAGTGGTACAGGCACTGAAAACATGGGGAAAAGTCTAGAAAAGGAAAATTGGTGGACCTGGGAGGACTTACTGGCCCCTCAGTTTCTGTATATCCCAAGTGACTTCCAGATCCGATGTGTGGGTAAGAAGTAGGTCTAGGTTCCCGTCTTTCCACGTTCACACTACCTTCTATCAAACGAAAATACTGGTGTGCATGTTTGGAGAGACACATGGCAAACTTCAGTCACGTCCTGAAGGCAGAAGAAAAGAGATGTAGTAAAGTCTGGAACACTCAATTGTCATCTACAGATGCAGTTGTATTTCTATTTCTGGTACGCACCTGCTCTGCACTTACAGGCAGATGATTTCACCTCTGTGTGCCCTCTTCTGCAGTTTGCCTTTCTCCGTCATTCAGTTTGAGAACTGAGACAACTGTGCATATATATATACATATATATGCAAGTATATGCACAGATGTACATGTAGAACTTCACACAACAGCAACTAACCTTGTTGAGACTGCTGGTTACCACTCCAGTGCAAAAACTCATGATTTGGAGGGTGAAGGAGTGTTTGGGGTTTTTTATTATTTTTAATTTTTGTTTGTTTGTTTGTTTTGGTTTTTTAAGGAAACGGTGGTAGCTTTTAGGAATAGCTTATGGCTGTGTGCAGTGGTGGCTCTAACACTTTTTTAGCTGGTGGAAATCCATCTCAGACATAGTGAGGGTTATTGCACGGACACTGCACATTACACCATGTTTCAGTATGTAATTCTCGGTCCATTTGTCCTTCTGGGCTTGATGCAAGCCTATGCACCACCCATGCTCAGTGCAGCAGGAAAATAATATTCTGAACAAGTTTTCAGATAGTTTTTAAAGTTCTGGTCATTCTGGACCCACACTATCTCCAAGGTGCGTATGGAAAGAGGAACAAACAATACAGTGATGTACTTGTAATAGCCAGCAAGCTCAAGGGCGCTTTTCCTGTGCAATTGCATTCCTCTAGCATTCTTCTCTGTAGTTTTTAAACAACAGTTAAAGGAAAGCTTTTTGAAGCAAGGAGACTGTCTAAATGAGTGTTTGTTTAGATCTTTGGGGCCCCAGTGCTGGAAGGGAATTTGGGCTGTTATGATGTAGTTAAATAAATGCTGTCGCAAGAGCTAAAGTTGCCTATTGTAACTGCCTGTGTTGTGTTCCTTGCTGCTTCCTTTCAGGCTGATGTTCTTTCATGTATGGCCTTTACCTAAATATATATGGGTTTTCTGCAAAGATAACCTATTTTTTAATGCACTTTTCCTACTCTAAACCATTTTTCTGAACAGTTCTCCAGTAACTATAGTTAGCAATAGAAATTCGTCAGGGAGATAAACCCAATGCAGAAATATACTTGAGCTTTCCAGTGAAAAACAGCTGCAGCTGGAACAGGGAGAAAGCTTAAAATCAGATTTTGAATTATTAACAATAAAAAAGACCAGTCAATATTTTAACAATATTCATAAAAAAGGCAACATTACTGTGGCTGACAACAAAACAGCTTAACTGCACAGTAATAGTGCATGCATCTCACTGTGAGAATGGGGAGATATGCCTCATTCAGTAGCTCCTCTTTCTCTCTTAATGGAGTGAGTCTGACCTCTGTGTATTGAACAGGATGCACAGTGAAAGACAAAAGACTGTCTGTCATAACAATTTTTTCTCTGTTTTGAAGTGACAATGTGGTAGCCATCTCTTGTTTTGTCTGACTTTTTTTTCATCATTATCATAGAATCATAGAATCACAGAATGGTTTGGGTTGGAATGGACCTTAAAGATCATCTAGTTCCAACCCCCCTGCCGTGGGCAGGGACACCCTCCACTAGACCAGGTTGCCCAAAGCCTCATCCAACCTGGTCTTAAACACTTCCAGGGATGGGGCACCCACAGCTTCTTTGGGCAACCTGTTCCAGTGCCTCACCACTCTTAACAGTAAAGAATTTCTTTCTAACATCTAATCTAAATCGACCCTCCTCCAGCTTAAACCCGTTACCCCACTCCCTCATAAACAGTCCCTCACCATGTTTCCTGTAGGCCCCCTTTAGGTACTGGTAAGCCGCAATTAGATCTCCCCAGAGCCGCCTTTTCTCCAGGCTGAACAACCCCAACTCTCTCAGCCTGTCCTCATAGGAGAGGTGCTCCAGCCCTCCAATCAGCTTCATGGCCCTCCTCTGGACTCGCTCCAACAGCTCCATGTCTCTCCTGTACTGGGGCCCCCAGAGCTGGACGCAGTACTCCAGGTGGGGTCTCACAAGAGCAATGTAGAGGGGCAGGATCACCTCCCTTGACCTGCTGGTCACGCCTCTTTTGATGCAGCCCAGGACACAGTTGGCTTTCTGGGCTGCAAGCGCACACTGCCGGCTCATGTTGAGCTTCTCATCAATCAATACCCCCAAGTCCTTCTCCTCAGGTCTGCTTTCAATCCATTCCTCACCCAGCCTATAGTCGTGCTTGGGATTGCGCCGACCCATGTGCAGGACCTTGCACTTGGCCTTGCTGAACTTCATGCGGTTCACATGGGCCCACCTCTCCAGCCTGTCAAGGTCACTCTGGATGGCATCCCTTCCCTCCAGCATGTCGACCACACCACACAGCTTGGTGTCGTCGGCAAACTTGCTGAGGGTGCACTCGATCCCACTGTCCATGTCGCCGACAAAGATGTTGAACAGTGCCGGTCCCAGTACCGACCCCTGAGGAACGCCACTCGTCACCATTCTCTACTTGGACATTGAGCTGTTGACCACAACTCTTTGAGTGCGACCATCCAGCCAGTTCCTTATCCACCGAGTGGTCCATCCATCGAATCCATGTCTCTCCAATTTAGAGACAAGGATGTCGTGCGGGGCAGTGTCAAATGCCTTGCACAAGTCCAGGTAGGTGACGTCAGTTGCCCTTCTCTTATCCACCGACGCTGTCACCCCATCATAGAGGGCTGCCAAGTGTGTCAGGCACGATTTGCCCTTAGTGAAGCGGTGTTGGCTGTCTCCAATCACCTCTTTATTTTCCATGTGCCTGAGCATAGTCTCCAGGAGGGTCTGCTCCATAATCTTGCCAGGCACGGAGGTGAGACTGACTGGCCTGTAGTTCCCTGGGTCTTCCTTTTTACCCTTCTTAAAAATGGGGGTTATGTTCCCCCTCTTCCAGTCAGCAGGAACTTTGCCAGACTGCCAGGACTTCTCAAATATGATGGCGAGTGGCCTGGCCCCTTCATCTGCCAGTTCCCTCAAGACCCACGGATGCAACTCGCCAGGTCCCATGGACTTGTGCACTTTTAGGTTCCTTAGATATTCTCAAACCTGATCTTCTCCTACAGCAGGCAGTTCTGCATTCTCCCAGTCCCTGCCTTCTGCGACCTGGGCAGTGTGGCTCAAGGATTTGCCAGTGAAGACTGAGGCAAAGAAGTCATTGAGTACCTCAGCCTTCTCCATATCCTGGGTAACCAGGTCACCCGTTTCATTCCGGAGGGGACCCACATTTTGCCTTGTCCTCCTTTTATCACTGATATACCTATAGAAGCTTTTCTTGTTGTCCTTGACATCCCTGGCCAGACTAATTTCTATCATCAGGGCTTTGGCTTTCCTAGCCTGCTCCCTGGCTGCTCGGACAGTTTCTCTGTATTCTTCCCAGGTTACCTGCCCTTGCTTCCACCCTCTGTAGGCTTCCTTTTTTTGTTTGACTTTGCCCAGGAGCTCCTTGTTCATCCACGGGGGCCTCTTGGTGTTTTTGCTCGACTTCCTCTTTGTTGGGATACATCGCTCCTGAGCTTGGAGGAGGTGACCCTTGAATATTAGCCAGCTGTCTTGGGCCTCTCTTCCTTCCAGGGCTTTGTCCCATGGTATTCTACCAAGCAGATCCCTGAAGAGGTCGAAGTCTGCTCTGCTGAAGTCCAGGGTAGTGAGCTTACTGCACGCCCTCCTCACTGCCCTGAGGATCCTGAATTCTACCATTTCATGGTCACTGCAGCCAAGGCTGCCCTTGAGCTTGATGTCCCCTACCAGGCCCTCCTTATTGGTGAGAATAAGGTCCAGCATGACACCTCTCCTCGTGGGCTCCTCTATCACTTGGAGGAGAAAGTTGTCATCAACACATTCCAGGAACTTCCTGGATTGCTTGCGCTCAGCTACGTTGTCCCTCCAGCAGATGTTGGGGTGGTTGAAGTCCCCCATAAGGACCAGGGCTTGTGAGCATGAGGCTGCTCCTATCTGCCTATAGAGGGCTTCATCTGCTCAGTCTCCCTGGTCAGGTGGTTTGTAGCAGACCCCCGCTATGATGTCCCCTGCCCCAGTGCTCCCTTTAATCCTGACCCATAGGCTCTCAGTTGGCTCCTCAGCCATCCCCAGGTGGAGCTCCATGCACTCCAGCTGGTCACTGACGTATAAAACAATAGATGTGATTTTTTTTCTTTCTTTCTTAAATACAACTTAAAATTAATGTGATGGATTGGGAAAAAAAAACCAAATCTTTGATTCCTCCACTGACTCCAATATGAATACTAGATATGGCTGGACATAGAAGCAAGATTTCAGCCCTCAGCCACGTAAAATGGTTAGATAAGTGTAGTATTTAATATCTGTTTAGTATGATGAACTTCACCCTTGGTTTGCTTCCAAAGCTGGCTGGTGGGAATCTCATAAGTCATCAGTAATTATCTTGTTGAATTTGCAGAAGATGGGTGAATGCCAGGCACTTAAAAAAGGAAAATGCAGTGCCTATATTTCTTAAAAAAAGGAAGGAAAAGAAGGAGACAGAGAGTTGCAAAGGTGTCAGCTTAGTTTCAATTTCAGAACATCTGTAGAGAAAGCAACCATTAAGCCAACTATTTTTAAGTGCCCAGAATTTAAAAAAAAAAAAAAAAAAAGAAGAAAAAAAAAGAAAAAAAAGAAAGAAACATGAATTAGTCTGACAAGTCTTTCTTTTGCCAAATCTAATTGCGTTATGTGACATGGAAACACTGTGATAGAAGGGAAGCAAAAGATGTCATATCTTGGCTTCTAGTAGTGTTTTGAATGACATGTTCATCATCAAACCAGGAGAACCACAAGAGGGTGAGAGCAAAGATAGCTGAAAAACTGTAATCAAACCGTACTTATTCATGAGCCACTGCCAAAATGAAAGGGTATCCTGAGCAGACTCTCTGGAGTCTGGTTATATTAATATTTTCTTTACTGTTCTAGATGACTGGACAGGGTATTCAAATTAAATTTGCAGACAACACCAGAAGGAACTAATGGGACTAAATGGAAACCAGCCACTCTGCTGAATGCAGGATTTAGAGCGCAAAATTGTTCCTGACACTTTTATATGAAAAAGTATGATTCAGGGACAAATATAAGGTTTTACATTTAAGAGAAAATAGCTACATAAATACACATAAGAGAATTGCAAAATGGTATCATTTGGTTATTTTTTGACTTATATTCCATCTGATCTGCAACCTCAGGTTGCTGCAATATCTGACTGGGATGCAGAGACAAAAATCAAGCCTGTGTCATATGAAATGAGTCTCCTGCTATACGTGGTACTGATGTGGCCATAGCTTGGGTACTTCTGGTTTTTGGCTTCACACTTCTGACCAGTTGTCAAAAGATTAGGGGAGAGAATAACCAGAGATTTGAGGAAGGCTGGCTCTGAGGAAAGTTGGATGACTATTTAGCCTGAAGAAGAAAACAGCACATAAGGGACAGAAGTCTTTAGAAACATAAAAGGCTTCTTCAGAGGAAAAGAGAATCACCTCTTTTCCATGTTCAGGGCAGGAAGGACAAGTAACAAACCTAAACTGCAAGAAGACATATTCCCGAGCATCATTAAGGAAGATTTCTAATGATGAAAGTTAAGACCAGTTGTCTGAGAAATTTGTGGAAATCCCTTTGAAAGAACTGGTGGGACAGCCCCCTGCCAGGACTGATGGGGGTATAGCTGATCCTCCTTGGGCAGGAGGAGGGACTATAAGCCCCATAACTTTAGGCAGGGCCATTAGGACTGTTAACAACCATTGATCCCTGCCTGGCCCGTCATGGTGGATGCACCCACCCCACACCCCCTGACTGGAGCCCATCGGGATGGACAGTTGGGTGCAGGGCAGTGGGTCTCAGAAGGGCAACCCAGCCAAGGGTACCAATATTGCAACTTGGGCATTGCTTTTGTTCTAATAAATTCACTTCGAACAAGCTTTCATCTAGGAAAGCTTTCTGTATGCTCTTAACGTGACTTCTTTTTCGTTACTCATATTTATTTAACGGCTTAAATCAAGTTTCTTGGGGTTCTTCCATTCTTAAGATAAACAGCACTTACTGCTTTTTGAATTCGATAGCCAAGATAATAAAAATCCAGTTGGTAGACTTTTTTTTTTTTAAGCTTTTATGAACTGAAACAGGAGAGCAGACAGTTTTATGCTGATGCACAGTCATTGGTGGTATATGAACATAACCTGTATCCCATCCTGCCAGACGATGTTTTATTGTTGTTATTGTCATTTATTGTTTAGATTAACAGGAAGTGCTGCCACCATTCGTTTAAAATCAAGTTAAGTAACTCTGCATTGATCTGGAAGAAAACTGTTCAGAAGAAACAGTGACATTTGTAGCAACAATAAAGAACTTTAAAGCTATGCTAATAACCTAGCCTAGACTATGCCACTTTCAGTGAATCTGCTGCTATTTAGTTACATTATTTTATTGTAATACACATGCAGAAACTATTCTGGAGCTTAGAAGAAAGCTCTAAAGTATCATTAAAAAGAAAGCTCTGAAGTGTCATTGTAGATGTCTACTGGTATCTAAAAGAAGAAAAATGTAGATGGTTACCAGAAGCTTAAAATCTAGCAGCTATATAACTTCTCAGATACTCAAAAGTCAAGAGCATATGGCTTAGGGTGATAGTTTTCAGAAACCAGCACCTCCTGACACCATGAATACAAATCTAAGCTCAGAAGGAACGTTTCTGGTATGAGAATTCCACATTCAGCCCTCTCTATTGCCCTTTCTACATTGTAGACAAAAACCTAGAGGCCATCTACCCTTTGCATACATTCGCCAAATGAATTTTCTTTGTAGCCCTAATGCTACACCAAAAATTTGCCGCAACCAAGAAAAGTTTAGTGGGGCTGGAGTAGCCTTGGCTGTCCTGCTGTCTGGACAGACCAAGGTCTCAGACCTTCTTAACTGGTCTATGGGTGGCTTGACTTTAACCTGAGAGAAAAGGACTAGTCCATCCATTTGAATATGGGATTTAGGGAGTGTGAAAGAGTACAGAGAAAGGGTGGAAAAAAAATGTCGACCATGATATAGCCACAACCCCCAATCCTTTTCCCAGTCAGAAAAGCAATAGCAGCTCCACAGTTTCAAATGCCACACAGTTTCAGAGATATAGCAGAGGACTGGAGAGCGTGTTTAATAATATGTGAAATTTGATTTTCTAGCATTACCATGCACCTTGAACAAATGAGTCCTTTAGCCTGTAGCCAATGTACCTCTGTCTTCTTGGACCTTTGGAGACTGCAAGGTCTTTGGGTAGAAATTTTATCTCCTTGGTAAAATATCCTGCATGCTTTTACATATGATCTAAAAAATAATAATATGGCCAAAGGACTTCAGTGCTTTCTCAGTTGCGCACATTTAGAATAGCTAAGTTTTACCTGGCATAGTTCAAAGCAGAATTTAATCCACATTTCACATTCTTGTTCTGGGAAAGGCTGCTTAAGGGTTATTGCAGAAAAGTATGGTTAGTTAACTGTGATCCTAGCTGTCACATAGGAAAAACAGGCACTGCAGACCTTCTGGCTGTCAAAGACAAGTAATACTGCAAGGGAGACCCAGAAACTCATAATCATCGAGAGGGCAAGGGGTGCAAGGTTCAGTCTCTAGCAGCCTCTGGTGGCTGTTCAAATATAGATTATTTTTTAAGTTAATGGTTATGCAAGCATTCTTTATTTGATTTGTTTTGCAATCTTGATTTCTTACATTAATATAAACAATTTATGTGTTGAGAAAAAAATGTCTCTGTTTATCATAAAGTATTTGGTTATCTCTGGTAGTCTTTGTTGTTTTGTTGGAAGCTTTTTAATAGAAGAGGTCAACTAAATACACTGGTTAAGCTAGTAGCAAATAGGTTAGACATAGCCATTATAAATGACTAATTACAAAGGCTAATTCAAATGGTTTTGAACATGAGATTTTTGGGTTGACTGTTAGCAATGTAGGCTATATCAATACACTACCTTGTAAATGAATAGCCCTGCCTTGTTCTTTTAATTTTATTGAATAATACTGTTTCATAATAGCAGTAAAACACTACGAGCAGTAGATTCCTAGAGGATTATTTGTCAGCTTTATGTCTCATGTCACTCCTGCAAAATGCAGTAATTTTTCTTGGGCTGTATTTCTTAATCATTACAGCTGTCATCCATTGCAACTGCTGTAGTTAAGGCTGCAAATCACTATGCATTGCAGCTCCCTGCTTTCACAGACTCATAATTTTCCAGCACAGTCTTCTTTTGGTGGTCAAATGTTCCATGTTTGGTCCCTGCACAGAGAAGTGAGTGTCTGGAAACAGAACAGCACCCCATTAAGCTGTTCCATTCTTAGGAAAAATCCTGAGACCAGATTATACACTCTTTTGTGCATGTAAACTGAACTAAGTGTTTGGACACATCATTGCTTGCACAAAACTCTGCCTGAGAGTCCTATGAACTACCCCAAGACCTTCACGCTGGTGCACTGCTCATTTCAAGAGAAATTTGAAAGCTGAAAGGCTGTTCACCACTAAAATCATGCCTTTCAGTATCTCGAAATGTCATCAAAATCCCACCTTGAGTGGGATACATGCAGGGCTGGGTTATCGAGACAGAATGTGGCAAATGTCACGTCCTTTTCATCTGAACCCTAAAACCTAAACCTAAAACACAGTCTAATTTCTCTGTCCTCTAAAAGAGGCGTCTGTCATTGCCACTCCTCCATACACATGAAATTTGTTCTGCTTCTGTTTCCTACACAGAAGTAGAGAATGTCCTAGGTTTTGTTGACTAAGTCAACCTAACCTCCAGGTTAGGTTTTTATAATCAGGGTATTTCAATGAACACTTCTCCCTAAAAGCATATATCAGATGCTTGACAAAACAAGGCTTTATGGCCTTCCCAGCATAATCCTCAGATTTGATTTTGCTGCTTCTTTGCCTCCAAGGACAAGATCTTTTTAAAAGTGGCCAAGCATTTCAAATAATTGACATTTTATACATTCACAGCTCACTGAACAGTAAGTCCTTCAGACAATCTTAAAAATATTTGTTTGTAAAGCAGTAAAACTGTGAAAGTTAGATAACATTCCATTGCATTTGCACAGAAGAAAACCATGTAACATTTTAAGTAGGAATTATAAATACAGATATGGGCAAAAGTCATCATTAGAACAAGGCATTAGACATTAGACCTCTTCCGCAGGGAGCTATAGAGACTCAAGCCCCCAGGTACTTACTTGATTTGAACACCTGTCTCTAACATGGGCCAAGAGGATTCCCACTTAGCAAAACAGCGTGGCATGACAGCCACTTCTCAGACATTTCACAAGGCTGTAACACTGGATGGACAACTCACAATGAGACAGAAGCAACCCTTAGCATCCCAGCTTAGAAGAAACTAGACCTGGCTGGCTTTAGGTTGGAAGTGTTAAACCTATGTGTACACCTATGTCGTGGCTGTCTGCAACAGCACATGCAAGAGAAAGCTTGGAGTATTACCCTGTGGCTGGTAGGTCATTTATTAAAACATCTTTCATTTTTAGCAACTGGTGGAGGATGAGATTTCCAATGAGAGTCTGTAAGGAGTTTTACATACTAAAGGTCACCTTGTATACTGCGCAGTGCTGGGAGAATTAAGGGTACTTGTGTTTGCACAGAGCGGAAGGACAGTGAAATGGCAGCAGTGGTTTGACAGTGGTACCTGCCAGTACCTTGTTTGCCTCACAGTGAGGGATCTTCATGTCTGACTGGGAACCTGGAAAAAACAGTATTTTAAGAGCTACTGAAGTATTTTATTCCTGTTTACTAATCTAGGTGATATCTTATAATAGGGATACATGGTCATCTCACAGTCACAGACTTAAAAGAAAAGCACCAACCCCGCACCTTACTCCTAGCCATACAACTTGTGTGTTATTGTTCAACATCTAATAGCTTTCTTTGTAGCCTAGAGCCCATGAAAAATCATGTTCTGTTTTCTTTTGTTTCTTTAAATCATAAAAGAATTGTTAGAGGTGACTGGCTTCTAAGTCCTATTAATAGCTTGTCTGATGGAGGACATGAAGTCATTCTTTAAACCAAGTATCTGCATAGGAGCATTAGGAGCATTCTATTTTGAAACACCTTAATTTTAAGTGTGCTCTGAGAAAAGAACCTTAGCAATTAAATATCATAGAGCACAACTGCAGGAACAACTAACTTAGTTTTTCTTCCATAAAAAATTTTCAGCAAAAACATGTTTATCTACTTGAAATATAAGGTAGAAGTGTGAAAACCACTTACAGGCAGCTGCAAGGGTTGCGAAGATCTACGCACAAAGGACCAGCTCTCGTTGCAGTGTTGTCCTGCCAGCCAGTAAAATTACTGCTCACGTGAAGCAGCCCCTCCAGAAGACTGTCACAAAAGGCCTCGCTGTGCAAGCAAATACAAGCCAGCTTGTCTACTCTGCCATCTGTTACTGAGACCTCCTGCTAATGCTGAATCGTTTTCTTCCCTCAGCTTGTTTAAGGTTCTTAGCTGGTGTCTTGAGAAATGAGAGTTTGCTTGCCTCTCTGTCTTTGCTTGGGGTGTGACCAAGCATTAGAAACTAGCATTTTCTATCACAGTCAGGCTGGAAGAGATAGATACAAGAGGACAAATGTGCCATGCTTTGGTTGTTGAAGGTTTGGGATGGAGAAAGAAGAGGGTGACTTTAATGGGAATCTTGCAGAGAAGCCTTGAAGGAGAGCGGGAACAGGAGCAAGACTTGAGAGGCTCCAGCCTGCTATTTTGCAGGCAGAGGGAGAGGAAAGACAAAGCAGCAGCTGATTGAGACAGCTGAGTAAAGAAGCTACAAGGTAAAAATAGCAGCAGGCTGTCAAATAATCTGCTGGTGTTGGGCATGAGTGAGAAAACAGCATCAGGCTGGGGGGGGTGGGGGCAAGCCAGGGGTGCTGTCTGGGGAAGCGCAGGCAGCTGCCAAAGAGCCATCTTGCTGCGAGCCCTGTGGCTCTCAAAGGAGGGGCAGGCTTGGGGTTGGTTTTCTACACCCGGATACGAGTCTGTAGAGACTGCTTCAAGTCTCACTTTATAACAACTTCAAATTGAATATTTGTGTGAGGGCCTTTTATCACTGAGATATCTGCAGCTGTTTTATGCGCTTCCTTAAAAGGGACACTTGCAGGAGTTTTCTGAAGTGCCCTCTGGAGTACAGCATGTCTACCCCAAGAAGCAGAGATGTCACCTGCTACTTCCCTGCTACAGCAGTTGAAACAGGTCACTTCTAAAATGGGAGGTGCAGCATAATAGGTGCTAAACCCACTGCAGTACTGTTTGTGCCGTAAGGTTGGGTGTCATGGATTTTTCTGTAAATGCTTTTGATCATTCAGTAATGGCTGCAGTGCACAGGCGTCTCTGATGAACGGCCTGCTCAACGTGTTGATGGGCCAAGGACTGAGATCTGTCTGGGGTTTGTTTATTCTTTCATGAATGCCAATGCTAGTGAAGGGCGTTGCAGTGACAGTCTCAAGCTTTTTATTTACACAGTAAGAATAGCATAAATATTTTGAAGTGTGGCTCAAACCAGCCTTCAGCAGAGAAAGTAGCTAGACTCAGCAGACAAACCATGGTATGACCAACCAGGGTGTCATCTCTGGTTGACTTCAGTTGCGGCTGCTGTGAAATGGGGTGTTTGAACCAGTCATCTTAATTGTGCTGCATACATTCTTGGATAAAGAGTGCTATAAAAATGCCAGGAGTACCTATTCTGTATTTTTAATGATATTTCATTTGTATTTTTTCACTTTCACCTTCTGTCCCTGAACTACCTGAGGTGAAAAAGTCAGCCTGTGCCTCTTCAGAGAAAAAAAGTATAACTGCGGTTGTTGTTGAGCTAAAGTTTGTAATTCAAAAGCAGGGATGCAAGTCTGGAGCGGGCAGGTCACTTTGTAAGCCTGCAGCCCTGCACATGCACCAATTCTGTGGCTTAGCAACGTCCCTGCTCGTTAATTAACCACTCTGCAGTTCGGCTCATGCTGGCTCCGCACGGGCTTCTCTGATGAGGTGCCTCCTGAACGGCTGCGCTTGGTAGAGAGATGTCCTGCAGCAGATGGGAATCAGTGGCCAAGTGTGGTGGGTTGGCCCTGGCTTGGGGCCGGGTGCCCACCAGAGCCGCTCTATCGCTCCCCTCCTTCACTGACAGGGGGGAAAAAGTATAACGAAAAGCTTGTGGGTCGAGATAAGGACAGGGAGAGATCATTCACTAATTGTTGTCACAGGCAAAACAGACTGAACTGAGAGAGGGAATTCATCTAATTTATTACCAAGCAAAACAGAGTAGAGGAATGAGAAATAAAATCAAATCTTAAAACACCTCCCCCCACCCCTCCCATCTTCCCGGGCTCAACTTCACTCCCGGCTTCAACCTCCGCCCCCCCCCAGCGGCACAGGGGGAAGGGGAATGGGGGTTACGGTCAGTTCATCACATGGTGTCTCTGCCGCTTCTTCCTCCTCAGGGGGAGGCCTCCTCACACTCTTCCCCTGCTCCAGCATGGAGTCCCTCTCACGGGAGACAGTCCTTCACAAACTTCTCCAACGTGAGTCCTTCCCATGGGCTACAGTCCTTCACGAACTGCTCCAGCGTGGGTCCCTTCCACAGAGTGCAGACCTTCAGGAACAGACTGCTCCAGCGTGGGTCCCCCATGGGGTCACAAGTCCTGCCAGCAAACCTGCCCTGGCGTGGGCTCCTCTCTCCATGGGTCCACAGGTCCTTACAGGAGCCTACTCCAGCGTGGGCTTCCCACGGGGTCACAGCCTCCTTCAGGTGCCTCCACCTGCTCTGGCGTGGGGTCCTCCTTGGGCTACAGGTGGAATCTCTACACCCCCTCATCCTTCCTCCATGGGCTGCAGGGGGACAGCCTGCTTCACCACAGTCTTCTCCATGGGCTGCAGGTGGAATCTCTGCTCCCCATCATCCTCCATTGGCTGCAGGGGGACAGCCTGCTTCACCATGGTCTTCACCACGGGCTGCACAGGGATCTCTGCTCCGGCGCCTGGAGCACCTCTTGCCCCTCCATCTGCACTGACCTTGGTGTCTGCAGAGTTTCTCACATCTTCTCACTCCTCTCTCCGGCTGCAAAAGCTCGCTCTCTCTAAGTGTTTTTCTTCTTCTTAAATATGTTATCACAGAGGCGCTGATTGGCTTGGCCTTGGCCAGTGGCGGGTCCGTCTTAGAGCCGGCTGGCATTGGCTCTGTCAGACACAGGGGAAGCTTCCAGCAGCTTCTCACAGAAGCCACCCCTGTAGACACTCCCCACTACCAAAACCTTGCCATTCAAACCCAACACACCAAATTACCCCAAAACGTTGAGCTCCGAACCCAGAAAACCTCACAGCACTGAGTGGGGAACTCACTACATTCGTGTTCTCTGGCTGTCTCATGGGCTGTGTACATAAACTAGAGAGATTTAAATGTTAGGCATTTCAGTGATTAAATATAAATCACCATTTTATTCACTCACTTGTAATAATTTCAAAAAAGAGTTCTTCATGTCTCTTACTTGTCCTTATGGAGGAGCCATAAGGTGAAATTTGAGCTATTTCTGCTTCTTTTTAACTACAAGAAGTATCAAACGCAGAGATAAGATGCCATGCTCAGAGTTTAGAGATGACTCCATCTGGCTTCCTAGGGAAGCTGATGTTTCCAGACACCAAATCATATTGATACATATGTCCTGTATGAAAACTCTCATCACCAGTGCAGTAGGATTGGTGGCCCTAGTGAACTCTTAACTATATCATGACCTGTGTGTCAATGGTACATATGAAGTGGCTATTCTGCTATTAAAATCTGTGTGGCCATCATGGCTTAAATTGGTAGTCTAGGAGCTCTGGGTGCACTTCAGTCCTCAAGATTTGGACCACAGCCTCCATGATCCTTATTCAACCCTGCATAAAGACTCATGCAAAGACATCCCAAAAAGACAGGGCCCCAACTGGTGTTAAATTACCAGTGCAGAGTGCCCCATCTGCCACTGAAATACAGTGCATGGTGCAAAGCAGTGACAATGACTTGGTGGCTGTTTCCTATCACAAATGTCAACAGGAATTCAAGCACAAAAAATACTTTTTTTTGTCCCTATGGCTATAATTCATTGGCTATTAATCTTTCTGGCCAGTGGTTACACGTTGAATCCTCCAGAGCCTAATTGCAGCCTGTTGCTGTCAAGCCATTGCTTGGAGAAAAAACCAAGAATGAGCCCAGGCTCCCCAGGACTCTCTAAATCTGCAGGCAATAAAGAAGTCTAAGACCTTAAGTCAGACATGCTGTCAAGTCATAGGAACTATGCCATTTTTACCAACTTCCTACAAGTCTGTCTTGACACCCAAAGGGATCCTACAACAGTTCTTCCTCTGCTTCACTTGTAGTTGCCACTTAACAGAGATTGAAGTGGAAGAGCCTCCAGGTCTAACCCAATTTATCTCTTTCACACCCAGGCAGTTAAGTGAAATACAGGGACTTGCAGGTTTTTTTGGTAAGAGAAGAAATTGATGATAAAGAGGGGCATCTCTGACATGAAGTCCAGTTTCTCTGAAGACCACAGGAGACAGGATCTCAGATCCTCATATCCTGTTTCAGCCAGGATCCCTATTGCCAAGGACTCACTCCGTATTGCCCTGCCAACAAAAATCTTATATCTGCTTTTGCCACATCTTGCCTTCCACTCCTCAAGTTGTGCCAGGGGAGGTTTAGATTGGATATTAGGAAAAATTTCTTCACCGAAAGGGTTGTCAAGCACTGGAACAGGCTGCCCAGGGAAGTGGTTGAGTCACCATCCCTGGAGGTATTGAAAACATGCATAGATGTGGCGCTTAGGGACATGGTTTAGTGGTTGGACTTGGCAGTGTTAAGTTTACGGTTGGACCGTAAGTTTTTTTACAGTTACTTTGTTAATGAAGGATAACGGTTCTTCCTCTTCTCTCTTGACCTCCAGTTTGAACAGGTCCTATAGGAACCCATTTTCCCATTTGCAGTCAGGTGCTGGCCAGTCATTTGAGCTCAGCAGTGTAGCACAACTTGCATGCCTGGCAAATTACTTGATAACAGCCTGTATTGCCTCATCGTGGTTTTATACATGGGAACCACATATGCACAACCCTCTTCTGCCTCCCTGTTTTCATTACTCTTATACCTTCTTCCTCAACCTCTTTAGAAGTCTAGTTTGGTTTTGCTTTCTTTTCTTAATTTAAAATTACGGTCCTTTCAAAATGGAAAGTGTTCAGGGATTGCTACCACAGCATGACTCCAGGAGGGGGAAAGTGGGCAGAGACCTTTTATGTCTCCCTATTCAGGACTCGTCTCTTTTTGCTGGATTCAGTTTGCTGGTTAGTTTTCTAGCTGAGTAATTTTATTTTAGACTGAAAAACATCAAGTGTGCCAGCAGAGTTGAACAGCATGGCCCAACATGTGACCAAGTGCTGTTCCCAGCAACAAAATCACTTGCTAGTGTAGCACAGGACCATTCTTAAAAGAGAATAGGCTGTGTCACCAAAGGTATTTTGCCAACAAACAAAATGTAGTTATCACTTTTCCAGTAAGTTGAGGCAGTTCTTTGGCATCTTGTTTGACCCTCTAATGAAAATGGACACATTTGTAAATGTTGCATTAAGCCATTACTTTGGAGATAACAGGCAAAAGTGTTAAGCACTTGTTGGTGGATGAGAGAAAATTAAGGCAAAGTTACAAAGAGTGCCTCTATAATCTATAGTTTTCTACCTGATATTCAGGACATTTTATTTTATAATGGAATTATATGAGGATATGGTGTCATTTATTCTTATGTGAAACTGAGAAATTAATCACTCACCAAATCCTACAGAAATCTGGGGTACTGAATTCTGACAAAGTCCAGGGTGGTTTTTGTTCCTTTCTTTCTTTCTTCCAGTGTGAAATCATACCTGTGATCTGCACCTCCTCAAGCAGAAGTGCCACAAGATGACTCTAGGCACGCTGACCTCTCTGGCACCCACAGCTGATGACCATCTCCACTAGGCACATTCATTAGTTGCTAGAGTAATTAACTGGAAGAGATTGTCATCAGTGCCAGATATTTTGGGGTTGGTTTCTGGATTGCAACTGCTGCTGGGTTCCCAAACTTACAATGCTGGTTGTTTTGCCCAGGCAAGGCCAAACTCCTTCATCCAGTCACCAGTTTGTCAGCAGTTGGTCGTATCCTTCCAGCCCAAAGCTGCGCTTGTACGACCTCACCACTCCGCCACCCCCTCTTCTGGTTGAGTATGCATTAGTTTGGGGAGAGATTGAAAACTACTGATTAACTTTCTATTTCCTTCTGTACACCTACATTCTTCTTCTTCAAAGAGATGCTTTTGCCTGAGGGAAGAAGCAAAGCGATATGTCAGAGTTAGTGTATTTACATGCTAATGTTTTGATACATGTAATATTTATGTAAAGGAGGACAGTGAGGGATGGAAGGTGGTATTGGTGTCAGTAACTGTGACTGGCATCTGGGGAGAAAGCTCTGCTGCTTCTTCAGGTTTTATTGAACATTGCAGAGTGGAGATTTCTCATTTTTAACGTATTTAAATGATGATAATTATCTGCTCACAAGTGCAACACCAGTTATTTCTTTATGTTACCTTCACTCTATGTTAAAAATAGTGCTCTGTTGAATACTTTTGAACTACTTTTCCTAGACACAGTTATATAGTATGTCAAGATATGGCCTTGCTAAATTTATCCTGATATGGGCTTTAATTACCTTGTATACTTACTGCAAAGGAACCAATTGCGGTGAAATTTTGTTGGGGAACTGAGTTCTTCTCAGCCACCTGACTGTCTTTTGTCCATGAAGTGATGTTACTAAATCTAAGTTTATCAGATATAGGTCTGTTTGATTTAGGGGGGCGGGGGGGGGGCAACAGTATTTTTTTTTTTTAATTGCTTCTCTTCAACATTAAAAATGTAGTGTTGTTTCTTTTGAGCCGGTAGCTGGAAGTGTTACACTGCTAATGTGCTTGCATTCTGGGGAACCATCCATTTTTGCCCCCCCCCCATCCATACAGACTGTCCTCACTGGCCTGCTCCCCTCCAAACTCTCTCTATTTTAGTGGAACTGTGCTGCTGCCACTGCGGTTAAGGGCTGTTCTGTCTTCTCACCTTTACAGCCAGAATTACAATAGTCCTCTCAAGGTACTGTTCCTTGGCAATGTGGATTTTATTTTGTTTCTTTCTCTAAGAGATTTGAACTATGTTTGGTATTTATTTATTTTTTATTGTTGGACAATTTCTTTGGCTGATTTTTCTCAATGTACTGCTGGGATCTGTCTGCACTGTTCCTTCACTTAGTTTTAACATAATTTCTCTTACTTTTACAGTGTGACAGAGATACTGTCATAGTGTTGACAGTCCTAGCAGATGTCTGTGACTGGCCCAAGTGTTCCTTAACACCTGCTGATTTTTTTTCCTCCTGTTTCTACTTTAAATAATCCTCCATAACCTTGTCAGTTTTCTATGCCAACTGTGTTGTCCTTTCTTTAAGGTGGAGCCATACCTCACGTACAACTTTCTCTTCCCAAATAATTTCAGTGAGCCCTCTACATTCATATTTTCCCTCTTCATGCTGCTTTTAATTCATTAATTCAGACACTGATAATCTACCTATCTGATTCTGTCATTAATCCTCTCTATTAATATTCAAGTTATTTATATTTTTCTTTTTTACATTTCGAGAAGTGATAGGGACTGCAGCTAACCATCATTCTAGATGGAGTAAATGATAGGTAAAAATCTCCTCCCAAGAGTAGCACCACAAATCACTATCACCAGTAAGCTAAGCAAGCTAAATGCAGATTTCCTCTCTGTAATTTATTCCTGTTGATACAAACCAGGGGATGGGGTGCAGAGATAATTTGCAGCATGCTCTGAAAGTTAAGATTATGTCAGAGCGCGGATTGATTACATTTAAAGCCATGGGACCCCCAGTGGCAATATCACCCAGCTGTTGCCTCTTATTTACAGCAGCGCAGCTCTGGCTCCAACGCTGCTGCTGATCTTGGCAGCCGTAGCACCACGGAGGGAGGGAGGGAGGGAGGGAGGGAGGGAGGGAGCTCTCTGGGCAGCTTCACTGCAGCCTTTTGTCCTCTACCTCCATGGTAGGAGCACGGGTTGGTATCCTAAACCCATGCACCTCCTGCCACTGAACTGGAGGAGTTTGACTTCTGTGACCTGCAAATGACCAGAAAGCTCTTACAGATGTTGCATCCTCAACTAATAATATTTTTAATGCGCTAATCTAGTGTTCCTGCAGCTTATTTGTGTCTCAGTACAGTAACACCTTGTCATCTATCAATTAATCCCTGATAGGGCAATGATCACGGCCAGTGTTTAGATACTGTTCTCTAAGGGAAAAGAGAGTTCCTTAAAAATATTTTCTATACAATATGATGCCTTTACCCCGAAGATTTAATTCTGTAGCTGTGAACTTGCGTGTCTGTGTCTCCCCTACACAATATCTCTTCTATGCAATTTATATTGAGGTTCACTAAGAACTGTTTCATAATGATGAATAACCGATAGCTGAGCACAGCAAGACTCAGAACCACCTGGACAAGGTAGAATTTTTGGGAGCGTTGGGTGTTTTGGGTTGGTTTTTTTGTTCTTTTGGGTTTGTGGGTTTGTTGTTTTGTTTTTGTTTTTGTTTTTGTTTTTTTAAGATAGCATACATTAGGGCAGAAATCAGACAATGATAAATGGAATGCAAACACCAATTAATGCTAGCCAGGTAGCTGCATGGCTCAGAAAAGCATTTTAAAATCAAAGGTTTTAAATTTAGTTGCAACAGTTTATGCCAGGAGCAACGCGAGACTGCTGAGTCAGTGCTGTCTATGTATTTACCACATATTCAACGACATGTATGCTCTGAATTTTCAAGTACACACCTGACTGCCTGCATATCGAGCTTGACTTTCCAAATGCACAATTTTTGCAAGTGTGTATTTATTTTACCTTTCAAGGAATAAAAATAATTACTGTTCTTTTCTCACACTAGATGTATATGTGTTAATTCTGTAATATACCACACATTAGAACTATTCGTAAATGGACTTTGGATGCTGGCAATACATATTGGTGACCTAGTATCTTTGGGTTTGTTGATGAGGGTGCCCAATATCTTAAATGCTGGATTCCAGGTATCAGTCATGGTACCTAAACAGTATTAGTAAAGCACACCCTATACTCATCAAAGAATATGGAAGTTTCACACCTCATGCTGAAGTCTGTTTATTAACAGGTCATCAGGATTTTTTTTTTTTTCATAGACTAGTTTCTTCAAAATGAAAACTTGTCTTCTCAGATGCTGCTCTTAGAGAAGCTTGTGGGTAGGTGAAGTTGTTCGTTATGGCTTCTTTTGAGAATGACAGTCACAGGTTTTCGTTGATTCGCAGCGTATGTTTTGCACTTCAGTATTATATAAAGTAACCAGGAATGAGGAGATGTGGAGTCAGGACACAGCTACCCTTAACACCTTACATGCACAGTATCAGAACTGTAGGCTACTGCAAACCTATTATTATTAATGGAAAAACTGAGCCTTTGAATTTTTTTTACAGATTGGTACATTGGATCTCATGTGATGAACACCAATGCTATTAATTTAATAAGTGGCAGGAGTTTACTTTGTTGCCTTACCATTCTCTACACATGTGATTTTCTTTCATCACTTAAATTTGTGCCAGACTGCTTTGCTGGTATCAGCTGTGTACTCATATGGTGGGAGGAGCAGTGAGTTATCAGGTTTTCCACTGACAGAATTTTATTTATTTATTTAATTTAATTTTTGACAATGAGAAACTGGGTACTTTGCAGAACAGAGGTAAATCCTGGAATAAAGAGAAAAAAAACCTCAAAGGTTCTCCTTGCCCTATGTCTTTCCTGTGATTTCTCTAGCCACTAGGCAGTGCTTTTTGGACAGATTTCTGTGCAGTGACCTCGGCATCCATGTCCTGCCATGACCTCACTACATTGTCATCATGCCATGGTCTCAAAATGTAAAATATCCTGCTATAGGAAATTTGACACTCTCAGTATTACAATAACTGCAGTAAAGTAAACTGCAGAATAATATGTTTCATGTCAGTGGAAGCAGAAAAGCTAGTAGATTAATTGGATTCCTTTTTAGATGAATCTTCCATGGATCAGCAGGTTTATTCAGAGTTACTTAAAAAGCAGTTAACATTCCATTAGCAACAAACTGTGATCTGTGTCAGCAGTAAAGCACTGTTCAGTCATTTATTTTAGAATGAGCAGTGACTGCAGGGAGAAATAAAATTATTAAATATCTCACAAGCAAATAAATAGGAAGGCAAAGCCAGGGACTTCTTTCTTATTCTAAATGTTAAGCCTTCCTCCTAGGAATATTTATCAATACCGAGCGATATGTTTGCTATATGCAGGATGAGTCAGAAGTTTCCATTTCTTCTGATAGTTTGGGTTTGTGACCAAAAAGAAGAAAAGTGCATGCTCAGATTTGGCTGTTGCCATGTTGTTTTATTCAAGTAGGAACATTGTTGGTTCAGCATTATGTCCTCTACTAACCTGGCTTCGGTCCCAAAGAGCTGTCTTAAAATAATACCTTTCCTTGCAGCTAGCAGTAGAAATGTATACGGCCCCGTGCCCCAGTAGGCTCTTCACCTGCTCATGATTACTTTCTGTGCTTAAAGCAGTCTTTACCTCTCAATTCTCCTGACTCAGACAAAATCTGCACTGACACAGGAGTTAATGTTAGGCTCTTATTATTCTTGAAGCACGAGTTTGATACTCTAAAACCTTTTTATAACTAGTGAGATCAGGTATAAAACAGTCTTAGAGTGTCATTGAGACCACGGCTAGCCAGACATGAGTAGAACAAACGATCTTGAAATCTTCTGAGTTATGCAGGAGCAAAGCTCACTCCAAGCTCAGCTGCTAATGGCAGCCATCCTAAAAACGCTTGCATGTTATCCTTGTGTCATTCTCCTGTGTGATATTGTGCCAAACGAAGCTCAGCAAAACATCAAACAATTAGAAGTTTTGATTGCTTTTGTATTGTTTTGAAGCTAGTGCTCTGACTGTAAAGACCTGCAACCCCCTAGGGCAGATTGTCCCCACTACTGGATATGTCACATAAAAACAAGAGCTCGATAATTGCAAAAGCTGCACAGTATTTTAGTAATAAATTTCAGTGTGGACTCCATTCCCAAAATAACCAGTTCTACATTACACAATAATGTTGCTTCATAAGGATTTAATAAATTTTTTTAATTATTCTGAAAGATGAATCACTATAGAGAAACATAAAGAGACAAGGGAGGAAGAAATATAAATAAACAGGTGGTGACTACACTGGTTAGCCAACTAGTATTTCTTGTAAGCCACTAACAAGCGGATGCACAGCTGACTCGTATGTCACGTAAAACTATGGTTAAGACATTGGCTTTAAATGTTAATGAAAAAACTTCATTTATTTTGTGATTTTGATATTTATGTATATCAAAACATATAAGTGGGGTCAGTACAAGTAATTTTTGATCTTTAATCAAAATTAGCAATTAGGAATGAAGAGCTATTATTTACAGTAATAACCAATATCCCCCCATTTCCCTGAGATTCTGCTGTACCTGCATAGATTAATGTGAAGGGAGATACTCCTTTTTTCCATCCTTTTTAGAAAAAAAGGATCCTGAAGGGTCCTCTAATGTGGAGAAACAAAATTAATTTTTTTCTCTTCCAGTTTCTGCTAGTGGCTGGTCTGGTGTGGCATGAAGGCATGAAAAACATTGTGAGGGCTTCTTCAAAAGCCATAACCTTGAGGCGGTGTTCATTCTCTCCCATTTCCTTGTAAGAAGATTATGATAATAAATAGTAATTTAGAATGAATTCTCAGCTAAATCTCTTGCACTGCTTTTTTCAGACCTGAGCCCAAACTGCAACAATTGTGTTTAGACCTATCTCCAATAGTTAAACTCCTCCGCAGATTACATTTTTAAGGTGCGGGCTGATGGCAAGCAGCTTGCCCAGCTGTTCTGAAGCTCAGATTTAATGGTGGGTCTGAAAGCTTTGGAGTGAATTCTCCAAGTTTAAATAACAAAAGCAGCATTTTATAATCTTTTTGCATGTCATTTCTTTCCTTCCATGAGTGGAAACTCCAAGATTTTCAATATGACTCAGTAATTCTAGTGAAAAGGAGGGAGCGAGTAATGACTAAACCTGATAATTCTGGAAATCTTCCAGCGATGCTGCTTAGAAACTGTTTTTAAGAGATATACTTAGAATTAGCCCTTGCGTTATAAAGAATACAGTCACATCACTGATGGAAGTGCAAAGCAGTAAGCCAGGAAGTAAAAAGGATTTTATTTTTAATAGTTTATATAGTCAGTGTAATCCATAAATGCATGTGGATAATATGTAAAACATTGTAGGATGTTGCAACCACACAGATACAATGGTCTTTATTTAAATCACCTTTGCAAGTATGTTCTTAATTTCAGAAGAAATATTTTTAGTTCTAAGAAAGAAACTTCTATAAGAAATAAGAAAAAATCAATACATTTTTAATATTAGGTAGAAATACAACTGAGGATGGCATATCTTGCATAACTCATGAGTGACCTTGTACACATGGAAAAAAACCTGTAATCTGGTCCGGAAAGCACAGATTATGCTTCTCTTTTAAGACAGATAATATAATGAAACTCCACCTTTGAAAATGCCCCTCTGATATTATCTTATTGCATAATATTTTCTTATGTATTTTTTTAATGTTTGAACGTGTGACAGAATTTGAAAATCTACTACATGTAGCAGCAAATGCAGGCAAGCAAACTGTGAAATAAAATTACTGGAGTGATCACCATTTAATTGTTAAATGATTCACGTATATATGCCACCTGCCAATCCATCTCTGGTAGAATTACAGTTTTGAGCCGCTTGCAAACAAGTGTCATTTTAAATAGGAAAGCAAAATTTTAAAAAAGGGAAACAAGGAAACAAAAGCTTTTAAAAACAAAAGTTGTCACTAAAATATTTCCTGAACACCAACAATCGGTTTTGAAACCATTGCATATTTCTGATCCATAAATTCTGACTTCTTACAGTCAAACACTTGCTTCATTTATATATACAGACAGAGCCTTCCTATGCAATCTAGCTGTATTTGTGGTCCCAGTAGCATTTAAGATAAATATTGCAATAGCTTCTTAATGTCTTTTAGATGTATACCAGATATCACTATTAACAATGTCTTTCCTGTATTGTGTACTGAATTTGTAAGGCAGATTTTATTCTTGTTTCAGATTACCTGATTTCTGACCAAAATGAGGCATACTGCATTTAAAAGGAGATATTAAACAGTGCCATTGCTGTTTTATGTGTTTCCAACATTTTCTGTAATAGCTTCTCTCAAATGTGTGGCATAAACAAAATCCTTAAGCACATTGCGGTAAAATGGTTTTTTGGTGCTCATTTACCCTGACCTACGTAGGTTGTTCTCAGGCTCCCCATTCCTGAGCAATGATGTTCATTCTGTATTTGTGCCAACAAAGCACTTAATCTGTGCCAAGCCAGTTTTTGGTTAAAGTACATTCCACGATCAGAATAAAGGCACAAATACAATTTACATTCTATTAGTAAAATCGGGAAAAACAGTCTCAGTGAAGAAACAAGACAGAAGTTACCCATCCAGTGGTCTTACAAAGCATGTCTGCATAGATCTAATTTTCCACATTACATCAAGACAAAGAAAACCTAAATACCTATCTAAAGTCACCTGTGCATGGGAAGAATGGAAACGGAAGCACAATATGAATAGAATCTCTGGTTTGTTTATTTTAGGAAAAAAAAGTAAAATCTGGCTCTATTCCTCACTGACTTTTCATAGGCTTCTATATTTCAATAGTCTAAAGCACTCTAAAATTTACTCAATACAAAAATACCGAGGGACAAAATTTTATTTTCATTCTATATTAAATGTAATTATCTAAGATTTTGAAGTGTTATGGGATGAATAAATCAGGATTCTTATTTTAGACAAAGCAAAGATGTCATAATTCATGAGAATTGCCAAAGCAAGAGAATCTGAAAGGCATTCAAGCTATTTTACCTTAGCAAAATTCACGTATTTTTACCCTAGGTTTCTCATTAGAACTTACATCTGTATTGATACTGTGCTGGTATGGGACAACGCTTTGGATTTGTGCAGAGAGCAGTGTTGGTAGCACAGGGATGTTTTTGTTATCCCTGAGCAGTGCTCACACAGAGCCAAGGCCTTTGCTGCCTCTCACCCCACCCCACCAGCGAGAGGCTGGGGGTGCACAAGGAGCTGGGAGGGGACACAGCCGGGACAGCTGACCCCAACTGACCCAAGGGATATTCCATACTGTATGATGTCATGCTCAGCGTGTAAAGCTGGGGGAAGAAGACAGGAGGGGACGTTCAGAGTGATGGTGTTTGTCTTCCCAAGTCCCCGTCAGGCGTGACGGAGCCCTGCTTTCCCGGGGATGGCTGAACACCTGCCTGCCCATGGGAAGTGGGGAATGAATCCCTTGCTTTGCTTTGCTTTGCTGGTGTGCGCGGCTTTTGCTTTACCTATTAAACTGTCCTTATCTCAGCCCACGAGTTTTCTCACTTTTACTCTTCCGATGCTCTCCCCCATCCTGCCATCAGGGCAGCAAGTGAGTGGCTGTGTGATGCTCAGTTGCTGGCTGGGGTAAAACCATGACAGTCCTTTTTGGCACCCAACATGAGGCTCGAAGAGTTTGAGATAATGACAGATTTGATTGGAATGTGCTAGATCAAATTTATAGCTGTTATTGCTTTCAGCTATTAATTGGCAGGCTCCTGTGCTTGCCATGGAGCTTGCTTGCCTTATTAGAGTCTAGAGCTCGTTAGTGGCTGCTTTTTGCTTTCGCTGCTCGCTGTAGTGCTGTGCTGCTGATCATCTGACTGTGCTGTGCCTGGGAACATTCTGATAACAGCGATGGTGATGCGCCTGGGCTGGCAGATGGCCAGGGCATCGCTGCTGTTTCCATGCTGCTGTATTGGACAGGCTGGAAATCCTGTGTGAACTTGAGCCAAAGGGACCATGACCTGTGGGTGAGTCCACATGGGAGCAGGACACCCCGAAGAGTCTGTGGCCGTGAATAAATCCACACCAGAGCGGGTACATCTCAAAGTGTCTGCGGCTGTGGTTATGTCTGTGCCACAGCAGGTATAGCTCTGAAGGCATTGTGCCCCATGGAGATGGCCACGCTGGAACAGGTACACCTTGAAGTGACTGTGGCTGTGGATAAGTCTATACCCCTGGAGAGACTGGCTCATTGATAAGGCTCCACTTGGAGCAGGTACACCCCTAAGGGACTGCAGCCTGTGGGTAAGTCCAAGCTGGAGCAGGGGCAAGGGAAGGAGTTCATTGCAATGTTAAACTCAATGGTCTGGCCCAAAGGGACCAGGGGTGGAGACTGTAATGGAAATACCTTTAAATTGTTGTAACCCATGATTTGAATTGACTGCTATAGGAACTGCTATAGCAGGAACCACCTGAACCAGTGGAGGACAAGCCTTACAAGAAGCAGCACAAGTGCAGCAGTGACCCGACCTGAGCTGGCTTGGGTGCCCAGTAACTCCAAGCAACATATGACCTCTTCTGTCCTGAGTGAGTACCATAACAGATGGAGCCCAAAGTCATGGACTAAATGAACTCAACAGACATTTTGTGGTCATTTGTGGACATTTATGAACATTTTACAGACACTTTACAGAGGTTGTCCATAGACTAAGGGAATGATATCTGTGTATTATATCAAAGGATGGGAAGGGCAGCAGTGGTTAATGAGGTTGTATTGGATAGTGTGGTACTTGAGCATGACATAAATGGTATGGAATAGGGGGTGGACAATGTGCTGGTTTTGGCTGGGATAGAGTTAATTTTCCTTATGGTAGCTGGTATGGATTTGTGCAGAGAGCAGTGTTGATAACACAGGGATGTTTTTGTTATCCCTGAGCAGTGCTTACACAGAGCCAAGGCCTTTGCTGCCTCTCACCCCACCCCACCAGCGAGAGGCTGGGGGGTGCACAAGGAGTTGGGAGGGGACACAGCTGGGACAGCTGACCCCAACTGACCCAAGGGATATTCCATACCATATGACGTCATGCTCAGCATATAAGGCTGGGGGAAGAAGAAAGGAGGGAGGGATGTTCAGAGTGATGGCGTTTGTCTTCCCAAGTCCCCATCAGGCGTGACGGAGCCCTGCTTTCCTGGGGATGGCTGAACACCTGCCTGCCCATGGGAAGTGGGGAATGAATCCCTTGCTTTGCTTTGCTGGTGTGCGTGGCTTTTGCTTTACCTATTAAACTGTCTGTATCTCAACCCATGAGTTGTCTCACTTTTACTCTTCTGATTCCCTCCCCCATCCCCTTGGCAGGGGAGAGTGAGTAAGTGGCTGTGTGGGGCTTATCTGCTGGCTGGGGTTAAACCATCACATATACATAAACTGTTATGTAAGCATCCAAAATCCCTCATAGAAAAATAAGAATATTTCTAGAGCTCAGGAACTCTGAATCTTCCATATAAAGCACACAATCAATGTATATCTATTAAAAAAAAAAAAATAAAACCCCCATATCCTTTTTTATCTTCAAAATTTATTTGACAAAAGTGTCCTCCCCCACCAAAAATATAACTGATCACAACTTTCTCTGTTTTGTCCTCAGAACCAAAGGTGCCCCCTTGATTGGTGAGGATACTCCAGTGGTTGTAAGTTTCAGATTTTCACGTAAAAAATTGCGCTGTCGAACTGTGGCTGATCTTATGTAACTTCTAGTAGATACGACTTTTGCTGGCCTTGTAGGTGGTACGGTCTGTGGAGGCAGGCCATTGATTTCATACATCCACTGCATTGATTGTGTCTGAAAATAATGAACAGAGACAGAAAAAAAAAATCAGTGTTCAAATACCTTGAAAACTTGACAGTGATTTACCATGCTACATTGATTTCAAAAGATATTTATCCTTTTCCATGTAAGGTACTGGAATAACCCAGAATTATAGTTGCACTCCTGGAACACAGAGAACTATATCACATTTAACTTTATTCAGGACAAGGCATAACAAAGATGAGAAATCTAGCTTCCTGGCTGATCTAAAATTCCTTTTTTATTTAGTAAAGCCCATAGCTCTGTATGTTGTTCAAAGGTAGTTATTCCATTGTACGATATAAATGCCTCAGGTTTATACTGTAGGATTTAATTGCAGCCCTGGTATTGGTAATAATGGTATTATCAAATGGTGGAATTTTTGCATTAAAATAATGAACAAAACAAAGAGAAAAGGACTCTGAGTATGCACAGGAGAATTCCAGCTTCATGTTGAAATCTCCAGTTTGAACAATATTTATGTGAATTGAAAATGACACTCTTCATTTGCTTTCTGTTTATAACTGGTCTCTAGGAATGGAGCATATGTTTCTATGTCATGTCTTGTAACGCTTGAGTATTTGATTCTTACTGAGTACGTGATTCTTATTCTTACCACAAATCCCATCTATCCATACTTAAGGAGAATTATTTCTATGCATATGAAGGCTATACTGCTGTCTATGTCCCATGTTTCATTTGTGTTCTGAAATAGAATTTTGCTTTGCAGATCTTTCAGTCCTTATTCTTTCAAAGTGTACCACTTTAATTCTTGAAAGCAGATCTTTACTCCAAGTCTTTAGCATTTTCCTGTCATTACACCTAGGAAAAGTTTTATTCATGGTTTTTAGTTTTCTGTTTTCCTTTTCTTTAAAAAAAAAAACCACCACCACCAACAACAAAAACCCAGCAGAAACAAACAATGGAAATATTACAAAACTTTCAAATGATGTGTCATTATGTCCAGCTTTGTGCCATGCAAAAGAAAGACAAAGCATTGCATGCCAACTTTAGGCATATGCTGTCATCCATTTCTTTGCATTCAGCGACTGGAAATCCCAGGGTTTATGTTTGGGGCTTTTTTTGCTTCCATGGCAAAACTTGTAGGGAAGACTTAGTAAAAAATGTGGCGTGATATAGGTCTATTAAAATATATTCATACAAGTGAATTCTTTTTTTTTTTTATACAGAACGTAGAACATAGTGCATGTACATAGTACATATGTATGTAGTACACAGAATACACCAGACTTTATGACTTTGCAGTCTCAAAGCAGTGGAGTTACGTTAAATAAGTGATATTTCTAAATTCCCAAAATCTTCCTTTCCACATTTGGCACAGCACTGCAATCACGCAGCCCTGCTGCCTGTGGTTCTAGAGAGGGTTTGTTGATGCTAAGGCTTTTGCATCATGCTGCACTGAGCTACAGAGACATGGCTTATAAGATCACCTTTCTCTCCTGCTACAAGTCATAAAGATTTATCATTACAACAACAGTTGTGTTTTGTGTAATTCATCTCTCACTTAAAACTAACTTAATCCTTAGAACAATCATTTGTAGATATAACCCTTACACCTAACATCATTGTCATTTTTCATCCAAGGAAACAAAAGGTCAGAAAGGTTGCGTATACTCTCGCATCGATCTGGAAATCAGTGCAACAGTCAACCTCAAAGCTCATGAGTTTTTTCTTCAAGCATTTAGTTAACAGTCTAGCTTCCGACATGGACGGCGTGGTGGCCCATTTGCTCGTTCCAGTTGGAGAGCTCTGCCTCTGCTTTGCTGCTGGGTCTGTCAGTACACTGAGCAGATTTGGCCTATAGAGAGGAGCAACAATATCCACACAAAATGTGGCAAATTTTCACATAGCAGACATGCTATCAACCATGTCCAAAACATGGTGTGTATATTTGTCTAGTTATTTATTGCACTCTGTCAATTGATTATGGTCTAGGTAAAGCACTACAAAAGCCATAGGGAAGAACAGTCAAATTTCTCCGTCTCGAACTCTCTCAACAGTTATCCCATAATTATAACAAGATAGAGAATAAAAAGGATGTTAAAGTGGCTCTCTGAGTTTATTAAGTTTTGTTAAATATCAATTTTATATTTGGCACTGAAAAAGTTTGGATCAATGATGTTTACCTTTGTTAACTTTCATATGCTCCTTCCTATTGTTCTAATTGTTACCCTGTCATTGCTAAAGTATATTTAAGGGATATCATTGCCAGCAGTTTTGCATTCGTGTTGCAGCTATTCAAGAGGAAGAAGTTTCAGACCATTACGCTGTAAATCCTTTGGACAGGCTTTGGTCTCTGCTATGCACTTATACGGTATTTACACTATTTCACGTATAGGCTGCATACACATGCAGAGCTCTTAAATATCATCACCATATGAGTCTCTAATTGTGGTGCTTCTTGTTAGACAACTGTTATTAACCACTATTTTGGTAACTGAATATATACTTTTCTGTGCTAATGTTGAAATAATAGGTGACATTTTGCTGTGTATTTTTAAGGAAACGGGGTTTAAAACCTCTATTTTAAAATTGGCAGTACTGATTGTTACATAGTGTCTTCTGAATGAATTGCCTTATTCAAATAAGATTAGTAAGCATAAGATCTTAATAGATATTTCACCATGCATGCATAATTTTTTACACTTTCATTACTATTCTGCTAAAATAAAAATCTAATTTAAATTTAATATTATTCCTGTGTAAAACAGGCAGATTAACTCATCTTTATTCTCAACCTTATTTAATACTGTGAAATGATCTAGTAACTATTGCCTGTAAAGACAAAATCCAGCAAAAGCAGGTGTGACATGGACCAACATCAGTATCTTATGTCCAAAGATAAAGTTGTCATTTAAGAAAAGTAAATCACTCTACAAAGTTAGCTAATTGTTTTAACTTCAGCACAAGATGAAATGCTTTATCTTTCTTTAGTAAGCCAGATGAACAATTTAGTTTAAAAAAAATTTAACCTCAGGGTCATATTCACTTTGTGCAAGTCTCATTGATCCCTTCAAGGTCAGAGAAAAGATCTGATAGCTGTTTCAGCTAATGATTTAAACTGAGTATCAAGTTACCAAAAATCATTTCTGTTCATGAAATCTACACATATTGTAACTTTGCTGTCTACAGTGTTAGTAATTGTTTGAAGTGGGATTTAAATAGAAGTGGTGGGCTATGCCACTTTCTCAACTTCATTTATCATCATCGAACAACTGATATAGCCTTCTGGATAGTAATAACCTTTTGCTAATTTCCTGTTTGCTATACAAATATCTTATTGTAAGTTCTCTGGAAAAAAAAAAAAAAAAAGTATGTGCCTTGGCTTGGTAAAAAAAGCTCCCTATTCTGATGCTGCTGAAGCCTGTGTCAGATGTAGTTCTGTGGAAGGAGAGATTGCTCTTTCCCTGATGGAAACTCATTGGGTTCAATGGGGAAAATGTTGTGGGCATTATCACATGAACCCTTTAGACAGGATACATCAAGGTAGAGGAAAGGAAAAAAGAAAAGAAAAAAGAGCAATAACAACAACAAACCCCAACCTAATTTATCATCTTGAACTACGGTAGTCCATCTATTATAAATCGTGCTGTCATCCAAGACAGTTGGAGATAGTCATTGTGAAAAAATTGTGCATTTATGTACCAATTTACTGAAAGAAAGACTCTTCTTTTAATTCAGCATTTCTGCTAAAGGGAAAAAAAGTGTTACACGAATGGAAAAGAGGTACTGTAACTGTCAATATAACTTGTGTTAGTGCTTTGTTTAGCACTAGAACCATCTAGAATTCAGTAATTTTCAAGACAACCTAGAATTCAGTAATTTTCAGAAACCCTTAGACACCCACAAATGTCTATTTTACTAGAATACTTAACTTGCAAGGGCAAAATATTAGGTTTTCAAATGCTGCTGAAGTCTTAAGTATTTTCTTCAAGATAAGACTGTATAGCTTAACTACAACAATTATTCTAACCAATACGACAACTGCAGCAAGAGTCTATCAAGTTCAGAATCTGTGCAAGTGCCTCAAAGCTGCTGCTTTGGGTTTCCAGGTCAGACATATTTCAGCAAAGGGAAAGACGGGTCAAGTTTCAGACTTTTCTGGAGTGGTGGAGAGGTGAGAGACTTCGAAAGGTCATCTATATATGATCATATAATTATGCTGGAATATTTGACTTAGAAGCTGTATTTACTTGCCTAAGTGGGTCAAAATTTATGAAGTCAGAGGAACTCTTCCTCTTTCTATGCTTAAGCCAGTGCAGTTTATTATATCAAATTTAGAACAATTCTAATACTAGTACTGGTAGTAACAATCTAAAGATGAAAGTATTGAATCTACTTCAATCTACACAATCTACTAGAAGAGAAATATAAAAGAGACTCTCTGTTAAGAAGATATATCTAATGTAAACATAGGTGTTTCAGAATCCCATGGTCCCTGCGATGCATCTCTGCCTATTTCACACGCAATTTAAGGAGAAGGACCAGACCACAGTCGGAACGTCCTTGACAGTCTGAGGGAGGATTTCTTGTAGAAATGAATGACTTCCCCTTATCAAAACCTCAAAATTCCTGATGACTATAATCTAATTGAAGTGTGAAGAGAGTAATAATTGGGCTCACCTGTAATGGCCATCTGCAGAGCTAAATCTTTCCGAGAAACATTTTGAAGACTTCAAAAATGAGATGAGATGTATGCTGCCACTTTTTACTAAATATCGTAAGTTATTCAAGTAAGTTATTTAACCTCGATGGTTGACTGAGTAATGTTCATGAAGTAATTTCTTCAGCAAATATTGGTAACAGACACCAAATAATTTATATAAAAGTATATTTTTTTGGTATTCAACCCATTCTTACAGATATCTCATGATTCATAGGATTAATTTGCAGACTGCAGATCATCCATGTGTATTCACTCTAGGCTGGAAGTGCTACTCAGATACGTGCTAATTAATAGCCAGACAATTCTATGTTAGGAGGGCGTTAAATGTTGGGAGCAATATCAGTGTATTGGGTTTGCGTGGCAAGGTTTTGGTTTTGGGGGTGCTACAGGGGTGGCTTCTGTGAGAAGCTGCTGGAAGCTCCCCCTGTGTCTGACAGAGCCAATGCCAGCCAGCTCCAAGACGGGCCCGCCGCTGGCCAAGGCCAAGCCAATCAGCGCCTCTGTGATAACATATTTAAGAAGGAAAAAAAACAGTTAGGGAGAGCTTTTGCAGCCGGAGAGAGGAGTGAGAAGATGTGAGAAACTCTGCAGACACCCAGGTCAGTGCAGATGGAGGGGGAGGAGGTGCTCCAGGCGCCGGAGCAGAGATCCCCCTGCAGCCCGTGGTGAAGGCCATGGTGAAGCAGGCTGTCCCCCTGCAGCCCATGGAGGAAGGATGAGGGGGTGTAGAGATTCCACCTGCAGCCCGTGAGAGGGACTCCATGCTGGAGCAAGGGAACGATGAGAGGAGTCCTCCCCCCGAGGAGGAAGAAGCAGCAGAAACAATGTGTGCTGAACTGACCGTAACCCCCACTCCCTGTCCCCCTGTGCCGCTGAGGGGGGGAAGGTTGAAGCCGGGAGTGAAGTTGAGCCCGGGAAGATGGGAGGGGTGGGGGGAGGTGTTTTAAGAGTTGATTTTATTTCTCATTGCTCTACTCTGTTTTGCTTAGTAATAAATTAGATGAATTCCCTCTCTAAGTTTGGTCTGTTTTGCTCATGACAACAATTAGTGAGTGATCTCTCCCTGTCCTTATCTCGACCTACAAGCGTTTCGTTATGCCTTTTCTCCCCTGTTTAGTGAATGAGGGGAGTGATAGAATGGCTTTGGTTGGCACCTGGCTTCCAGACAGGGCACTATCAGGAATTTTAAGGTAAATGGTATTCCAGTTATCTTCCAAACAGTGTTACCTCAGGAAAGTCCAAATAAAATTTGCAAGAATTCCAAATAAGTTAAAACACAGGAAATTACAGATAGTACATCCAATATTCCCTGACCCTTAATTTATATTGCAGTAGTGACAAGCAAAAAAATCACTGATTATGATCAGTGTATACAGAATGAAATGAAACCAAACCTTTATGTGAACTGTAGAAGGGAAGAACAAAGGCAAGAAAACTCATGAATCAAGATAAAGACATTTTAATAAGTGAAGGAAAGAGGCTGCGGGGGGAGAAACAACAAAAACCAAGTGATGCAAAGGCAGTCACTCACCACCTCCCACAAGCAGACCAATGCCTAGCCAGGCTCTGAACAATTTCTAATGAAGATGGCTAACAAGAATTTTCTTAGCTTAGAGAAACATTTCCAGATAGAATTAAAGGTGGCTTAATTGACTCTGCAGTTCAAATATTAGATGTTTCACAGCATTGCTTAGATGTAATACAATCAATATCAACCATTCCTTCAGGACTGGCAATGGTCTGAGTATCCTCATACAGCAATGGTTCCCATACTGTTATCATCTTCTGACATTATGAGAATTATAGTTTCAGTAAGCAAAGTAACCTTTCCTTATGCTTGGGAATAAAAAGATTTGAGTATTGATTCTGCATTCAAAATCCAGTGTTGCCAATTATAAGATGTGCTACTGCCTGTAATGAACTCTCTAGATCTCTGCTTTTAATTACAAAACTCGGGTCAACATCAACCAGTAGTGAGGGACAGAGGTGATGTCTTGTTTAATGTGAAACCATTTCAGTTATTAACTTCGTTATGTTTTTCCTTGCTCATTCTGTTTAAGACATACAATTTAGAATAACATTAAATTAATGGTAATTAACAAATCTACCAGGAACAATGCAGAATGTATTTTCACCAAGCTACTAAATATGTAATAGTACCGTTTGCTGTTAAGATATGCAAGTTTGCATAGACAAGCTTAGAGAAACCACACCCGGGTATTGTGGCTTGCACAGCGCATCATTTATCTCCAGAACAGCATGATGAATGGTTTTGATATGCTATCTTCCATAGGCTAAGTTAGTGATTATTCAGTAATAAAGGTGCATAAGCCTGACTTCTGGAGGGCTTGATAATGTTACCTGCAATCTGGTTTACTCTGACATCTATTTTATCATTTAAGACTTATTTTTGTGTGCCTTCTGCTTTAGAATATCTCTGAAGTCTCATCCATGAATTACAAAGCAATTGCTTGGGTCTCTAGCTGAATTCAGCAGAGTGCAAGCAAATTAACTGTAAGCCAACCTGAATATGCCCTTTTCCAAGGATTCACCAGCCTCCTGGCTGCTCCGCCTTGTGCCTGGCAGCGATCCCTGCCCCAGGGATCCTTTGCAGAGCATCCCCCTGCTCCGGCTGCATCGTGCCGACCCGAAGCTCTGCCCATTTCCTGGGCAGCTTGACCAGCATGTCACTGCCTGTGTCTGAGATGTCAGTGTGGCTGAGGAAGTCTTTTTTTTCCCCTCACAGCACTTTATAGCTTATCTAAGAAGCGTGCTCTCTAATTTATCGTTAGTGGCAATACATTTTTATTCAGTTAGAACTGCACTGTTTATGAAAGCTATTATAGATGTGGAAGTTTCATTATGGAATAATACCTATTTAAGAATGCTCTTCATGCATCATGTCACTGTTTCTTAGTTGTAGCTCGACTAGATTATGAAGTTTTCTTTCCCAGGTACAGAAACAAGCATGATTATTTTCTTTACTGGCTGTTTATTATATTTCATTCTTTAATCTACAGAATTTTTTAAAGTAATTTTCTGTGTCACTCTTAAAAAATTAAGATTCCTAACAGCTATTCAAATAAATGTCTAACTTCAATTGTTTTGATATGTAGTTGAATGAGAACAGAAGTTTTAATGATGGTTAAAGAATATTTAATTGCTTCAGTGAAGTAATTAAGGTTCTCTGCTATTAATAAAATCTACTGTAAGTATTCATGAATATTAAAGTCTTAAAGAATCCACAAAATATCCCATGAACTACCTGATTCGTGTGCAGAAAATATAAATGAGGCTACATTATTTCAATTATATATATACATATTCAGTTAATAAAATGTACACACTAAATTCTAGTAAAGACAAATTTTAATCTCTTAATGCTAATTAGTTCCTCAGGTTTGGGTTCTCAGCAGGACAACTAAACCAAAAAATCTGCACGTACAATATTTGTGTTTAATGTTTTCAACAAATAAGAAAAAGATGACCGTAAGATCTTTCTCCATAATCCCAACCTCCCATTTTACTTTACAACACAATTGTAATGACCAACATAAAACAAAGAACTTACGCTGTCTTCTCTGCTACTTTACAGCATAATTATCACTGTTCATCGAAGCACACAAAAATGACAGTTCTGCTACTCACTATTCATAGAATTTAATAATAAAAATATGTTAGTGTTAGGGGGGGTGACTTTACCCCCAGGAAAATGAAAGGAAATTTTACAGCAAGAGTGCTGTAGTGCTTTATTACAACAACAGCAGAAGAGAGGCGACACTAAAAGAAAAGAAACTTCTTCATTGCTTCTAAAAATAGCTCAGAGTCTCAGCCAGTATATTGGCTAGAAAGGATATGTGCAAGAAAGGCTCTGCAGTGTTAGGTCCAACAATACTTGTGTTTCACCACCTCCATTATTATTCCCCAAATAACAGTGATTTAATACCGGTTTTGCCATCTGACTAAATCTGTCTCCCTCAGGTCACTAATGAAAATTATTTCAACTAAAAGGAAAGGCAGAAATGAGTATCTGGTATTCTCCACATGTCATCAAATCTTATTTCAGGTCAATGTTGAGAGCGCAGCAGCAGAATTACACACAGTCGCGGATGCTGTGGCTTACATGAGAACGACAGGAATGAAAGCTTGTGTGGAGAGCCAAGGAGGAAGTCTGTGTACACAACAGGACGACCAGTAAGAGCAAAGCCTCATCAAAACTCCTGAAACAGCTTCGTGCTCCAATTAGCGTAAGAAAGTTAGAAACATCTCTAATATAACATGATGGTGTGATATTGGTCAAAAAAATTGCACTTACGGGCATTAAGAGTCCTCAATGTATTTTTGAACATACAGGAATAAATTGGACAAGATGTGATCCGATATGTGTATGTAATACGTATGACTGACTTCCTACGCCCACACACAGTACCAAAGGCAGAGATGTAGAGAGCTGTCTGCCTAGATCATAACTACAGACTGAGGTGTAAGTAGCTGTAGGTTAAAAATCAAAATACTCAAAGCCCATCTGTATGGATAAATTCCTAAAAGGAAATTTTGGATTACTGACTGAGTTCTCAGAAAGCTAATAATAATCTTTAACCATCATGTTTATCCCATTCCAGACAAATTCATTATGCTGAAGCCCTATGTTATGATGGAAGTTAAGCCAGAGACAAACGTGTCTAGCACATTTACACGTGTCATGCCGAAAAACAGGAGTTCAGTTCCAGAACTACATTAGAAGGTTCTGAGCAATGTAGATGTGTCATATAGAATTATGTCAATATAAAATAACACAGAATAAATTCAGTCAGTTATTTTCTTTTTCAAATGGAAGAGCAATAAGCATCACTGCTGTTTATGTAAAAAGACTAAATTAATCAAATGTCTATTACGGTAAAAGAAAACAAGTAGCAGGGATTGAAGGGCCTTCTTGTTTTTCCAGGATTTCCATTTCTTATTCACTGTTGTACAATTTGTCACTCAGGGAGATAAAACACTATAGCTATGTTCTATGCATCTTTTTATCAACTTTGTTTTGACCGTCTTAATTTTTAAATCAATATTGCTTTTTCACTTCTGATATAGTAGCCTGAAAACATTGTCAGCATGCAGTGAATTGATTTAAAGTGCAAACCATGATTTGTAGAGAGTTTGGGGTGTTTGCTGCTACTGTATGCTTTTGACAAACAGTTTCCTTTTAAAGAATGACTTAAAACTTGAAAATTAACAACTCCTGCAGTAATAAGAACATTTTTACTATTGAAGGAATAACTGTCTTGAAATGTTTCCTGACCTTCAGACTTACAGAAGCTACCTGGCTACAAATTCTTTTTGTTTGTTTTGAAGCTTGTTTTAAAAAAGTAATTCCTGGCTTCATGTTCTGAAATTCTGCCTTCTACAGTTCAGTATCTAGCTTCTAGTGCCTTGGATCCTATGAGGTACAATACAAATAAAATCAATAACCTAGGCCTCACATATTCAATTACTCATACATTCTCCACCAGTTCTTAACACAATTATTCTGATTCTCTGTGAAAAGTCATTCTGTCCCATAGTCTATGGAGTTGGGGCTAATGTATCAAGATAAGTATCTGTCTCTGGTGATGATGGCAAAGGGATAACATAGAAATTAAAATATAGTATGTTTTTCCAGCTTGTCATGAGTTAGTTTTCAGAATTTAGTGTTATTCTTGTCCATAGTGAAAAGTAGTAAAATAATCACAGTGCATGCATTTGTGTGCTTCAGTGCTGCTTTCTTGTATAGGATATCTTTATTTCCTTCCACTCTTTAAGGTAAATTTGTGTATTGCGTTCAGGAAGGCTTACCTGAATTACAAGTGTTGCTGTATGCTTCTTGCCGTACATCCTTGGCTTGAATCCCACCGTTATATGGGTTCCCACAGTGCCTGCTGGAAGAAGTTCTCCAGCTTGTGGCAGCACAAGGAACTCGGGATCGCTGCCGGCCAGGAAGTGCGCAGTGAATGGCTCTGGGTTCCTACAGAAAAGCACAGGAGGCTTTTGTGCCTTTTGCGGTATCTTAACACTATTTATCTACAATCTAATGTTTAGTCCACCATGTGGCAAGACTCAGGAAACTTGGCAGCCCATGGAATGCGTATAGAATATTACTAGCATTCTTACAGAATAAATATTCCGTAGTAATTATTTACGTTTGTTTATAAATATTTATAATCTTCATACACAGAGACCTGCATCCTGGTGTTCCATTTCTAACATGCTTACATGCTATTCCAAATATTATAACTAGAGAATAATGATAGCATTTGCCACTAGAAAGAAAAGAATCATCTGACCTGTAAAGATATAATAATAAATAGAAATAAATTCCATGTCAGAGCAAAAATCCACTTTTCCTGTTAAAAGCCCCTCACTTTTCCAATCTCTAATCAAATAAAACTGACAAGCCACCCATTTTATTATGTTTTATGACTAGAACTGAATTTGCAATCTAGTGGAGAGTTACTAGATTGGGAGGGAGTTCTGAAAGCCTTGAGATGAACATATAGAAAATAATAGTTTTATATCACCATTTTCCACATTTTTCATATCCTATTAACTAAACACTTTAAGATATTGCAATAATACTAACAATTAGGCTCCTCTATTGATATTATTGTATATCTCTTTGTCCTGGTTTTAGCTGAGAGGGTTGATTTTCTTCATAGTAGCTAGCGTGAGGATATGTTTTGGATTTGTGCTGGAGACAGTGTTGATAATATAGAGATGTTTTTGTTCTATGGACTTATTGTTGAGCAGTGTTTACACGGGGCCAAGGCTTTTTCTGCTTCTTGCACTGCCCTGCCAGCAGGATGGCTGGGGGTGCACAAGGAGTTGGGAGGAGACACAGACAGGACAGGTGACCCAAACTGACCAAAGGGATATTCCATACCATATGACGTCATGCTCAGTTTATAAGGAGCTTGGGGGGAAGAGAAGGGGGGGGGGCGGCGGCATTCAGAGTGATGGCATTTGTCTTCCCAAGTCCCCGTCAGGTGTGACGGAGCCCTGCTTCCCTGGAGATGGCTGAACACCTGCCTGCCCATGGGAAGTGGGGAATGAATCCCTTGCTTTGCTTTGCTGGTGCGCACGGCTTTTGCTTTACCTATTAAACTGTCTGTATCTCAAGCCACGAGTTTTCTCACTTTTACTCTTCCAATTCTCTCCCCCATCCCGATGGGGGGGGGAGTGAGTGAGCGGCTGCGTGGTGCTTAGCTGCCGGCTGGGGTAAAACCACGACACTCTTATCTGAAAGAATTTCCAAAACAGGTACAGCAGATCTTCTCTAATTGCTAGTTTCATGGACGTATTGTTGCACCCATAGAAAATGTCTTATTCCTGGTGAAGACAGTGGCTGAGGACTACAAAACAAACCTAGGCCAGTCCCAGACTGAAGCCTGTCTATTACAGGTCCTCAGGGACTCCTTGCCATAAACTTTCTTGGCATGAAAAGAATATAATTTTTTGCATTTTCCAGTCAGGCATTCTCCTTTTAGTCTTTATACGTGTTGCTGAGGACAACTGTATCTCTATCTGTACAGAAAGAGAACGAAGGAAATTGAAACGAGAAGTACAATGGCATGGTCAAAAAATAATCCACAACACCCTGCCACAGTACAGCAGGACAAGTCTCATGCATGCTTAGAGGGAACATATTTTTAGTTGATAAACCTTGAAGAATGAAAAACTAACAGCATCTCAAAGAAAAGCTGTTCAAATCTGTTTATTCATAGGTTGGCACAGCAGAAATAACACTGCTTTTCAAAGAAAATACTCACAAAGAAGTGAAATTTAATATTTTATGATAATTCAGATCTCTACGGAAATGTCCCACATTTCCTGGGCAAGTGTTATTCAGTGGGTGGAAAGCCGGGTCTGTGTTATCTTGTTTAAAAATAACTCTCCTTTGGAATATGTTCTCACGAAAGGTTTTCTTAAATTCAAAAGACCCTCATGAAAAAAAGGTCACACTGTACGTTTGTAGAAACAAATAGTGCAACTGCAGAAAACGGAAGCCAAAAAGCTTCTGCCTCCTCAGAAAGATTGACTGACATTTAGCAGTGCCATCAGACTCGGGTGCATTATCAGAGTAAGCCTAGCTTCTCCTTTAGGTGACAGCAAGGTGGGCAAAACTACGGAATGTCTGAAACTACGCTTCGAGTCTTGTGACATCAAACTTCTGCTGACAATCTCTTTTCATGGTGCCTGAATTTGTGCAGCTGAGTTTATAGCCCTGGGCCATAAACACTAATCCTGCTATGGCCCGTGTTCCCATCTATGTGCCATCAAAGCCTTGAGTTTTCACATCTCTGTTTCCCGCGAGGACTGCTCGGCGGTGAGTGCCTAGCGCATACCTGCTACGCACAAAGGGCAGGCGCGGGATGAAAAAGAAGTGATGCCTCTTAGACTGAGTAGCAGAGCAAAGCGCTCATCAAAAACGCCTGAGGTGAATATTCAAACCTTGGTTCTGGAAATAGAGACCTGAACACAGGTCTTCGCTTCCAACATCATTGCTCTGTAGACTAGATTTAGAAACATTTTAAGACAGCACTTTCTTCACCTCTTGTGTTCAGTCTGTTTTCTGTTACGTAGTTAGGGTGACGACTCCTACCTAATAAGCACTTTGTGTCTTCGTAAAGACATACAAGAGCATGAATTAGACTACAGATGCAACAATGCTAAGGGACATGAGACAGGCTGCATCCATGGAAGACACAAGAAAATAGGGACTTTATTCCTGCAGAAATTGCATCTTAGCAGGGTATGATGCAAAAGTATCTTTTTCAGAGACCGTAAATGTTTCCTCAAAGCAGTTAGTGAGAAAAAACACAGGAGAAACAGCTAGAGGTTTAGTTCTGACAAGAGGACCAGACAGTCTGTGACAAAATCTGTCACAAAACTGGTTTATAATTGTGCACACAAGATATTTGCCAAGTCAGAGAAAAAAATCTTATTGCATCGACCTTGTCAGATTTTAATTTTTATAAAGAAAAATGGAGAAAAACTAATAAAAAATCATTAAAGAAAATCTGCATGCTTCTTGACAGCACTGGCACAAGGTACTAGAGGCAGCTATATTTTTTTTCTGTGTTGAGTAAAATATATATAAACATACACACATACATACTTACATGAACACATATAGTCACACCTAAAACCTGTCCCTTCCCTGCCCTGCCCTGCCCAAAGCCGGCAGTTTTCAATAAAAGAGTCAAGACAGTTACTGGATGCAAAATGTTCCTCAAAGTGGGAGTTATGTCCAAATAAGGAAAATAGGAATTCTGGCAAATTAAATATATAGCCATAATATGATAGGCCAGCAGGGACTCTGATGAAGATATGGCTAACAGTACAAGAACTAGCAATTAAAACCTTACTCACACACAGTCAGAAACAGGAACCTTTCACAGTCCCTGTAGCGCTCATAAATCATGAATTTTTGTTTTAAAAATATATCTAAAGATGGCCTCTCAAGAAAAAACAAGCAGTGTTTTCACCGATGTTCACGTCAGGGAGATGACCTGGTGGCCTGGCTATCTCGCTAGCATAAGTAAATTGCTTGTCGTTCTCGTCTGTAGTACAGAGAAAGCTGGAGATAAAATTCCCAGAATAGCACCTGAATTTCAGACATTATTGTTTTCAGTGTCTGTATATTTAGTGTATAATTAAAAATTAATAATTACGTGGTTTAAAACGATCAAAAAATAATTCCTCCTTCTTGATTACTGCTTCAGGTAAAACAGCTCTGGAGTTAACGTTTGGCTCGTCATTTCTCAGCCATGAAGGACAGTGATGAGGCGGTCTATATTTTTTCAAGAAGGCTTTTGTTTAACTCAAAGGTGGCAGACACTAACATACTCGATAATGTTTAATGATGTGTAGAGTTTTGAAAACACATACAAACCAAGCACAAATGATTGACTAAATATAAGGGCAGAGGCCATGTAAACCAGAGAAAGCAAACGTGTGTCCCCACCTGCGTGTTCCATAACTCCTGTCGTAACGGTTTGACATTGCCATCAGACAATGTGAACTCTGGCCTTACTCAAATAATGAACATGAGTAAATATTAATTTGAATGTAAATAATAATTGGACAATGAAATCCTGGCAACCAGGAAGAGTTGAAATTGAGCTACATATTTATAATTACTCCTTTAATCTTGTTCTTAAATGGCATTGTTCTTAAATAGCAGTCTGTGCTCGTCAGTGTTCTCATGTTAGATAATTTTCATGTTAGTAAACTAAAACTAAAAAAACCCCTTATATCTTCAATTAAAGAAAAAACCTTAAAATTTACATTCCCATAGAGATCTCACTGCAATACTTATAAAATACTCAGCAAATCTGAAAATATAAGCCTTTATTAAATTACAGCTCAAAATAGCTTTATTGTTTATTCCTCTCTTCCTCAAACTAGTGAAGCAGTAAATTATTCCTGTAGAAATTTATTCCTTTACAAAAGTCAGCATTTTGCAAACTATACATAAAAAACCCCACATAGTGTTTCTGATTTTTTTTTCAGTAAAACAAGAATGGCAAAATGTCTTAATCTGTAAAGTATGTAACTGCTTAAGCAAATAAGGGATACGGTTTGAAAACTTGCAATGTGCTTCCAAAAATAGTTAATCATAACTAAACTTAATTCTTGTAACTTGTAGTTAACATCTCTTGCATGACACAAGAAATTTTGACTATTATGAAGTTCTTTAAACTTAATAACTGTATGAAGCTGTCAAATTTTATAAAATCATTAGTGATAGTTTTTATGATTTAGATAATTTCTTTTAAAAAATTACAATGGAAAAAAACCTAGGAAATCCTCATTATTTATCAAAATTGGTTATGTTTTGTACCAAAACTCTGGTTTAATTGACCACTCTAAATCCTGAACTCTGGACACCAGAAGAGATTTAACTCCAATTATCACTCTATAGCTTTGGAAAAACTGCTTCAGCATTAGAAGACTTTCAAAAAATACAAAGAAACACTGCATGACAAATGACTGTCAGGGAATGCTTTACCACGTATAACACCACTTTTGTTGTGTACATGTTGTAAAACCAAAGCAGGCGCTAGGGTTTTTATCTTCACAAAATGTTAAGATTTCTGTCTCATTCCTGTTCTACCCAAGGGTACTATATTTGCAGAATGGTAAACTGACTTTTCCTGCTAAAAGCGGTCCAGGTGACATTGGTAGATACAGCTCCTGGCTAAATGTGAGACATGTCAGGTATTGTATTATTAGGAAGGATGATCATAACTTTTTGGAAGCTCTGCTGCATGCGTGCCATTATCGATATTTTCCACTAGTCTCCATTCAGATTCCAAAAAATGGAGCTTAGTCAACATTTGTTCTTTGCAGCTGCCACTATGTGGGAGATGCTAAGATAAAGTACTCTAATTACATCTTTAGAGTAATGGTAGAATTTTGCAGAATTGGTAGCAAAGAGATTGGCATAGGAATCCAGCCCTGTAACATGCGCAGCGACATGTGAGAGAGAGTGAGGAGAGGGTGCGTGTGCTGAGAACCTAATGAATGCATTTTCTTGCGGCATACATAATTCTGGCTTATGGTAATTCTAATGAAAAACAGCAGTAATTACAGTAAAATAGAAATATTTCTCAAAGTTGTAACTGTAAACATTTTTTTGTTTTCCCCTTCACAATTAGGGAAGGTACAGGAAAAAAAAAGAGTTGCTTGCTATTCTTCAGACAGCATTAAAATTAATTTTGTGTGATCAAGGAATGTTTTTAATTGAACATTTATTCTATGCACTAGGAAATGTGCATAGAAGAAATAAGGAAAATATCCGCAGTGGTGTTTAAAATACAAAATACAAAATGTATTAAGAAAACTAAGTCTGCACATGCAGTCATTTTAAAGCCTAATTTCCTTTTTCTTCTCATCTCCTCAGTCCACCTGGTTTTGTTCTCTCTTTATTCTAGCTCTGTTTCCATAACTGAGAGAACCCTCAGATTTTGCAGGCCTCCACTCCATGGAGACCATATTGATACCATGTGCTGAATAAGTATTTTTTTCTGAAGCATAGTTTGAGTTCATCTGAGAAGTTTCCTCAATGTAACAAATATCCCGTTTGTGATAAACACAGGACTGGAATGAGAGGTTGGGATGGATGGGTGGATAAAAATTTTACTGTACATGGGAAGCAATACTTGATTAAAACAATCGCTAACAGGTACATGGAAAGCAAGAATTGTGTTGGTGAAAGGAGACTCTGTGTATGAGAAATAAGCAGATAGAATGAAGAAGAGAGAATTATCTACGCAAAAAGATGTGCAGGTCTTCTCAGTGATGCTGTGCAACCACTCTGTCCTGCAAGTAGCAGAGGGAGAAAAAGACACAGCTGCAGAGTCCCTTTCTAGCAGGTTATTCAGAAATACATCTCTCTCTCTCCCCCAGTTACTCTCAAAGTAGCAGTGCCATGAGGTACTATCCAGCATGAGAAAGGGATACAGAAAGTATCTATATGCAGGGTCTCTATGGGATTGTGCTACTAACTGTTTACTTAAGAAAAACTCCCAAGGGCTGATTGGTTTTCTTTAGGAATGGTCTACAGGATGACACTGCATATCCCAATTGAAACTTTTAATCTATATTTTAATATTTCATGGGTTTATTTCTAATCTAAGTCATTTGAGTTATTCGAGCATTAAATTACATCTGTAATATATGGGTTTCTTCTGTAATTGCTTTTAAACTTCAGATCCTGTATGCTAAATGTTGGTTGGCTGACTGTTCTATTTCTATAACAAAACTCCACCACCAAAAGCTACTAAGCAAATCAAAGATAAGATAAAGCAATGTAAAACTTACAGAACAGTTGTTGGCACTATTTAAAACACGGAGCTTATTCAGTACGTGCAAGCATTACATTCTGTATTTGAAATGTAGGGGGGGAACCCTTGTTATGTAAAATAAAGTTGGAATTTGTTTAAGGGAAAATGGGAATCTGTCTTCCATCATGGCTCCTTCTTTATATAGCTATAATGATTCAGGTTTTTATAATACCTTTCTGGAGAACATTAGGTCTCTTCACTACTATCAAACACCTACCAGGAGATTACAGTATTGCCAGAGCAATTTCTTCACTTTTGTTCCTGAAACAGCCTATTCCATTGAAGCTGTTAACTTGAACGCTGTGATAGGAGCCTTTTTCAGAGTCCTCAGTAATTATCATCACTGACAGCCATCTAAAAGCTGGAACAACTGTCCATCTTAGATGCACAGCTTTTGGAAATAAGCTCTTACAAAAAAATCAGTTGGAACCAAAGACACTTCCTGCTGGGGATGCTTCAAAAGCATGTCTCTACAATGAAAGTTAACTATCAATAAGCATGTCTGGCACACTTTCTAGATACACAGTAAAAAAAAAAAAGTCAATTTTAAATTGAAAAAAGGAGATTTAAAAATTTTCATAAGCTAATTAGATTGTGAGCATCATGATTCTTTCAAGTTCACTGTTTACTATTTTAAAACTTATCTATCAGCATGACACAATTTATTCCTTCACTTTCTGTTATAGACAAATGACACTATGGGTGTGCTATAATATTATGAAACTCTGAGAAAATAATGGAAAGTATGTAAAAATATATTAACAGAGATTTCTGCAGGACTTTTGAAAAGGAGAATAACAAAATCCTGAAGAATGACACAATTATTTTTTCTAGTGAAAGGGCAGAGTAGACATTAATTCATAACATGCTTATATAAGAAAACAGGAATACTTAAAAAAAGGCACATTTAAAAATTTTTAAAACACCATACAAAGGATTGTTTTTAACTTGGTGTAAGTATAAAGTACTTTGAAAATCAATCTATTAGTAAAAACATTAAGTCTTTAATAGTAAGCCTGTAATATTACAACACACCTTCCTTAACATTGTATTACACATTTTAACACACAAAAGCATTTTAGGAAAAAAACTTTAAAATCATAACATAAATATTCGGATCTACCCCACAAATTTTGTCTTGAGGGGCTACAGCCTAAATGTAGAATGCTTCTGTTTTCTACAGTACAGCTTCCAAATCACATTTGCTACCTATACAATGCAGCACTTCAAGTTAATGATGTATTACTGAAATAGCTGCAGCCCAGTTATGTTTCTGATGCCCAAATCTAGCCTATCCGACATGTTGGAGTGTGAGTTCTAGCTTCAGAAAACTGCATAAATACTTTAACAAAAGTATTTTTACCTTGTCTGGCTTGTAAGCTTAAAGCCAACTATAGATTCCTTATTCAGGCCAACTGCTTCAATGTTGATAACATCATCCACTTCTGGCTCCGTAGCAATGAACACCATTGGAAACTTCCAAACACCTCCTGTAGCGCACTGTACTACGAGAGTTGCTTCGTTCCTTGAAATTTCAGATAAAAACATTCAATATGTAGAACAGCATTATCAAACATAAACTGAGTAAATGAATGTCCAAAATAAGCCTCGAGTGTGTAGAGCTATACTACAGTAAAATCAAAGTACGGATGTCTTTAAATTGGACTATATCCTTAATTTATGTAGCATAGTACATACCAGTCGCACTTAGACTGGAATGTAGGCTAAATACCACTTAATATTTACAGCAAAGTACAAGAAAGGACCTAATATGAAAGCAAAATGATGGGCACAGCCATGGGATTTGATTCTTCTGCTTACTCCCTGTTAATTTTGTTCAACTCAATTTGGTTTGCTCATTCTGTTTTTACTGTGGTGTTAGAGTAGAATTTGGTCCAGAATATGTTAGCAGTTCATATTAGAATCAAATAGATCTGATGAAGGTCTAGTTACTTTAGAAAAATTCCAGACTCTGACATCTCCACACCGTCTACAACAGCAGTTGGTGCTGTAGATTCTGAAGATAAACAAACTAATTGATTGCAGTCATTGAGTCCTCTACATGAAGCCTGATAGGTCTCAGGTACAGAAAGATAAAAAATCAAAATAAAACACAACGAAACAAATAATACAGTAAAAAAGGACAGAGTAGAAATAAAAAAGGGTTCTAAATTAACTTCCCGTGTGACACAATGACACTGCATGGGGTGGGTGGATAGTCTTTCCTAAAGGTTTGCCCTTTGTTTATTTCCATTTCCTCCTGCATCCTAAAAATACCCTCTTTGCATGCAACCCATGATACTCAGCACTGACTGCTCCCTAATCTTCCTGGTAATGTTGAGCCTCTGAATTGAAAGAGCCTGCGTCTTACTGAAGCTTCTTTCCTCCCCATACACGTTTGACTGCTTCAAAAGGAAGATGCAACTTCCCTCTCTCTATAAAAGGATCTCCCTTTCCTAGTTTCTTTTTAAAGATGTGGGATGTACCTCTTGTACATGTAACCTCTTCATGTAAATGAAAGCAAATCCATCATTTTTTACACTGCAGCTATAAAAGAGGATAAAATCTTCCTTTGGACTGTTGCTACCAGGGCACTAGAAACTAATTTCAAATGTAACCATCCCGTCCAGCCAAAGAATATGCACATGTGCTCATCTAGGAAAAGTTTTTCAAGACTGACAAACCATCTTGTCTGGATGCTTTCTGCGAATTTTGAGACAAAATAATTTTCACTGGAAGTCTTTCAATATTCCAATGTTTAGAAGTAAATCGGTGCACACACAGACTGAGGCAGCAACTCAACAGAACCACCTTACAGGCATTAAAACCAAACACTGTCAGGTTTAATACCAAAGATATACTGAGAAGTAGCAAGTGAAAAAATCTAAAATAATAGATCTCAGAGATGAAAACAAAAAGAGGAGAACAATGCAGGGAGGTGCCTACATGGCTAAGAGTGATCAGACAGGATTTCATGGCATGTTCTGTTGGTAATGAGGAACAGGAGCTTACCTCATTGGTTTGTTAGGTGCAAACACTATATTGAAGATCAGTGTTATGATTCCAGATTCTGTATCCCTTTCTCTTTGAATCAGATGCATACCAACCAAAGCCCCAAGCTGAGATTTAATTTCATTTGATTGATACTGTAATTCATACAGAAATTCCACTGTTGTAGAGAAACCTAAACAATAAAAGAGAAAGATCAGTCTGTGTGCACTCTAACCTCACACAGTTGGCTGGCTGGTCATTACAATTCTTTCATTTGTTACTAAAAGTGACAAATAAGTAAAACTAGTAATTATCCAAAACTTGAGTTATTTGCTCCTGACTGCATAACAAAATCTTCCAATTTCATATGACAGGCTATATAGTTTCTGGCAAAATGGAAGCTGGAGTACGTACTTAGGAGAAGTGAACAGTAACAGCAATATTGTTCTGGCTACCACTTCTGCATTACAGTGAGATATTTCTAGTTCATCAGTCAAATGAAAATTGCAAGAAGGTAATAATATTTTTGAGTAATGCCATTGGGACAATCTCAAAAGAAAAAAAAAAAAAACAAAAGAAAAGTAATTAATGACATCAGTGCCATTGATGGCTACAAGCCTGAGAAACACTCTACAGAAAAAAAGTGATGTCACTAGCAGCTGCTTCTCTTATTCCCCGTAGCAGCTATGAAGAGGCCAAGTAGTAATGACAGAGAACTAAAGAGCTGAGCTTCTTGAATCAAATGTCTCCTCCAGCTGTAATAAAGAAAACTGGGATATTCAGCATGCAATAGTGATTTGTGCACAGAAGGGAACGTTTCCATGAGGAAAAGAATCCCAAGCTGCTAATCTAAAAATTTTACATGTTTTATGGATGAAAAGCTTTTTAACACAACCACTAAATCCTACAGGAGATTTCATTTTACTATGGCCACATATTTCAGGGCACATTTTGAATTTGCACAGCTCAGTACAATGTGTTGCACAGAAGTCCTACATACACATCCCCGTATATGCTGGCTACAGGGTGCCAGTCAGCTGCAGAGTTAATTCCCAAGGCCCAGTTCCAACTTGGAATTCTAAATTACAGACGACATATTTATTTTTATATAAAGTCAAAGAAACAATGCACTGTGAGATATTTGAACAAAACCTTACTTTGTTTTTGCCAATCTGTGATGCTACCCAGTGTCAGTGAGTATGGGGATGCCTTCCTACGCTTGTAGTTTTTTCCCCTTTTCTGAAATGCACAGATTCCTTCTTTCTTTTTCATTCAACTTTTGTTGCCAATGTTTTTTCTGACACACAGATTAACTCTGAGAACTGTAGCAGCTTATATTGAAAGATTTCTGACTCTTTAAAATGGATCCTTCCCACAGACATCTGTACAATTTATGCTAGATCAAAGAGTTACACAGACGTAAACAAAATATTATTACGAACATAGACGATTATCCATCATAGTAGATACACACTGAGTACCAAATATACAGGATTTCCATTTATTAATCCATCTATTACAAATATACTTTATTGCAATAAATGTACTTTGTTATAATGAAATTATGCATGAATATTTTTCCTACAGCATGCAGGAAATTTTTATAGAATTCCTGGGATCATCCTACATTTTTCCATGCTTTGTCATTTCTCTATTTGAAAAATATAACTTTTATGCCATGGATTCAGATTCCAACACAGACCAAGGCTTGTAGTAGTCATCCTAGACAAATGCCAAAACATGAAGATTCAGACATAAAAATTAACTTATTATGGGAAAGAAAAGATGACATCATTTGGAGCATTCCACAGTGAGAAAATTGCAGCTGTTGAGCAGATGTATCTTTCAGCAATTATATCATACAATGCTACTCAGGAAAAGCTTATTTTATAATTCAGATGCTAGGAAGAAAATGTTGTGAATTGCATGCTGGTTTTAGTATGCAAAGATATTTGGGTTTGGTATATAGTACCTCTTAGTCAGAAGCAATTAAATATTTTTGTTTTTTCTGCTCCAGGCTGTTATATAACCTGTTCTACACTTGTATTAAGTATTTAGTTAAAATATTTTAATATTTACAACACCTAGGGAAAGATGATGCATTTATAAGTGCCAATATTTGAAAGTTTTGTTATGCTGGACCCTTAGCGGGTTTTCATCTATATTGGTGATCTAGTTTAGGACTGTTCGAAAAAGAAAAATGTAATTAGATTTTCATCACAGCTGCCCTGAAGACTACAATATTATCATACTTTGGGAAGCCTCTGTGAATATGTTAATATTTGATTCTAGACAATTCCATAATACATGTGCTGCCTAAAAAAACTGGCAGAAGCTAGAGGAAAAAGAAAAAAAAAGTTGTGAATTATTACTAGAAATTTGTCCAAATTTTCAAGTGTTCAGAGTTTTCTTGACTCTTAGAATTTCCAGTTTCAGTTAAAATGGTGAAATAAATAAAACATTGGAGAAAGAATTAACATTTTCTTTAAATTAATGCCAAATACAATATACGATACAATTCGAATATGCCTTGACCCTTTAGCCTAGCTCTTTGTATGTTTTCATTCAGTAGTTTTCTTTTTAAATATCACCACTTTAATACAGGTAAATTTTTATTTTATCTAATGCAAATTGTAAAATACACATGCAGCTATAAAGTATACCCCACTTAATCCATCTCTGTTCTGTAAATAGAGAGCAGCAGGGAGAGTTTTAACCACATCTGACTCAACATAGAGATATTTATCAATCCAAATACTGGGAAGATATAACCATGCTATTGACATACAGCTTGTTACATCTAGGGAATATAAATTCCAATCATAAAACATATTACTTCCTCATATTTCCTGAAGAATATTATGCATTATTTAAGTAAGAAAAGGAGTAAAAGTATGTTTTTACGGTAATTATTCCAAGACAATTTTTTTAAAGCATTAAATATTTCTTGTTTTGAAAGGCAGTTAATCTGAGTCTTTAAGTGTTTTTCTTTGTTTAAAAACAGACTGTCAAAAGGTAGCATGCATTTAGGCAACATTTGTGTATGCAGAATTACTGAAGGAGCTATGTTTAAAAACCCATAAGATTTTTGAGCTATATAGTTTTATCACTTGACTGTCATTTATTTTCAAGTGCTAGTAAGGATACTTCTTAAAAAGCACTAAAATTAAAGTGTTGAGGATTTGTTTGAGTTTTTTAAAATAGCCTCTAAGAAGATGAAAGGAAATAGACAACTTTTATTTACTTATTTGCTGACTCATAAGAATGATAGTGTGGAACCTTCAAGGATTTTACATGCTGAGCATATAAATTGGGCAAATGTGAGACTTTGTGACTGTTAGGATTTACTGTAAAACTAATTAATAGATGTCGTACATCTAAAAATTACGAGTCTAACAGGTTCACAAAATAAGAACCTCAGGAATTTAAATGACTTTTTAGTGGAAAAGCACCTGTATTCAAGCTTCGAAAGAGTTAATTACAAAGACCTTGATGGCCCTAATGTCTATAGAAGGTACTGTGAAAGGCCTGCTGGATATAGCTGACCTGGAATTGAGTTTCACACTCTGTCATTAGAGAAGCCTTTTTACCTCCCTCCTATTTTTAAAAAGCGAATAAATGTTCAACTTCACTGAAGACCAGCTCATTATACAATATGTTTTCTGATTATAAAAGTCTAATGGACACTGACCTGTGAGGCTGCAGTCTCTTGTGGATACCTAAAGGAGAACCAGCTACCTGAGCTCTCTGCAAATAGTGCTCAACCTGCGGCGAACTTGGTGACATAAAAACAGCAAGGGGGAGGAACTTTCTAAGGGACCCTCCTTACTTTCACACTGTCTCCCATTTCCATTGAGACAGGTGGAAATTAAAGCTGTGATGGAAAGATGTTCAGATTGCAAAAATGCTTGTCCTCATTACAGAAGCTTTTCTTTGGACGGATGCAATAAAAGAGAGATGCAAGTGAATTCACTCGATTGGCCTTCCTCACCTCCCATTCAGCAGGCTGCAATCTTACTTACAGTTGTTTAATGAAGGAGGTCAGCACAGTCACAGAATACAAACACAGAATGAAAGCCTAGCCATTCATACACTTGCAGCTTCATGTTTTTCAAAAGCTAGGTAAATTTTTTTTTTTTTTTTTTTGGTGCTGAATGTAAACTTCTTGCACTCTCTCACTGCTTTTTTTCCTACTAGTTCTGCTAATTCTTCAAGAGGCCGTTGTGGCCCTGACACCTAACAAAGATTTCTTCCCCTCTTGATCTAATAGTCCCCAAACTGGTAAAACAGAAATTACAGGACCAGACCTTAACTCCTCACTTCTACCAGACAACTGGCATCTAATGTTGACCCTCCAAACCTTGTGAAATATCTTTCTTCATAACCCCATTCAGCTCTCAGTCTGACACTTGTCCTTTTCCTCCTTTTCCACCGTCTTCCAGGAGTCTTCACGTGCCCTGCTGGAACTCAGTAGGCAGTGGGGAATGAACATTAAGTATGTGGTTATGCCTTACCAGCAAAAGCAGCAGCAGACAGAATACATTACTGTACAGTAGATCAAATCATTTTAATACAGTTTTCAAGTAAATATTCAAGTGAATAGCAAAAGTGAATTATAGGAGTAATAAAGGAAAAAAAAATAAAAGGAAGCCTGGTGGTCAAGAGCATCTTAACATTTAAGTAGACAGTATCACCCGGGCAGTAAGAAATGAATCTCATCTGAGAAGTAAATATCTATTTCTCACTGTAAAATATCATAACTCTGGGGTAATAGCAGTAGAATAAACAAATTGCACAAGAACTTGAAAAGACCTGGTTGTAGTTGAATATGACTTTCACTAAATTTCTTCATATGGGTGCAAAAGTACTGTATGTAGAGCATTGTAAATATCAGCAATGATAACATCATTTACTTCATTAAATGCCAGATACTAAATTACCTTAAATACAAAGAAATAAATGGATAATAAAGTGGTGGTCTTCCGTTGATAAGGTACTCATTGATCCTCAATGCAATTCAAGGAAATCCTCAGTGTAGTTCAATGTATAAATATTTATATATCTTTCCTTGTAAATTTATTTCTCTTTCCATATTCAATTAAAGCTTTTCCTCCATATCTTCAAGGGTCTGCAAAATTCCACTCTTAGCCTTATCTTATTTTACCCTGCATCCCACTACCTATCCCCCTAGCAACCAACACCAGCATTTCTTTTCTAAATTTTCTCTTATATTTTTTTTCTATTTTTTCTCTTTCAAAACACTTCTTTAAAACAGATTTCTAGTGCAAAAGCAGATTTCTACTGTAAAGAAAGCAGTAGAAAGCACTTTTTTTCTTTTTTTGAGAATGTCTTTAGAACAGTACATTGTTTAGTGAATAAAATGGAAGTTTGTGAATCCATGTGTATGAAACACATGGTGTGCATGTAGCACCTGTACTTCTGCATACATTTCTGCATTCTTCCTTGCAGCTAGTTTCCTTATATTCCCTCTCTCTCTGAATCCTTTCTCGACTAAATCCTCTTTTATTACGTCTGTCCATACTCCCCTCTTAACACTCTTTCTTGATTTTGTTATTACTTTGCATAGTAAATTGAAACAAAAACCTCAGGAAAAGCAAAAGGATTCTCATTAGGCCAAAGTATCTCTCACATTATCCTGCTTTGATCTGGCATTCTACTTAGATTTGTACACTAATCTATAAATTAATGCTTTAAAGAAACTAATTTTTTTTTTCAAAAACATTGTATTCCTCTTTCAACATTTTCCTTTTTTATTTAGCATTGTCTTCATTTATCTAGCAATTCTAGCAAATAAAGATTGCATCTGTACCTGGGCACAGGCAATGTCAAACCAGCTTCTTAATGGCCATATGTTATGATGTAGTCTTAATTCACTGTGTTGGGTTTGCGTGGCAGGGTTTTGGTAGCGGGGGGGCTACAGGGGTGGCTTCTGTGAGAAGCTGCTAGAAGCTTCCCCTGTGTCTGACAGAGCCAATGCCAGCCAGCTCCAAGACGGGCCCGCCGCTGGCCAAGGCCGAGCCCATCAGTGCCTCTGTGATAACATATTTAAGAAGGAAAAAAACACTTAGAGAGAGAGAGCTTTTGCAGCCGGAGGGAGGAGTGAGAAGATGTAAGAAACTCTGCAGACACCAAGGTCAGTGCAGAAGGAGGGGGAGGAGGTGCTCCAGGCGCCGGAGCAGAGATCCCCCTGCAGCCCGTGGTGAAGGCCATGGTGAAGCAGGCTGTCCCCCTGCAGCCCATGGAGGAAGGATGAGGGGGTGTAGAGATTCCACCTGCAGCCCATGGAGGACCCCACGCCGGAGCAGGTGGAGGCACCTGAAGGAGGCTGCGGCCCGTGGGAAGCCCACGCTGGAGCAAGTTCCTGGCCGGACCGGTGGACCTGTGAAGAGGGGAGCCCACGCCAGGGCAGGTTTGCTGGCAGGACTTGTGACCCCGTGGGGGACCCCACGCTGGAGCAGTTTGCTCCTGAAGGTCTGCACCCCGTGAGAGGGACTCCATGCTGGAGCAGGGGAACGATGAGAGGAGTCCTCCCCCTGCGGATGAAGAAGCGGCAGAAACACCGTGCGATGAACTGACCATAACCCCCACTCCCCGTCCCCCTGTGCCGCTGAGGGGGGGAAGGTTGAAGCCGGGGGTGAAGTTGAGCCCGGGAAGATGGGAGGGGTGGGGGGAAGTGTTTTAAGAGTTGATTTTATTTTCTCATTCCTCTACTCTGTTTTGCTTAGTAATAAATTAGATGAATTCCCTCTCTAAGTTTGGTCTGTTTTGCTCGTGACGATAATTAGTGAGTGATCTCTCCCTGTCCTTATCTCGACCCACAAGCATTTCGTTATGCCTTTTCTCCCCTGTTTCGTGAATGAGGGGAGTGAGAGAGCGGCTCTGGTGGGCACCTGGCCTCCAGCCAGGGTCAACCCACCACAACAGACGTTATTTTTCCCATGGTATCCTGACTCATTTGCCTCACTTTGAATGTTGCCTCCTGAAATCAGTAACAACTCAAGATGTCTTTTAACCTAACCATTCAATTTGTATTGGCCCACACGGTAAATCGAAAACAATATTATTTACCATTTCACACGTTTTTTCCACTGCACTCTCCATGATGATGTCTATGCACTGAAATGCTTAAAGTAGTTACATTAACGACTAAAAGAAATTATGTTTGTCATTTGGAAGACCAACTTCCAATGCAAGCAGATGTCTTCAGATTCCTTTGGGGGGGCAGCGTGTTTACAGATAGGTCACCAGATAACCTGCAGATCATGAAGCAATAGCAAGGTTGTCGTTTCCAGTCTGTTTAAATGTCAGCATTATGGCTATTCGTTCCTCTCTCCCAGCCGCCCTCTCACCCTCAGAAGTATCCTAGTTTTTAGCTTTCTTTTTTATTGTTTGTTGGTTTGCTGGAAATACGTAACTCACAGGGCATGTTTTTTGTTTTGGGGTTTTTTTTGACAATGAATCGATACTGTAATTACCATTTTCCTATAGGTGGTTAAGAAAATACCAGTAATTTTGCTCTGATTCCTTTATCACACTCTTGTGTTCAAAGAATTTTCTAGCTTTTTATATTATGTTGTATACACATAGTCACTTTCTCTTTTCAAAATTCATTTAAACCACTTGCTTTAGAAATCTTTCTTACTCCTTGTTTTCCTGTACTGTGTCAAGTACAGTTCTCTGAGACAGAAAACACTCTTTTCCATATTTTGGAACATAACATTGCCATTAATGGAACTTTATAACTTGCCGGTTAAAATATCATTTTATTGCTGTATGAGTGTGACCATCCAAATGAGAAGAACAAACAGATTTAGCTTATCACTAGCTATTGCAGTTTCTTCACAGTTTCTTATTTGGGTTACATGCAAAATACAAATATAATTTGTCCTACTGAATAAGAGTAATTATGCATTTAGAAATTAAAGCTTCTTCATAGCTGCTTATAAAATGCTTCATGTTCACAAATATAATCTTAAAATATTGTGGATCTGAGCATCACTTTTTAAATCAGCTGTGTGTCTATACAACGTATGGTGGTTTTCTCAAACTAATGGCGATATAATAAATAAGTTTAAAATACCTGTTCCAAGAGAAAATATGTGTTTTCTGACTACTTTTAACTTCTGTCTTGTAGCTTAGGCATAAAATTAGAACCATATTGCTTCTATAAAAACAGATTTTTTCTGATCAGCCTTGATCAGTCTAAAACAATTTTGAGTAAGAAGGAACATTTTGGCTGATTGCTGCTAAAAATCCGAATGTAATAAACTGCACTGAGATGAAGTTCTTACTCAGCAAAGCCAGTTTCAATTTTGCACGAATCATAAAACACTGCTGTTTAAAATATTCCTATATCCAGTACCATTTATTTGCCCTTTGAAATACTGTAGAGCTGACACAAACCCATCCAAGACTTCTTAATCCAAAAACTCTGAAACTCACAATACTTGACTTAACATAGCATATATGTAGCAAAGAACTTTGTTGATTTTAAAGGCACTTTTACATCTATCAAGCCTGCCAGCTACAGAATTCAATCTTCCAGAACCTGAAAAGAGCTTACAATCTGATCTGTTGAGCTGATTCCCGCTTGCAATTACAAGGCAAGTTTGCTTTAGAAGATTAATAATGGCATCCTTTAAAATACTTTAACTTAACTAGCAAGTATTTCAGACAGATGCATTACTTAGTGCATTTCTTATGGCTCAGAAAGCCAACCGTGTCCTGAGCTGCATCAAGAGTGGTGTGACCAGCAGTTCGAGGGAGGTGATCCTGCCCCTCTACTCTGCTCTTGTGAGACCCCACCTGGAGTACTGCGTCCAGCTCTGGGGGCCCCAGTACAGGAGAGACATGGAGCTGTTGGAGCAAGTCCAGAGGAGGGCCACAGAGATGATCAGAGGGCTGGAGCACCTCTCCTGTGAGGACAGGCTGAGAGAGTTGGGGTTGTTCAGCCTGGAGATGATTCTATGATCTTCTCTTAACATACCAGTCCAGACTGATCAGAATCTGGTTGCCTGTTGAACACAATGAAAACTTCAATTTTTTTGTGTGGGATGTCAGTAAGAGAGATGTGGCATGGGAATGTATGTATTGTAAGGTTTTGGGTGTTGTTTTTTGAGGACAAGTGAGAAGGACATATGCTAGCTGTTGTGATTTGCAATATATCTGTAGCTCTGCAAATTAAAAAAGCACGCTACACAACAAATGCAGGTAAAAGGAGTAATACAAACTTGCAATCTCAGATAGAGTCATTCTCCGTATATCTTTCTAACTTGTAAGGGAATATGGAAAAAAGAAAAATTTCTTAGCAAGTATTCCTCACCTGTTCATATAAAAGTATTCCTCTTATAAATGAGATAGAAAGAGTCTGTGTCTTACATCACATCAAAATAACTTATTTATAAGTTTCCTGATATAATTTCAATACTAATATCTGTTTTATGATATAACGTTTGATTTGATGATCACATATTGTTTTTTCTTTGAAAATTAACAAAAATGTAAATTCATGCACATGGAACTCTACTGATGCAGATAAATTGTTTCTGATACTGTTACTGGGATCCGTAAGAATGTCTTAGATAATTTTACACTATACTATGGTCTATTAGAAAAGGATGCATTTTTTTGTCTTTTGACTGTTTTAATAAACAAAACAGACTTAGCCATAGAGACTAGAACACAGGACCTAATCATCAGGGTCGCATCATTTGCTTCCTTTTTCTTATCCAACGAATTGCATTGTTACAGATAAGGTTGAACATCTATAACACAGAGGAGTGTAAATTCCTCTGCTATAAGACAGCTGTGATCTCATGGGAGGCATGCACTTGTGTTATTTTTTGGATACAAATCAAGTTTCAGAACTAATAAAAAGTTTGTGTAGTAAATTTCTGAGGTTTCACTCTGTCTTCCTCAGCTGGCTTGAAAAAAGAGCAATGGGTCAAGGTTACAATTTCATTCAAAGTTCTGTAGTGATTCTATGTAACTTCTAGTTACTTGTCTTACAATTTTAATTTCTACCTATATCTTCAAAGCTTCAGATCAACTTAAACTATCAAAACTACAGGTCTGATGTACTTATTTACAAAAACATAAAGTTGTATACATACTCTATAACAAGTGAGGAAGTTGTTTTTTTCCTTTTTGCTTCATGATCACATTGGAAATGTGCAATGGGGGAGAGAAGAAAGAGACCTAGAGTGGATAGCTTCATTTTCTCTAACAACAACAATACTTGAACAGTGCTGCTTCAGAAACAGAAGAAAACAAGGACAGATAATTTTAGCACAAAAATGACAATAGGATGTAATAACCTGGAAATAGAAAAGCATTTGGGATAGACTTCTTGTATGTGTGCATGTGTGTGCTACTACAGTGACTGTCAGATACATTGTCTGAGGCACGTTTAGGTGTATAAACCCTCTGCTGGCGTTTTAACGATGAAAAGCATGCAAACACAGCTGAGGCTGACAGAGAGATCACCGGTCCACTGTTCGTCTGGAAAACCTACACAGTTCGCATCTTAAGGGCTTTGATTAGCTATGCATTGTTGATGGCCCATAATTAAGGAGAAAATAATGCAAAACAAGAGGTGCAAATTAGTGGAGATGGTTCATTGTGAGGTGCTATGATGTTGCTGAAGCACAACTAAGATCCTGGAGAGCTGTGCTGACATGGTTTTGACAGAAGCTTTCCCAAAATATCTTTACAAAACAAGGGTGTAGTGGTGCTATTTCTATGGAAGGAATACTTCCTTATCACCCAACCAAAGCAATTGCAGGAAATTCTATGAGCAAGAAATGTCAGAAATTGGACTTTGGCAATCATAATCATACAACAATTAAAGTAATTCATAGACTCTTGCAGCAAATTATATTGCCTATGTTTCCCTTAGCTGCTAACTCAACAAACGTTTTTAAGAGATATCTATTTGTGCGTTCTTGTTTCAGAGATTCATTATGTTGGGCTAGCCAGTCAGTTCTTTTGGACTTCTTATTTTTCCTGGATGTACATCGTATCAAAAAGTAACACCAGGAAGAATTGAATCATTTCTGGTTTTGTATTAGAGTTTGGGTTTTTTTGCACTTTTGTGAACCTGAATAAATAACTTCAGATTAGTTTATAATTGATCTGGTTCCCTATAAATGTTGAACATTTTAACTAAGCGTGATTTTGCATAGGTGTTAGAAAGTAATTTTAATTTACATAATGATGACTCTCATTCTTAAGGCTTGGAGATTTCAACAATTTATAAAATGGCAAAGAAACAGAAATGAGTGACTGTCTTGTAAACAGACATATAAGCAGTTACAAACAATTCACAGCCTCTTTTTTCTGTATTTGTCATTATTGTTCTAGTTATATTAAGAAATGGGAGGGGTTACTTGTGAGAGAAAAAAAATGCTAAATTGTTTCTTTTTTTAATGAACCAAGGGGGAACCTTGCATATCCATCCAGTAAATAAGGTCCTATTTGAAGTTCTTAAAATGCCTCTGCATAATGCAGTTCAATAAAGAAAATAAACAATGCATCAAATCTCTCCCATGTTTCACTCATAAATAAACAGCCAGCCAGATGTTAACAAAAATTATGTGGCTGACAAAATAATCCATCTAGGCTTTCATTTCTGCTCGGACGCCCTATTCTTTGACTACTACTATTTCCCTGTTTTCCAGCAGGAGTTGGCACCTTTAACACCAAGGAAATAATCCACAACAGAGTGACCCAAGTGGGGGTTCACCCCCTTGTCGACACTTTCATATTGCCATTGCTCACAGCTTTCACCAACTGTTAATCTCAAACACTGTGTTGTTCTTTCTTCTACTTCTCACAGAGTAAAAAAAAATCTCTTAACGATCTCATTTATATAGCTATAATTCTCTCATCCTCAAATACTATTTCAAAAATAATGCCTCGATTATTCTGACAATAGAGAGGTGGCTTAAGTAAGATTAGGGCCATCTTCATCATTATTATCCTCGTCATATTGCTTTCAATATTAAACTGCTACACTTTATCAGCAATTAAATTAAAATCTCTGGATAAGTCTATAAGAATATTCTGTCTCCATCTATACTGCCATTTTTCTTTCTTATATTGATAAGATTTCTTTGGTCATACCCAATTTTCTTGAACTCATTTCTTAAAGGTGAGCTTCCCAACCCAGATTCGTCACATTGACAGTTAGTGGAATACATACCACTGGCTAGCATAAAATCTTGCTGGGGGGAATAGCTTTTAACATGTGTTTGGACATGTTGTTCTTTATTCCCTGTTTCTAAGAGCTGCTTTAATGAAATTAACAAAAATAGAGGCTTTCTGTATATTCTGATGAGTGTCAGGAATTTTTGAATATTAGATAATTGCTATAAAATTGTATAGAATATATACATACACACTTGCTGGTTTTGTAAATGGTGAAACAAAGGGTACAGATACACTTCACATAATGTATGCCAATATACATTATGGATTGGCATATCTGGAAATGTTATTTAACCACTAGCCGCAATTTAACTGTCCATCTGTTTAGTCAGAAATTAGCATAGCTGTGAAACTTGCACATAACATAAAAAACCCTCATACCCTACAGAACCTGGAGAGCATTATTCCCCCAAAAAATTAACTGTCATGAAATAAGAAAGGAGCTAACGAACTAAGACCAGCCTTTGGGCTGTAAGAAGAGCTATGAATTAATAAAAATTAAGGAAGTTAATTACAAATACTCAGCCCTTATGGTTGATTTATGTGATAAACTGAAGCAATTTAAAAGGATAGGATACAAAGGACCATTACAAACACAGAGACAGAACAAGACTGATTAACGTATTTCCTCAGTCAGAAGATATCTGGCTGTGTACTCCACATGCTCTCAACACAGTAAATTTTGATTGCTTCGAAATTTTTAAATTCCAGTCAAATATCACTAACTGATAATTTGTGAATGTTTGATGTTTTTTCTTAGAAGATCATGGAAAGTTAAACATGTTTGTATTACCCCTTGAATATTTAAAATAAACTAAAAAAGCTGGTTTATTAGAATAAAAAATAACAATCTTCACACTTGTTTGGATGAATCTTTGGTCTTCAACTTCATTTACTGAAAAAATGTCTTTAGCGTCATATGTAAGCAGACAGATGAAAAATACATATAGGGTAAAATATGCATTTAATATGATTGAATTTTTTTTTAAAGGTCCATATCATAATTGCTATGTCTAAAACATTGAGCTTTAATTATTTGATTTCTGGAACTTTGCTGACTTCTGAATAACAAATTATGTAATTTTAGCTAGACAGTATTTAGATTGTTCCCACTTTCTTAAGAATTTACAATAATTTTCTGTTTCAAATGATGTCTTCTGGATTGGATGAAATTGAATTATTTTAACGTAAAAGACGTGCTTGAAGATTTTTCACTTCCCAAAAATTTATACTTGTCCAAATAATTTAAATACTGAAGTGCAGTAGTAGCTGTTTAAATCTGATCTGCTAGTAATTATCATAATTTATCTTTGGATATAAAAACTGCTTGCTACACATCACACATACACGCTGATGAATCACTCTTTTAGAAGAGAAAAAATGAAAAACAGCTTGGCAGGCTGTTATCTTAGAGGTTTACACTTTTATTTACGTTATTACTGGTAGACTGCAGAAAGCTAAGATACTACCATTAAATTTGATTCCTAACAGGCATCAAATTCATCTAGCAATAACGACATTATAATGTTATTGAAAACCATGAAAAGCACCAGAGCTATGAATTATCTTACTACCTACAGCATATAGCATTTCATTACAAGACTTCTTGCTTGAAAAGATGCAATGTCCCAAATCAATGTCTTGCAGTATGTGCAGAAGCCGGTGTTAATAAATATGAAATTTGATTCCTATGAATAAAACAAGCACTACACATCATGAATCTGCAAGTCTTTCAAAATGCTGCCTCAACTTGCTCAATGCATGTTCTTCTTGTCAATTCAGATGCCATCATGTTGGAGAGAAATAGCCCAGGTATGTTTAAGAAAGCCTATTCATATGTGACAAGTCAATAAAGAGCTAAGCCTGCTACTCTATAGGAAAAAAAAAAAAAAAAGGTAGTGTATTTTGATACACAGCTACTCTCACAAGGCCAAAAAAAGTTATATAATAGTATTTACAATTCTCTGAAGAGGCAAGAAGGTAAGCTGAGAACTTCAGTTCTTTTTATGTTACTAGATTGATCGCTATCACTTTGTAATATGGGACTATAAGACTCTAATCTGTCCAGACAATAATGCAATAAGAGCAAATATAAAGTTTATCTAAGTAATTACAAATATTAACTAATCAGTAAGTATATGCTGTGCAAGCTCTTGTTGACACTTCAACTTCAGATCCCCTTGTGTTTTAAAAGCATTCAAAAATAAAATCTTTTTGAAGATGTGGACAGTGATTGCCAGTATGAGACTACATTGATTAGTGTGCAGGGCAGGGCCATGTTTGCATGAAAATCATCCTTATAGGAAGGATGTAATGCATCTTGATTTACATTTTACAGCTTTTCAGTTTTTAACGCTTCTTTCAGATGAGAGTTTCTGTAACCCAATATTCCTGCAAAGCCTCTATTGGGCCAGATTCTAAATGGCATAAATGAGACACAAAAGCCAGGTTTGCCTGCCTCTCAAACTGATTGCCTAATAGATTGCAATCACAGCAACTTCTGTAGACTCATCTTTTACCATCCATACAATGCATTACACTCTTGACAAAGTTGGAGCATGGGTGAAATCCCTTCCCCTCATTTACAGCTACGTTAAACACACATTAGGATGTCTCATGTCTTGTGTCATCGCTAATAAATAACTTTTTCCTTAAAAGTAGGATGACTTTGAACCCAAAAAGAAATGTAGGTTAAGTCTCACAAGTGCAATAATTGATGAAGCTAAAATGTAACAATGCATAATTTGTTGTTGTGAGTATGACTGTTAACACACATCTATTAACAGAAATACCTAGCATACAGCAGTAATAAGCATTCTTTTCTTACTACTTATACGTTGTACTATTCTGTTTCAAAGAGAAGTATAATATGAAAAGCTGGTGCGTATCTGAAGAAATTGATTTTCACTGTGTCCTCTGCTGATTAACAGTAAGTGGAAGCTATGTTTTTACAAAGCTTTATTGCTTCTTTCAAACAAGGCCTCCTGCTTCAATCCATTTTGCTGCAGATATTGGCCTGCTGGTGGGAATGCGTCTTACAAATAGGGACAACCTGCAGATAAATATTTCCTTGCAATGCTTACACAGACATATTTTTGCTAACTTTAGGCTTTCTGGAGGCTATTCTCTTTTAAAGGAGAGATGGTGCAAGCCTCACATCTAAGACAGATACAGAAAGAAAGGTTCAGGTTCAAAGGTGCCTATAACGGCAGACATACTGTTACACCAATGTCCCATATTTGCAACAGGGTAGAAATATGGACAGAGAGAAGGATTTGTGTAAACCTCATCTCTTGTCAGGGCAAAACTTACTTTGTTTGCAATGTTCCTAAAATAGCATGATATCCAAGCTATTTATTCTTACCATCAGTGACTTGAACTTCTTCTTGGATGTTGGCTGGCTTGTTTGTATTGACCACGGCAGAATTTCTTGCGGCAGGCATAGCATTTGCACCAGGAACTACACCGGTCAGCAATACTTCTACTCTTTTTTCTACTCTCTGCCTGGCTCGACAGCATACCACAGCTACAGAAAAGCAAGAACCCATTATTTGTAAAGTGTCAGCATCTTGATTTTAACAAAACAATTAAACATAGAAGTTAAACCTGCTTAGAGAGTGACAGAATTCCAATAAGGACCAATACAGCTAAAAGCTTTTTCCCATTCCACAGTTTCTGTTCTTCTGTTTAGGTGAAGTAGCAGAAAATATTGCTAAGCAAACAAAAATCTGTTCCTACAGTTAGTTCACAACAGCACTTGCAAATTTCTTCCTTTTTTGTAATCATGAAATGTATCCTTATTTTAGTTCATTTGCAAAGAGACACAATAGTATAGGTTGACATATGACAATGAGGAAGTAAGACTGAAAGGAAAACAAAGAAATGAAAGAATTTAAAAATTAAATGAAAGAATATTAAGTTACTCTTTGGTTTCTCAATTTAAGAATACTGTTGTTAAAACTTCATCTTTTACAGAACTATGCCAGAATAGAAAACATTCTGACATGAGTTTCTCTTTGAACCATGACAGACCTTTTTTTCAATTCAGTAAGTGATTTTAATTTACTGCTTCTAAGATATGTTTTATTTTATTACAAGGTAGTTGGGTTTTAGCTTCTACATTAGATTTTATAAAGCTTACTGCAATAGTTATTGTTTAGGGTTCTCTCAGTGATTATTGGCACAGAAAAAGGAGATAATTAGATGCAAGAACTGAAAGAAAATATGTTTTCCCAAAGAAAAGACTTAGAATTTTCTAGAGTTATGGAAATTAACAGGAAAAAGAAGAGCTGATTACATACTTCTCGGTTTCAAGGTCTAAATATTATTTTCATCAGAATTATACCCAATGATTCTTTAAAAATTAGCTCTGAACTTAACATCAAGATTTAATGATAAATAATTTAGAAACATATCTTGGTAAGTAATTATGTAAAATGTTTTTTTAAAAAAGCAATGAAACCCTTACTTCTATATCATGTTTATTTAGCTTCAATTTTCAGTTCTGGAGCTTGTTTCACTATCTTTATTTTGAAAAATTGATAATTTCACATCAAGTTCAAGTAATTTCCTCGATTAAAACAAACAAACAAACAAACAACCCTTTTGGTTCCTTGGTCTTTTCCTGTTTAACAAGGTTTAAGTAATTTCTATAGCTCTCCTCTAAGCATTTCCATGAGGGACAGTTACTGAAATACTTAAACCCACATTTTTTTCAAGACACATGTCCTTATATTTAAGAATAAATGACATTGTCTGCATTACACCAATTTCAGATTACTGAGTGCACATGTTGTGTCTTCATCATTGTCTATTCCACAGCTCATCTTACTACCAGAAATGATTCTACATTTTCTTTTTCCCAAGTGGCTAAGTAACATTTTTGGATAAAAACCAGATCCCTGTGGGATTTGACTGGACAAGTCCAAGAGCAACCTGACCTAATTAGACCTGGCTTTGAGCAGGGGGTTGGATTAGATAACCTCCAATTGTCCTTTCCAATCTAAATTATTGTATACTGTTTTGACTTTACAAGAATTAAAAAAAATATATATTCTGGATGATTCTCTATTTGTAATCACTTTTATAAGATAGCCAAGTTGTAATCTACTTAACATGTACTACATGGGTTGTGACCACTGATCATTTTAATTGGTCTCATGAGATACTAAGCCAAGTGACTTCTAGAAGTTTAAGTATATTAAGATGCGAATAAGAATGACACAAAAGATGAATGGCCTAATATACTAGCAAAGCAGCTTTGGTTTTTGACATAACAGCTTGTAGCCTCCAGGCAATTTTAATAAATGTCTGCATTAAAAGAAATGACAATACTATTCCGATCATTGTTAAAAACAATGATTTAAACACAAAGTAGGTTTCTTGTAAATTACCTGCTTTGGATTCATATCTTACAACAGCACTTTTTAAAAGTCTGTTTATAACTGAAAACCATGGACTTTCAGAATCAAGGCAGGACTGGAATTTGTTTCCTAAATACACTTACAAACAGGTATTTCAGTTTTCCAGGTCATTTTTTAATGAAAGATCTAGTATTTCCTTAGGAAAAAAAAAAATAGCCCAACATAACATGTTTATGGTCAAAAAGACATGTATTCAAAATTATTACAATGCTCCTTGTATGCATTACATACATTTACTGACATAAACTAGTGGATAAAACAGATATAAATATTCTACAGTTTAGTTTTTCTGTTTTAAAGAAGCATTTAGGAAATTAAAATTACTTAAGATTAGACATTACTTAAGTTTCTGATCATATACAGAAATGATGTCATTTAAGCAATTTATGAATGCTAACAGTTTTAATTCATAACCTCTATACCTACTGAAAACAACAGCCCGATAAAAGGGAGATTTATCGCAAAGTCTGTCAGTGAATTATATAACAGCTTTAAATAACACAACAAATATTCACATCAATATACATAGTTTTAATGCTAATGAGACTCATTAAAACTGTCATTTTGGGGAACAGTTGATTGCATGATAATATTCTGCTTCATTCCTTAAGGTATTAAAGTGAAAATTAAGGAGATGAAAGCTCTAATTAATACCACATCATTGCTATTTGTCTGCAAGTAAAGCATCCTTAAGCAAATCAAATTGACAGTAAAAATAACTATTTCTATAGTTTTCCAGAAGTTATTCCTGTACCTTAGCCTATTTAGTGTAGAAAGGTATTATATTCACTCATCAAAAGACAAGATGAAAAGAGAAGTTGGTGTAAAATTGTCCCTCATCTACACCTTGAGCTGTAGTTTCATCGAGTTTATAGATTTAAAAAGCTGTTCACAATTTCTGTTTCACAATTCTAGGATTATATCACCCCTTTAAAAAATAGGTGCATCAAATCTATAAACATTTACTATCCCAAAAATAAGCACCAACAAAAACCCCTATGAATGTTGGTCATCTTACAAGTTTACTTCTCAGGAGCAAGTGGCAAACTTACTGCTACTCACATTACTCCATATTCTGGTTTTGATTAAGGAGTTAAATTCAAGGCTGGGAGAAATGGCGGACATCTAATCCAACATTTTGTACCCTGTAAACTCTCCAGAGGGTGTTATGAGTGTGCAAGCAGAAATCTACCCTTGTGTCAGACTTTTGTTTGATTTGCCTTCAATTGTCTAACTCAGCATTAACTGGGACGTGGAAGGACACAAGCCTTGAGATTTTCTACTGCTCCTCGCTCTTTTTATCCACAATGAGAACAAAATAATAGTTCTAGAATTGTTTTGTAGGCTGGAAAAGGAGATTTTATTTTTAATATGTAATGTTGTCTTTTATTAAGATGTAGCAAACTACTACTGCAAATTCTCATGATCAAGCAGGTAAGAATACAAATGACTATGTAATTTTCTTAAATTTATTATTCGAGTTTTTTTCAATCATTACCTACCTGGAACTAATTTCTGCTGCGGTGCTTCAGGTATTCCATGAACTGGATAGATCCAGAGTATTCCCTGAATTCCCCCATTCTCTCCTACAGTAACACTGCTTGGAAAATAAGTGAAGAGTATCATTGTGATAGACTGCTGAGATTTTTTTTCCAAAGTAATCTAGACTTAAGAGTTGTTGGAAAGGTGAGACTCCATTTTACTGTGTTCTATAATGTTAAACATATCTAAGAAATATATGAAATAAAATCCAACCAAATCAGCAATAATTTACATCCACTTAGTTTAATGTCTTGAGATATTATTCTGTCAGGATATAAGAACATTTGGCCTGATATGCTCTCTCCTACATCATGTCTACACTGAAACAAAGTTTATGCAGTTTATGCATTACATAAACATATCTACAGGAGAATCATTATTAGCCCCAAAATTAGGGGTATCTAAGAGCTTTCATTTGCCTAATACCCATAACTGCACTTGCAGCTAGTACTTTTCTTTATTTATAGTTAGAAAAGGTAGCTATTGAAACAGATAAAAGTCCTACCCTAAATCTGCATGCTTTGCAGGGTATATTAAAAGCTTATTTTGGATACCTATTGCCTTCAAAATCAGACACTTGATTGACCTTGAAAGCTACACACAAATATCCAAAGGGGAAAATCATGACAGAATGGAGTATCCTCAACTACTTTTTTTTTTTTTTCCCCTATTAGAATAAATTACCTCTTTAAGTCTTTATCTGATTCAGCAGAATCCTCATAAGGCCAGTTTTCACCATTTTCCCTCATTACATTAATTACCACCACAGCCTCATACATTTTCATTGTATCTGGCATGAATAACACTGGGATGTCCAGTTTTTCTTTTGGAGCTAATCGGGTTCCTGTAAGATAGAACAGATGGTTATGGTATTTTGAAAGCTTTGAAAAATATTTATATAATTTTACTCTTTTTTTTGTTTGTTTGTTTTGGTGGGGTTTTTTGGTGGTTTTTTTTTTTTTTTATACACTATTTAATATTTTATCATAGTGTACTGTTCTCCCTATGATAACAAATTTCACTTTACCCTGCTCTTGCTACAGCCAAATCTCATCTTATAGTAGCTTTTGTGGCCTGGCTTCCTGTAAGAAGGTACTTTTAGATTCAATGTCCTGAATAGAGGAATTCACATAAAATGTTATTTTAGACTTCTACTTACTGATAAAATTTTCAAGTGAGACCCAGACTCTGAAGGCTCAAAACAAACCAAGCATGATTAATTGAACATCCCACATTTTATATTCAAAGATCATTTGTAATATATATAAGTCAATTCCATGATTTTCTAGGGCCTAAGTCATGTTTTTGAGCATCTGTGGGTTGCAACATAAGAGAGTAACACTGCATAAAAAAGGCCAATCCAAAAGCAATTGTTCATGTTCAAGACATAATTGAAATGTATTTGAAAGAATTTACATGATTGTTATACAAGTCATGTCTTTTCTGTATAATTTTTCATCTGATTGATTTTGCTGCTATAAAAAAAAATAAAACTATGTTGTCTATAATGAAGGTGGCCTGATACATTACATTTTTAAGGGCATTTTTCCAATAACTTGTCAGCCTGCCAAGTGTCAGAAGATCTACCTCAGGGTGTGTTCCAGCTATTTTAGAAATAAAGTTACAGAAAAATTACACAAAGTAGAAAAACTAAATCATACAGTCTTTTCACTATCAAGCTCCTTGCTTTGAAAAGAATTATTGAAATTTGGTGGAACTGACATCTTGGGGTTAGGATTTCTGCTTTAATTCTGTCTGTAGAAAAATCTCTTAACTATGAGTAACTACTACATGAAGTTTTGAATCCATTTTCGTCATAATTTTTCATGCCTGCTACAATGCGTATATGCTAATACAGGTCTGCGAGTGTCATTCCCTGAGAATGACTGCGTCCGCTTAAGTTAGTATGCATGGGACAAGCAGCACGCTCCCTGCGATTGCTTCTGCTGATAACCACAGGCTGCTGTGCGCTCAAAAAATGTCATCAGGGAAACTTTATCTCGTGCTCCAATTGTTCACCTTCCTACAGCCTAAGTGGCTTGAGGGTGAAGACGTCGATGCTGAGAGCTGCAGCAGAGTGGGTGATAAGAAAATTGTCATGCAGTCTTGGGAAGGAAAAAATATAAAAAAGAAGTGGATGTATGGAAGTTTGGAAATGAAAGTGGATGTGTAGGGAGACAAAGGAAAATGATGACAGATGGGAATGGACAGAAGCAAAAAAGGTCAGGTGGGAGAGAAGGGTTTGAAGGGTTTGAAAGACAGCTCTCCAAGACACAGAACAAAAGTCAGGACTCCTCATCTGCACCAATCCTCTGCTAGCATTTAATTATAAAGTCTACTGGAATTGCAACTTCTATTGCTACCTCACAATCTGTTGTTGCTATCATTGATTCCTTCAACACAAAGAGCAACCTTGAATAAAGATACCCAAAGTAGCTTGGGTAGATTAACAGCATATTTAAATTAATAAAATGCCCTGTCCAGACTAATTACCTTTATGAATCATTACCTTATACGGTGTTATGTAGGTACCTCCTATAGCATATAACCCCATTGGAGTCAATGTGGTTCTGTAGCTGTAAAGCTTTAAGCTAGAAACAATCTTAACTTAAAATAAACTAACCAAATTAAGATTGGAAAATCAATCTTAATTAGGAAGGTTGGGATTATTTAAAGACAAACCATTCCGTCTGCAGGATTTCTGCCTCTTTTAAGTAACAATGCCTCAAGACCTCAAATACAGACCACTACCTCACATTATTATGGATTCTAAAACCAGTAGGGAATTCTTACCTAAATACATCTGGATTTCTGTAAGCAAGAGGTTTATCATGCAGTAGTTATGGAAATTAACCAATTGCTTTGCACTTGTAATTACTTAATTTTTGTGTATTCATAGAAGTCCATCATGGCATGAGCAATTTGTCTTTGAAATAATTACTTGAAAAGTCTTGTATCTTGAAATAGCTTGAAAATGTCCTCATTAAAAATCCATTAAAAATGCTAATATCTAGATGAAAAATATAAATTATATTTCTTCTTTTTTTGTTTTAATAAAGATTTAAGATTTTTCTTTAGATCTTAATCTCCCTATTTGATACATTATCTATCAAGTACATACCCAAGATTTAAAGGATATACTGTATATACACATATTGTTGGCAATAATGTGGTCAAAGGGGTTTTTGAAAACCTGTAAAAATTAGCATCTGATTTTTTAATCCAAAATCTGAAATAACTAAGCTGACCACACACATTGTTGCCATGCTTCTGAAAGCATCTGAACTAGAATCCATCCCTCTGGAACAGAAGTCAGCTACAGCACTGATGCGATATTCTCCCTCTGTGAGAGAAGAGGCAGCTCTTCGCTGGGATTTCCCCACTTTGGGCCTACTCTGATGTAGTTAAGGCAGAGGCCTGTAATGTCTTTAAATTAGAAGTGTATTCTTCAGGATATATTTGCAATTAGATTGCCTTGAATCCAAATACACGCATACCAAAACAGTGTAATCAACAACAGCGAGCACTTTGAAACACCATTATGGCACATCCAAACACAATGCATAGGCATTTTAATTAAGTTCGTGAGCGATGTGACCACCAACAGGGCAAAGACATATGAAGTTGTATGTAGGAGGTATCCAGGTAGCGGAAGTTGCAAAATGAGGCACAAAGGTAAGCAGAAGGGACAGCAAAGAGGCAGAATATCCTGCTGAATACACAAGAAGGATGATTAGTAAAAGCAAAACCAAAATAAACAGCACGGGGATCAGTTGAGATTTCCCTTTGGAGGTGGAGGGGGCAAGAAAGATAAAGCACTGGCAATGACCAAGGAAAGATGGAGAAGAAAGTTGACAAGACCAGTTCCAGCTTCCCACATCAGAGTCGTTCTTCTCTCTCAAGTCTGATCACTTTGACCTCCATGATGAAGAATCATCAAGGACCCAGACCATCATTGCTAGCTACATGGCATAAACTTCATGGCATTCTATACTTATTGCTAATTTAGGATATGATTGTTAAGGAATAAGACTTTTATACATGTAGTAATAGTGATTATCAGTGTGTAAGAATTACTCATTAGCATGAAGTTTATTGTTAATAAATGTAGTTTTGTTTTAAAGTTTAAAAATGGCCTACTTTGTCAGTCCTCTAAACATTCCCATCACAGAGATCTTTAATTCCTTAACAGTATACTTATATATGTGTATATATATAACTGCATATATACTATGTGTTCTGTGCATATACACAGAGAGGTCATTATATACAGTTATACACACACACGCGCGCGCGCAGGCACATCTATTCCACTTCAACACTGCATGAGTCTATCTGTGGTTTGTAGCTATTTCCTTCTTGGGTTTTTTCTCTCTTTTGTCATAGAATCATAGAATAGTTTGGGTTGGAAGGAACCTTTAAAGGTCACCTAGTCCAATCACCCTTGCCATGAACCGGGACATCTTCACCTAGATCAGGTTGCTCAGAGCCTTGTCCAACCTGGCCTTGAATGTTGTCCTTCTAGGTCCTTGTGGCTGGCTGCTCCTCAAGTTGTGGAAGGGCTGTGAAGGACAGAGGACCTTCTCCATTCCCTCAAAAGTGCAAGAGCAACTTCAGGTCCCCACAACTCACTTTGTTCTTTAAAAACACTCCCCCACCTTTTCCCATCTGTGCAGGAAAACACCATCCCAGCTCTTTCATCAGTACACCTACTGACACAGCAGACAATAGGATGTATGTGAGCAATTTTAGTACAAATCAGCATGACTGATCAAGTTGCTCCTATTTGTCCATGTCTCATGTATTCTGCTGGGAATATCAAGAATTTATTCCCTCCCCATGCCCTCTACAGTGATGTCCATACACTGCAAATAACAAATTGCAGCTACATCAGCATCTTACTGATCGCAAAATATCCAAGTAGCTGTTCAAGCTAATTTGTGGTCTCTAGTGTTTTGCCAAAATAATATACTCTGGATGATTTGCAACTTAAAACAAAACAAAACAAAGCAAAACAAGCAAACAAAAACCAACCTGGAAAACAATCAAATCTTTTCAAAAGTTATAATTAAGAATAGTGTTTTACTAATTTAAATTGCAACTCTTTTAACATATGACAAATAATAGAACAAATTGTAAACTAATACCTAGTTACACTATATATGCATTGCATATACTCTTTGAACTGTAGCTTACTGTTACAGTACATTGTGCCTTGATTTTTAAAATAAATTTTAATACAGAACCCATATGATAGCATTCTGGGTCATTCTGGCAGAAAATTGGTTATTAAAAATCATGAAAAGACAAATTTTATAATATCACTGTTGAAACAGAATGTGTTCACATTTTTAATAAAAAAATCTTCCTAGTAGAAGCTGTTCATAATGACCGTAATTTTTATATCACTGGGCTTCCCTGCAGCTGTCAACTAACCAACTGATCATTAACTGCTAGTACAGATTTATTTTCTTATCATTTTGCCTACTTAATAAGATAGATGAAATAGACCTATTTGCAAAAACCACACATTGTTTCGTGCTTCTCTTTCTCCTTCTCATTTACAGAATGTGGGCCAGCAACTGCTGGCACAATAGACAATAATATCTGTGTGGACAACTTTAATACAAATTAGCATTACCAACCAAGTTGCTCCTGTTTGCCTGTGGACCTCAAGTACTCTGGTAGGGATACCAGGAACTGATCCCAGTGGCTCATCCTTTATCTTAATGTAAGTATTTATACTGCAATGAGTATCCACAAATTCTTCATAAGAAATCCATAGCGAGGCCCTTTTCAGAATAAAGCTGTATCACGTTTGGTAAAAAAGCTTTGGGCCAGATTTTGACAATACCCTACTTCTATGTCACTGTCCTACAGGCCATTAGGAAACAGTGATAGCAGAGTAAGCTCAACTGACCATTTGAAAGACTGAAGGTATCTGATTCAAACCAAGGGCTGCAATTAGAGTTGACTGCCTTACAGAGAAACATGCAGAGATTTGTGTCCTCCCTTGTTTCTTTTTTAGGTAACCTGTTTTTAAGCCTTGCCTTGCTTCCAAAGGCCGGTGGAGAGCACTGATTCTGTAAAAGAATCTTTGAGTACCACATCCTTTGACACTTGAGCCTAGAACTCAGAACTGAATTAGATAATGAAATCAAAATTAGTGTAATTCAAATTCTCTGCTTCACTTCTATGGGTCACTGCACTGCGGTTGAGTTCTGTGTAATTTCTATGTCAGCCCTAGAAAGCACAGCACTGTGAGAGCTAAAATTAATTAAAGTAATGAAGCAGTGGATCCCCATAGCTAGGATTTTATTTGAAAGGAATACAGAGGGTAAAAATGTGTTTGTTGCCTCTATAGTAGCAAGCATCCCAGGCAGTACCACACTGATAAAATTGTGATGACAATGAGCAAAATATCCTGCAATATCTTTGAAAGGAATCATTATCCTCTCATCTAAACTTAAAGCCATGTATTTTTCATATTAGTAAGGTACATTGATGGCAGATTTTCTAGATGTTGAAAGGACTATCTTCTTGATGCATTGCTGTTAAATCTGTAGCATCTCAGAGTGCCTCCCATTGATTGTACCCAGAAGAATCGCACTCAGTTCAGATTCTTCTATTGAAAAAAAGAGATAAGGCAGAGCTCACTATGTCTTGTTGAAGTCTGACGGGGAATGATTTAAGAGTGGGAACTTATGTTTGTTTTTTTGTCTTGATAGTTTCTCCATTAAAATTATTAGTATAGAATCATTTCAGTTAAAACCACAGATGGCCCTGCTAAAATTAGCATTGGCCATATAAATGTCAACCCAGTATAATCAGGTCTGGTTTGTACCATTATCTTCAGAATCTGGAAAGGGCAACCTCCAAAATATTGAAAGACAGCAGCTGCTACTGGGGAAGAATTGCTAATTCTTTCTCAAGGAACTCATCCAGAAAAGGACTGATATCAGGCAGTAAAGAGTGATATATTGCCAGCACTCCAGTAAGTATCTGAAATACATAATGAAAGTCAGGCCTAGGTATTCTTCATTTATTTTCACCTGCTAGAAGAGATAAAAGCCTGGCTCACATATGAAGGCAAAGATTTTTTTTTGTAGCAGCTCTTACAAAAGTAGCTCAGTGCTATTCAACTGTTACTAAGGGTGAGTTCATTTTTGTTTGCATCTTTTTCTTCTTTTTTTTTTTAGTGCTTCTAATGAGGCAGCTTGAATTTTTTATTCTCTTTTAGCAAAACACGATCACAGTCCCTTGCTATGGGTTCCAAGTAATAAACTGTAAGAATGCAACAGTCTGTGTTAGTTTTGCTACAGTGGTATTATAATTAGTCAGTCTCAATGAGTAAATATGAATAAAATTTTCTGAATTGGCAGCCAACACTCTCTATCTGTGGAGATATTAAAAACTTGACTGGGCATGGTCCTGGACAACCTGCTTTAGATGACCCTGCTTGAACAAGGGAGGGGTTGAATGGGCAAGATGTTCTCAAGAGGTTCTTTACCACCTAAACAGTTCTCTGATTCTGCAATTCTGTGATCATGATAGATCACTATGCTTTGTCTTGTTTCTGCTTTTAAGAATACATATAAAATACATTCTTGTTTGCTAAGCCAGATGCAGACACTTATCTTAATGAATTCCAGGTGATATGAAGAACAGTGCACCTCCTATGAGGGAAAGGAAGAAGGTAGAACAAGAGATCATCCCGGCTTAAGAAATAGCTTGTGGGTGGGGTTAAAAGGAAAGCAGCAGCATACCAGCTATGGAAAGGCAGCCAAATATCCATCAAGGATTACAAGAACCTTACTAGGGCATGCAGAAATGCCTTCAGGAAGGCTAAGGCTCAGTTAGAACTGAAATTGGCCAAAAATATCAAGAACAACAATAAAAGGTTCTTCAGATATCGGAGTAGTAAGCGGACGCACAGAGTGGACAATCCCATTGCTAAACAGGGCAGGGAAACTAGTTACATATAATACTGACAAGGCAGAGGTTCTCACCGAGCTTGCTGACGATGCTAAACTAGTGAGGTGGACAGAAAGGAGAGCCAACTCACAGAGAGACCTGGACAGGCTGGAAAAGCAGGCTGGCAAGAACTGCATGAAGTTCAGCAAAGACAAGTGCAAGGCCCTGCACCTGGGACGACATAACCAAAGAGCCCAGTACAAGCTAGGATCTGATGTGTCTGAGGAGCAGCCAACAGCCCAGCTGAAAGGGACCTGGGGGTCCTGGTGGACAGCCAGCTGAACGTGGCTCAGCAGTGCACTGCTGCACCAACAAAGGCAAATCGGATCCTGGGCTGCATCTACAGGGGAACACTACTAGCAGAGACACAGACATGATCATCCTCCTCTATTCAGCATTTGTCAGGCCACACCTGGAGTACTGTGTGCAGTTCTGGTTCTCACAAATCAAAAAATATGTGAACAGACTGGAGAGGGTCCAAAGGACAGCCACAAAGATGATCAAAGGGCTGGAGAACCTGCCTCATGAGGAAAGACTGAAGGAGTTAGATCTTTTCATCCTGGCTCAGGGGGGACCTTATCAGAGTTTTCTAGTACTTAAAGGGCATTTACAAAGAGAATAGAGGCTATCTTCACAAGGAGCCACATGGAGAGGACAAGGGGCAATGGGTACAAGTTGCACTGGGAGAGGTTTATTGTGAGAACAATCAATGCCTGGAACAACCTCTCCAGGGACATGGTGGTGTTCCTATCACTGGAGGTTTTCAAGACAGGACTGGACAGAGTGCTAGATAATGTCATCTAGACTCTCTTGTCCACAAAAGGTTGGACCAGATGATCTTTGAGGTCCCTCCCAACCTGAGCTGTTCCATAGTTCTATGTATTTATACAAAAAAAAGTATTCTGAGATGAACGACTTGCATCTCTGAGGAAGATATGAAACAAACTTTACCATCTCAAGATGAATATTTGAAGGGCACATGCATTATTAAAATGTCAGTTAGTCATGTGTTTTGAGCCATGTTTCAGTGAAGTTCTGAATGGTTTTTTTTCTATATTTGAAATTAACCAGGAAGATAATTGGTTGCTCAGGCTTTCATGTCCTCTCAGACATGAAACACAAAATTCATAAAGTATAACTTTATGGTTTCTCAGGGTGCATATGCTATGCTAAAAAAACTATTTGCATCTTCTCTGGGACAAAGAAAATGGAATGTAATGCACTTCAAGTTAGTTCAACTTATATACAAAGGTTAAATTAAAGGTTAAATACAAAGGTTAAATTAAACTCATCCTGCTTTTTAATGTTTAAATCACCATTTTCCTTCCCTCAGTACAGTTTATTTAGGTAGGTGGGATGCAAGAGAGATTCCTTTCACAGATGATCCACAATGATTGTATTTCTAGGAGGACTCTCTGCATCCTGAATTATGGGTTGTCCCACCAAAAGTTAGAGTTCTTTCCCCTGCTCCTGAAAGCTTCACAAAATCATAGAACGGTTGAAGTTGGAAGGGACCTCTGGCAGACATGTGGTCCAACCCCCCTGCTCAAGCAGGGTCACCTAAAGCTGGTTGCCCAGGACCATGTCCATGAAGGCTTTTGAACACTTCCAAGGATGGAGACTCCACAACTTCTCTGGGTAACCTGTTCCAGTGCTTGGTCACCTTCACAGTTAAAAACAAAAGTACTCTCTTATGCTCAGATGGATGTTCCTGTGCTTCCTGTCACTGGGCACCACTGAGAAGAGCCTGGCTCCATCCTTTTTGCACCTTCCCTTCTGGTATTTATATGCATTAATAAGATCCCCCCTGAGCTGCTGCGTTTCTCAGCTGAAGAAGTTAAGTCATGAGTATGCAGCTCAGATGCTAATAAACAATTTCACAAATGAATGGTTAAAACTTGAGAAGCTGCCTTAAAAAATAAATGGCACAAATAAAGTAATGAATGTTTGAGTCTTTAACTGAAAGGCTTCACATCATCACTATCATAAGCACACAATAAAATGTATTAGATACAGCATGTTTATAAGATTTGTTTGCCATTTTATGAATCTTGTTTTAATACAATTTTGTATACTTCTGCCAGAGTCTTTCTGGCTTATTTCATTAAGAGATTTAATTTAGAAGAATTTGTTTCTGGTACAAAATAATGCATACAAGTTAAACATTTGCTGTTTAGATTAAAATAAATGGATTGAGAACAGGACTCAGTAATTAAATATGTGGTTTTATTTAATGCAATTTATTTTGTTTTTAAATGAAGCATGTCTAAAAGGCCAAGCATAAAGTTTCCTTTTCATTTATAAAATTATTGTTCTCTAACTAATAGCCTATAGTGCAGTTGCAGCCAAAATCAAAAACATTATTTTGACAGAAATACCAATTACATTTATTTATCATTGAAGTGCAGTAACAACTAAGCTGACAAGGGTTAAGCACACTGAGGGAAAAAATGTTTCTAAGTACAATGATTCACTTATTTGGTAATAACCAAAACAAGAAACATTACACTTATGATCTTTAACTCTGAGAAAACTTTAAAAATTACATGTAACAGAGATCATGTAGATCACACTGTCTTATTGAGGATAAATGTGCAATAATTTCTTTAATCCCAAGTATAAGATTATCACTTGGTATATTTCAGAACATCTACATCATTTCCATATCACATCTGATTATCAAATTTGGTGTAAGAATGTTCTGCAGTAATACAGAAAGTACATAACCTCCTAAACTGGTTTATCACAGAATATCCCTCTTATCTCCAAAATTCTGGTACCTGCAATTTTGACTTTGGGAGAGTGTTACAGACCTGTTAAATCTAAAAAAAAAAAAAAAAATAAAATAAAAAAAAAAAAAAATTGCCTGCCATTCATATACATGCCACATCCAATTATATTTTCCATCTCCGCTGTTATCTTATGTATTTGTCTTGGCGGCATGGAGTACCTTTGCGATTTCCCTTCAGAGGCGCTATGATGATGGATTTTGTGTTCGCTTTACAGAAATTCAGTTGGTCAGCACATTGGGAAAAGACACACCTGAATGGCAGGAGATGAGAACAGTAAGAAAGAAAGGTTGAGTAGCAGCACAGGGAAACACATAAGATGATACACTTCAGAGAAGGAAAATTATTGTAAAGATAGGGAATAGAGAGCAATAGGAGGGGAAAAACAAACAGACAAAACACCTGAGGGACCAGGAAAAGGGTAACAGGCACAGACAGTAACTTGCAAAATGATGCTATGGCAGTGAGCAGAATGAGTGGAGGAGGCCAGACTGCATTATACAGAAGTCATTTGGCAGAGGGAATGCCAAATAGATAAGAGTAAGGAGTGAAGAAGAATAATCAGGAATGACAGTAGTAAAAGTTATATTATACTAACTATATGGTGGGCTGGCACCCACCATGGTTTCTCTTGCTTTTTCCTTCCAAATCTATTTTTTCCTTCCAATAATGTGATAGACAGTAGATCTATCCCATCTTCCTTTGACTATTTTATACATTTGAAAACTGTTTATCACCCTTGTTTCTCTGATGACAATTTTATGTTGATAAAATTTTGTGAGAGCATCCAGGAATCCAAAATCTAAAGGTCTGCAGCACAGTAATGTCCCAGATCCAAAGTCACAGAAAGCAGGAGGCATACTGCAAAGTCAAAGGAAAAAATGCAAAATCTCTTCTACATCAGCACTGTAAAAGATGTATCAATACATCTTTTCTCTGAATTATTTTAGTTGCGACACATTAAAAAATAGGCAAGTAAAAACTCAGTTACATTAGGTCAATTGGTCCTTCCTTAACTAAATTTTCATTTTATTGCTGAACACATTTAAATATAATTCTGATATTCTCAAAATTCTCAAAAGACAAAAAAAATTAATTGATAAATAATGATATAAAGATCAGAAACACAGTGTGGATGGAGAGGGATTGCTGAGGTGAGTGAAGGAATAGATAGTCATATTTTTCAGAAACAGGATCTTACATGTTCTGCCCTACTGTGGTAATGGGAAAACTACGTCCCACTCAAACTCTCTCCCCTTCTGCTACAGTGAATTAAATGTGTTCTGTATATAACAAAACAGTCTACCAGCCTAAAATCTTAACAAAAACTAGAAAATAACCACACAAATATTTTGAAAATGCAAGAGCCACACAAGAAATGTCATATGCTTTGTAAACAAGCATGACTGACTTTTTAGTGCCCAGCCACAAGAAAACCACCAAACTTTATCTGTTCTCTCTTAAAGAAAGTTCATGTTACCCCAAGATAAAGTACTAGCAAGTAAATTAAGACTATGACAGCTTCCCCTTTTCTTAATCTTTTTTCTAGACCCAAATACACACAAAAAGTCTTGAATCCATGGTTGAAAGGAAACTGTAATTGCTTCAGTTCAGGCGTAATTGAATTTTTGACATATGTCAAATATCTGATTATTTTTGACAGATATATTTTTACTTTCATTTTAAACTTTTCTTGTATATACGTATCTCTTATTCTGATCTCTGAAAGCAGAGTGAAGTTCTGAAGCTATGGCAGATTTTAATCAAAATCTGCAAAGTGTTGTGAAATCAGTAATGACACCAGTGCTGTTACATCCTCCTACTTTTTATATAGAACCAAAAATTGTACTGCTTGTTACAAGTTTCCAGGAGACATATCACGCTTCATACAGCAGGCAGTAACTGCAAACATATATATATATATGTGTCTCCAACTGACTCTTGTAAGTGATTGGGACAGAATCATTACTCAGCACTTTTGTCTTTTCCAAAGTTGTTTCCTTGACATAGTTTATAAACTTTTGAAACAGCCACTTTAGCTATTATTCTCCGCTGAGAGTCACATATATATATATATTTCCTGGCTTATGCATTTCCATAGTCTACATATTTATACTCTTCATCATTCAAGATTTACAGATTTCTGTAGTAAGGTGGAATTGAGCTTTACACAGTTTGGGTTTTTTTGGTTTCTTAGTACTCAAGAAAACAGACAAAGTTGGTAAGAAGAATCCCTCTTAAAAAGTAACTTTTGCCCATTAATTTGACTTGTGTTGCAAAACAGTATTTCTGTGAATGACAGAACCCACAATATGCTAGATGTATTTCATACCTAAATACCTCCCGTAGTAGGAATATTGTTTCTACTGGAGGGAATGCTTCTGTAGCCCAGTAAATATGGTTTCTTTCCATTACTATTAAAAGGCTTTTTAGTGGCCTTACAAGGCAGGGTCAAAGCATTTGACTGACATTTGTCTTTGCATAACTTGATTTAACTTTTTATTCATGATAGCAATTATTTAGCAGTCAGATTTGGTTTAGGATATTTTGAGTTCATAGAGATATGAGTAAACATCTGTTCAGACTGAATTATCTATGATAGTAGAATAAAAAAATCGCAAGAGCGTAAGCACAGGTTGGTACCAGGTATCCAAAACTGTAATCACAAATCACAACGGTCACTACAGGAATACAATCTTGTTAAACCAGTTTAGATAAAGCAGAGAATAGAAAACCGAATAATGGAGAACCAGTAATGAGAAAGTTCACTTATGCAGATTGTGTTATGATAATGCATAAAAATAAATCCAGCCAGATCCCAAAACTGTTGAGGAACAAACACTTTACCAGCCCTCGAAGCAAAGAAGTTGGGGCATTGACAGCTCTCTGACATCCCCATCCAACCTCTGCACCTGGGGAGGACTGATGCTGTCAAGCTTAAGACCCAGAGGGAGACCAGAAGGATGAGCATTACACCAGAAAAAAGGGTAGATAATAGGAAAGTTTTTCTATGTAACAATTTTAACTATGTTAACAGAAGCTTTTCTGTATTATTGTTGACTATGAATGCTAGTAATTTTGTAACTGGACTAAAAATAATTTTTGTTACCCTGTCAAAGTAGACAAACAAGAATTGTTGTGCTCCACTAATGTACCCTTTTGCCCACTGTGTTATGTGTGCAACATCCTAAAGCCCAACATGTGGCAATGCCAGCCTCAATGTTAACCCCTGAAACTTGTCGGCAGATAATCTCTATATTCAAACATTCTGAAGAAATTAGTTACAACTATTATTCAGCCTGAAAAGAAAAGAAATCAGCTTAAACGAAAATATATGGTCAAGCTCCTACCTACAAAGCAGAAGAGCAAAAAATACAAAAGACAATTCTAGATTACTTGCATTTCACTCAAAATCCTTAGGCAGAACAATGTTTTTTTAGAGCTGGGGTTCAGCCTTTACATGAACTATTTTAAAAGTTGTCCCCTTAACCAAAACTTTTCTCCTACTCACAGATCGAATTTATTTGTCCTTGTCCTAATAGGTAGAATATTCAAAGGTTAGCCAGAATATTGCTGCAATGCAACTGAAGTATTTGCGTTTTGGCTAGGAGCTGATATCTTCAGAGAATATCCTCCAGACTTGAGACTTCCATCGCCCTCTAGTTACTTCTCTCTATAGAAGTTTTGTTTCACAATTTTGAGTAGTATCTTTCTCTCAGACAGCAAAATAAACCTTTCAAAACCTTTGTTCTACTGTGTTTTATATGCTACACATATAAAGTAATATCAGCTGCAAAACAGTTCTGTTTGCTTATTTGGTTTTAGATGTATCGTGGACTTTCCATGGAAATAGCATATGATGCATTAACAGCAAGAGTAATATGTAAGCTCATACTTAAACCAAGCAGTCTTCTCTTCCTAATGCTATCTATGAGTTCAAGATGTTTCTTATGGCATAATGCAGGTGAAAAAGAAAAAAAAAAAGTCATGCACTCTGAAAATAAGGTTTTGGGACTCAGTTTATAAAAGATTATGTAGGAAAAGAAAATCCCTCAGAGAAGACAAAGAACCTTCATTTCTTTTACATTTATTAGCAAGTCATTTTCATTACTTCCTTGGTCCAGGAGAAAATGAAGTCAAATAATAGCCTGGATGTCATTGCTGTTGGATTTTATTATAGTTTTAGGAGCAGGCACTGATTTACTGCAGTGGCCTCATACAGAGGGCAGCAATCACATGTCCAGGATGACAATTTAAAGAATACATCTTATGTTCTGACTGTGATCATTGATGTACAAAACCTGCTCCGGAGTTTATCAACACTACCACAGAACAGTAATTTGTTCCTAGAGGAAGTAAAGAAAAAAAAACAAAAAAGCAATATTCTCTAGCAAGAAAATATGTTAAACTGCCAAGTGCCTTTCTACTTCAGAGACATTTTGGATTTTTATGGTCAAACTGGTAATTCACACTGACTCGTTCTTTTTTTAACAAGTAATGATTTTTGACATACCCCATACATACTGTACTTGTCTTAGGTCCATGGGTCTCAAACTACAAAATAATTTATTTCTCAAACTCTCAAAATTCTCGTGTGTACACAATATCATGTTTTATTGTCAGTGTGGTCTCACATGCTATTTATGTACAACTCTGCTACTCAGTCTTTATATCACATAAGGACAGATCAGTTTAGATATATTTTCAGAATATTTTAACCCTACTGCAAAGATCTGGGACAAAGATTTGGGGCCCCAGTACAGGAGAGACATGGAGCTGTTGGAGTGAGTCCAGAGGAGGGCCACGAAGCTGATCAGAGGGCTGGAGCACCTCTCCTGTGAGGACAGGCTGAGAGAGTTGGGGTTGTTCAGCCTGGAGAAAAGGCGGCTCCAGGGAGATCTAATTGTGGCTTACCAGTACCTGAAGGGGCCTACAGGAAAGATGGTGAGGGACTGTTTATCAGGGAGTGTAGTGACAGGACAAGGGGTAATGGGTTTAAGCTGAAGGAGGGTCAATTTAGATTTAGATATAAAGAAGAAATTCTTTACTGTGAGGGTGGTGAGGCACTGGAACAGGTTGCCCAGAGAAGCTGTGGATGCCCCATCCCTGGAAGTGTTCAAGGCCAGGTTGGATGGGGCTTTGGGCAACCTGGTCTAGGGGAGGGTGTCCCTGCCCATGATGGGGGATTGGAACTAGATGGGCTTTGAGGTCCCTTCCAACCCAATCCATTCTATGAGTCTATGTTGGATCAGTTAATGTGGCACATAGCTACTCATCTGTCAGACTCAGGTATAGATACAGATCATATTTAAATTTTATTAAGACTTCATTAAAGTCTTATAATATTTTATCCCTTGAATTCCTGTGGTTAATATATTTATTATGATTCTCCTGGTTTCCTGAGGGGTAGTTGAAATGTGGCATGAGTTTCCAGCCATAAAGACAATTAGCAGTCCTTTGCTGGGGATTGTGCATTGCTTTCTGTTGTGTGAACAAGGTTAAAAATCAACTCTGTAGTCCTACGTTAGAGCAAATCATAGTCGATATTCAAAAAATCCAATAAATATATGAGTTGGTGGCCTCTTAAATTCAGAGAGGAATATAGAGAGGTATGCTTGGGGACCTCTAGGAAAAGAAGAAAAGGACAAAATGCTTAGAAGTATCTCAACTGGACTGGAAAGACTTGCTATGGCAGGAGATTAAAAAAAAAATCAAATAAAAACCCCCAGTGGAGAGAGAGAAGATGACACTAAAAGTAGGAATTACTATTAAAATATTCCAGAAGGGATCAAGGACCCAAATTACATCCTGACACTGTCAGGATGATTCTGAATCATACTGACAGAGAAGAAAGGTTTTGGATGTCTCAATGGTAAATAGGAGCTGCAGTGTTTCTGAACAGAGGTGGTTGCTGCAGATCCTGTACACCTGTGTGAATCCAGAAATGGAAATCATATGTAATCCATAATTCAGGAAGCCAGATGACTACCAACATCAATATTTTCACATGAAATAAACCCCAAATATCTATAATTTAGCTTTTACTTATTTTTGCAGAAATTGTTCATTTTTAGTTCTTAGTAAAAGAGACAAGTTATTTTTCTTTTGATTCAGGAAGGGAGAATACAGATCATCATTGCTGATTCTTTTTTAAAATTTAGTTAAAATACAGTAGTAGATAAAGCTACATGAAAACAATACCTTTCTGGAACAGGAAGGAGACTTTTTAGGTCAGTTACTGTAACTTTCACTGATGATAACTTGTGGTGACATAACTGGGAGTGAAAATTTTCATGGAAGTGACTTAATCAATTAGGATTATCCATTTTAAATCTGTCAAAACGAGAAGCAGCATTTTCTCTTTCCATATGGTTGGGGACAGTCTCTAAAGCAGCTCAAGGCATAAGTGATTTGCAGTCAAACGTTGAACAAATGTAGGGACAAAAGCTTTTCCAAATAGCTGTTTGTCATAGGTGTCAAATGAAGAAAAGGTGGCAGAAAAAATCCTCGTGTATAAAGCTGACAGTCAACAGAACTGCACAAACTGATGTCATTTGGCATCAACTCACAAGAGAAATAAAAATTTATTTTCTAATATATGGAAGAAATGAGTTGGAGAGAAGGGTGGAAAAGACTTAAAAAAAAATAGTAGTTAATTTTTCCTACAATCTATGACTTTTTTTGAGGGATTATATTGGATCTCTAAATTTAAATTCACTATTAGGTATCTTCCTTTTATATAAAGACTAATGATGACAAAACTTTTTTTTTTAAAAAAAGCTGCTTCTTTAGAGGCAACAGACTGCAAGGTTATGTGTAAAGAAAAGAAAAATTGTACAGTCCATATATATTGATGGTACTTGATTTCTTGGCTCTGTTTCAATCCTGAAGTAGTAAAAAAATGAGCAAAATAATATAATGAAAATTCTGAAAATGTTATTTCAGAAATTTCAAAGCATTTTTTGCCATTTTAATTGAACCAATACAAGCATGTTTAAAGAATGTTTACTTATCCAGAATTATGGAGAAGGTTTTTTCATTTCTTCAGTGCTAAACATTTTACTCATTGTGATCATCCAACTTGACCTAAACACACAGGATTTCTCAGAACTCATTTGAAAAATCGAGGTTCAGTCTCAATAAGTCTTTTTGAACAAGATAATTTAATTAGAAAAAACCACATACGCTTGATTTAAAATTTGCCAGTGATGATGAATCCTCCATGTTTCTGTCACAATTGTTCTGAGAGTTGATTAAGCTCATTATTAAAAACATGTTTCATTTTATATTTGGCTACTGAATAACATTGACCTGTTTTCAGTCACTGCTTTTGCCTGTGAGAGTGAATAGTCTTCATTACCAACATTCTGGTTTTGAGTGAGGTAGAACACATGAATGACCATCAAAATTCTCTTTGGTCAGCAAATAGTTTGGGATCACTGAATGTCTCACTCTCGTTTTGAGTCATTTCAACACGCTTGTATTGCAAAGATGAACACCATCTACAGAAGGCAACACAGGCTAACTAACATTGTATACCAAACGGAGGGACTCTATAAGTAAAGGCAGAGGTACCAAAAAGCAAGAAAAAAAGCATTTCCACTTAATTCAGAGTTGGGAGAATTAGATGAATTTGTGGATCCAAGAAACAAAAATAACATAAAAACTCATTTATTATTTGGAGAAGGTACAAATCAACACAAATAAAAGACTAGCAGGATACAGTTGATAATTTTGTAGAGATGTAAAGCAAGCTGGAAAGACACGGATCACGCAAAATTTCCTCAACAGCTGTTGACATGCTATTATAGTGTGTATTGTGGTCTTGCACTATTGTGTGTGATAAAACTGAATTGTTTGTGCATGTGGAAAACTTAATGTGTTATTCATACAGGTCTGAATAATAGTTCTTTACAACAATCAACTTCTTATTTTCCTATTTAATAGAAATGAGAAAATTGTATACAATGGCTAGAAAAAAAGGAGCTGTAACAGCTTCTAACAGGACTGCATACCATTCAGCTTGTGGTTTCTGCTGGCTGTATGTAGCACTGGTAATAAAAACGGCAGCAAACCTCAGGGATTAGTTTACATTATTAGTACTTATTGTGAAAAAGGCAGTACTACCTGTAATTAATAGGTATCAATTTTTAAGGGCTATTAACCTTTGTTTCAGCTTAATATCTATGATGAAGGAGAAGAAGATTTTATTTATAAGGGATTTTCAGTTCCTGTGAAGCAATCAGATAAAAGTTAGACATCTCGACATTAGAAGTTGTTTACTATAGTTTTCACTCCAATGTACAAAACAAGGATATTTAACATGAAAATTCTTATAACACAAGCACGCAAACAAGGCAATCACATAACATGATTTGCATTTAATAAGTTATCTATTGCAAAAAAACCCCTCTCATATGTTAACTAGACTGAATTTCACACCTTAAAGAGGAAGTTAATAGTTCCAATTTATAGATAAAGAAACTTGAGTCACATCAGGAAGTTTCATGGACTTCTTGACAGTTGCATGGAATAATTTGCATTCTAAGCTTTGTTTTAGACCTTTGTAGGAAAATTATTTTCCAAATGCTTCACCAAACAATTATGAGAAAAGAGTTTCTGTTTACCTTTCAAGTGTCTAGATTTTATTTTGAAACAGTCATAGCTTTAGTATAGGAAAGCTTTAGAATAACTATACTTCTGTATCTCTGGGTTAAAATGAATACAATGTTAAATACCTTCCCTCAATTAAGTGGAGATTTGTGAAAATAAAATTATCAAGTACCTTAACAATATGCAAGGGTGGGAAATACTTAAGTATCAGTAAAGTTTCACTACCTACTTAATTTTTTAAAGATTATATCTATTTTTACAATTACAGATTTTACCTAAAATAGCATATTAACAGTAATATCAGAAGTGTAAAACACTTGGGCATAAACCACTGCATGGTAAAATTAAAGTCCTGGCAAGAAGAGTTCCAGAAAGTCAAATACTCTTTGCTCTCACGAGCCTTTAAACATGTTGTCATTTCCAAAGACATCATTATCTTGCAAAGAAATAAGTTCAATTTCCCTCCACTCAGCAGAAGATGATATTAGACCAAGTGGCTATGAATGTAATAAAGCATCTTATGTATGTTGTTAACAAACTCTGATGTCCAGTTAAGAATTTTGTGTTGCATGCTTCGATGGTTGTGAGATATATTCCTTGTAATAGTAAAGGTCATGATTCAAACACTGTCATCTAATTGTAACATAAATAGCTGTTCTACATTTCCCTAAGAATACCCAAATTATGTCCTATACTTGATATCAAAATCCCCTCTGTTGTCTTACATACCATGATTTATGAGCAGGATAAGCATCACATTAAAATAGAGGCAGAGACTGAGTTACAGTTGAAGCACATACTCCTCTTTCACACACGGCAAACACAGAGATAGTGCCCACATTCTTTTTTTCCTGGGTTGGTTTAGGTTTTGGGTGGGGTCTTTTTTTAGCTTGGTATCAGTGATGCATTTAAAGAAAAAAATATTGCTTAAACCTAAATTTTATTGTAAGATGCAAGATTGTTACTAAAGGTATCAACCTGAACTTGACTTAAACAGGAAGGGTTTCAGCATAAATATTGTGAAAGCTGAAAATAAGGTCCTGAATGCATCACAAAAGGTAGAAGAAAAACATAAATCAATTTTTACTGAGACTTATATGAACAGTAAAGAGGTACCAAAGATATGCATTCTTTTTGCAAATACACTCAGGCAGGTATAATCCCAGTGGCTTTATCAAACCAAAATAGGTCCTGCCTAATCATTCAGGCTTTGTGGAAGAAAAGTAAATCAGGAAATCCAATTCATGCTGGTAACTGAAAGATATCAATTTTTAATGAGAATGTGAATATTTTGTTATCTCTCCCATAAAAAAACATTTCTAATAATTTGTTAATCTTAGTAATAGTATGACAAAATATCTAGGGAAGAGAATTAAAGCAGTGGAGTACTAAGGATATGATGTTCATTTTAATTAAATTATTCCTCCCCTACAGAGAACAGTTTTATTGATCCAGGTTCTATCTTGTGAACAAGGAGAAATATATAATTTTGAAGTGAGCATATAGATATTGGCATACTAAAACATTTATCAAAATAATTAAACACACAAATAATCCCACCTCTGTTCACACCACAGCAATTAGAATACATGCCTAACATACACATTTACATTTCCTGTAATTTCAGTGCAACTGAAGTAGATGTTTAAATTTAAATTCTTTGCTATTTAGGGATTGCCTTACATGCCTGAAATTAAACATACTCAAATATGGTACTGACTCAAGAACATCAGTCAGAACTCAACAAGCCACATGCATCTTTCCCTATCATGAATAATTTGACTTCTGAATGCAGCTGTTAGCAGCTATTATTTCAATTAATCACATATCCTACTACAGAACCAATCATATTAATTAAGTGTGCACAAAACCTATTATGGATGTTAAGGGGAGAGAACACAGGAGGGAAAAGAGAAAGGTCAAAGTGGATGAGGGAGGAGCAAGCATAGGAGAATAAGTAAAAGAGGATAAAAGATGCCAGCCATGTAAGCAGGTGCTGGCCAGTAAAGCTGTCCGCCAATGCCTCAGGCTTGATCACTATGTTGGACTCTTATTAAATCCTATATCTTCTGTGTAAGTACACTCCCTACCCTGAGCCTCTGTGTGCCAGCTACTGGAGAGACTATGTCTAAGACCAGCCATTGGAGAGAACAGGGTTTTGCGTGAGTGGCTGAGTGTCCGCTGCTACCTAATACCAAGTCGGACTAACCAGCAAGTAGCAGGAGACCAGCGTCTGGAAAGACCCAGTGACTGGGTAAAGGGCCTACAGAGTGAGCACGCACACAGGACAGACTTAAATCTGTGCTACGATTCCAGAGACATGCACTTGTGAGCCAAGTGAGCAAATGTATGTGTATGTTCTGCTAGTCAACTTTGAGCTGTACTAGCCAGCAAGAAGGAGCAGACCAGCATCCAGAAACACCCACGGTCTGAGCCAGTGACCGGATAAGGAGGCCAGGAGCCAGGCACAAATACTGCGGAAACATAACAGTCCATGCTAATATTCAAAATATCTGGGGGCGGGGGGATGTTAGTGCATCAATAGAGTGAGGGTGGGTGTATGTACTTCCAGCACAGTTCAATCCTAATGAGCCAAACACCAGCAACCGCACCAGGCTGCCCATGCTGTTCATATTTACGTAAGCGCTGATGTTTTTTATGCACGTGCTGGTAAAGGCACTGGTCTCTGGATTGATCTGACATCATAGACCCTCTTAAATGTTAAATCTCCTTATTCAGCAAGGTTTTTTTCTGCTACTGCAAGAATTTTGGATCTAGCTATCATGTATTCTGCTAAACTAAAGCCCAGCCAACACTGACTCCACCAAGAAATAGAAAAAAAAATATCTGCATGCCCAGCACACTCCAACAGCTTTTCTAACCAATTCAAACAACTAGTCCTGAGGACTCAATGACTAAACAAAAAAGAAAAAAAAAAAAACCAAACTGACTTTCCTTTCTATTCCTTGCTGATTGCAATTCAGATTGAGATTTCATGCAGTTCCAACTGAGGTTGAAGTGTAAGAACATTTTTGGAAAGCAGCAGAAATATGTATCTATCGATGGGTTATCAAATAGAATTGTGGGTAGAGAACGTAGACAAAAGAATTCATAGAGTTCAGGAAAATATGTACAAGCAAGGTTAATTGTTTGGGAGGATAATTGTGGAATTATTTGCTTGTATAAGTTTGATATATGGAATTGGGTTTTACACAGTTACAAGACAAAAAGAGAGACACTCCTGCATAATATACCAGGGTTTCTGCTACATTACACGCAATTCCAAAGGGAAGTCATGGCATATCCCTCCTGTTCACAGTCCCTCTATATAGCAGTCACACAGAGTACCAAGGGTTTGCAAAAAAGTCTTACGACTGTTTTCTAAATACCTGTGCCCAGTGACTACTTACACTGGCACAGGAGCCTGGACTCTAAGAACATTTGATGTTACTTCAGATGAGAAAAAAAGAGTTAGAGTAGGGATCATCATACTGAAATAGATATATAAAAAGCTTAACATTTGGGAAATAAAACACTTAAAATGAAGCTGAAGTACACAATGCTCCTGCAGGCCAGTTAAATTAAATTGTGACTAAGAAAAACCTTAAGGGTTGACTGACTTTAAAGCATGAGCTACAATATTGATAAGATGTTTAACTTCTTTGTCAGTGATATGGACAGTGGGATTGAGTGCATCCTCAGAAAGTTTGCCAGTGACACGAAGCTGTGTGGTATGGTCAACACACTGGAGGGACAGGATGCCATCCAGAAGGACTTTGACAGGTGTGAGAGGTAAGCCTATGTGAACCACATGAATAGAGAGAATAGACTGAAAACAGCCCTGAGGAAAAGGATTGGGAGGTGTTGATTGATGAGAAGCTCAATGTGACTCGTCAATGTGTGTTTGCAGACCAGAAAGCCAACCATATCCTTGGGCTGAAGCGTGACCAGCAGGTCCAGGGAGGTGATTCTTCCTCCCTACTCCGCTATCATGAGAGTATCTGGAGTAGTGCGTCCAGCTCTGGGGTCCCCAACATACGAAGGACATGGAGCTGTTGGAGAAAGTCCAAAGGAAGGCCACAAAGATGACCAGAGGGCTGGAGCACCTCTCCTATGAGGACAGGCTGAGAGTGTTGGGATTGTTCAGCCTGGAGAAAAGAAGGCTCCAGAGAGACCTTACAGCAGCCTTCCAGTACCTGAAGGGGCCTACAGAAAAGATGGTGAGGGACTGTTTATCAGGGAGTGTAGTGACAGGACAAGGGGTAATGGGTTTAAGCTGGAGGAGGGTCGATTTAGATGAGATGTTAGAAAGAAATTCTTTACTGTTAGAGTGGTGAGGCACTGGAACAGGTTGCCCAGAGAGGTTGTGGAGGCCCCATCCCTGGAAGTGTTCAAGGTCAGGTTGGATGGGGCTTTGGGCAACGCGGTCTAGTAGAGGGTGTCCCTGCCCATGGCAGGGGGGTTGGAACTAGATGATCTTTGAGGTCCCTTCCAACTCAAACCATTCTATGACTCTGTGATTCTGCGATTCTAAGAACTGTGTTACCACTGTGGGTAAAAATTGTTGTTTACCTACCTAATGTATACTGTAGATGGAATTTGACTTTCCCTTAGCTTTTGTCTTATGTTTGTGACCCATTCTTCATTGACCAAATGAAAAAAAGAAAAAAGAAAAATCAATGAAAATATTTTACAAAAAAGCTCTAGAAAAACTCAGTGTAAGAAAAAAAAACATTAACTCAACACTGTAATTATCAAGCACTCTTAAGGCATAAAACTTCAAGGTTGAAAGATCAGTTTCAATACCGCCTTCTAGCATTTATGCTTTAAAATAAATCTCTGCCCCAGACAATTACTTAATAAGGTAAGTTTAAATTGTCTCTTCTCTCCTGAACAGAATATAGCAATTAAAACCAAAAAAAGACATTAAAGTTTAAAGCAACTAGCTCTTCTTCCCCTCAACCCCTCAGACCATCTTGTGAAAAACATCAAATTTTATCATGACCTTCCATCTCCACATGTCCTTACACAAAAGGTTCGATTTCTTTCCTACACATACCTTCTAATTTAAAAATACAATATGTTAAGGTAATGTTTTCAAGAACTCTGTAATTGTTTTCAGCCTATTCTTTTGGAAAAAAAGATCTATGCAATTTTTCCATCTTTCCATACACTTCACTATTAATATCAATACCAGTCAGGTGGGGGTTTTTTTGTTTGTTTCTTTTTCAGTCTTCTGTCCACTTTCAGTGAAGTTAAACATAGATCTCCAACACTCCTTCAATGCTTTGTGGAATTCAACAGCTGGATAGACAAGGAAAGTTAACTTAGAACCTTCAATGAAGGAATGCTACAGCAGACTCAACAATTGTAGCTCTCAATCAGGAAATTACTAGCTAGTTTAGGGAAGGGGGAAACATAGTCTTTAGTGTATATTTGGGGTGGATCATGGACCTGGGAGGGTCTTGGACAGATTAATTAATGGGAGACAGACACATGCTGTGATTATCCAAGAGCAGAGGAGGACAGGAGAAATGGATAAGCTTCTTTGGTTCTGCTCCTCAAGAAACAACTCTTTTGATACTGCTGGCAATTTCCCAGCTGGAAACAAAAGATTATTGCAGATAATTTTTTATAGCAAATTTAGAGCTAGACATAGATGCACTGATTAATTTATAAAATGAAACAAATCTCTGTCTCTGGAGTTTTCACTGGCTTTATTACCTAAACAGGTGAAGAATAGAAATAAGAACTAGGAAAAGGGGAGGGGAGGAAACAAGTAGTTCTGTCTTATCCAAGGACACATTCTGGTTCCATCTTGTCCATCCACAGCTGTTATCAAATAGATTAGTGGCAATGTGCTATTCTAAGTCAGAGTTAATCGTCTTTTCATTTTCTAGCTCTATTGAAATTGAAAGGAGATAATTTCTTATCAAGTTCTAAAACACAGCAGATATTTTTAAATAGAGAAATAGGCTAAGATGTTGTGAAATAACAGCCTCCCCTGAGGCTGATTTGCATAGTTTAAATGCTCTGAAGTACTATACTCTGGATGTTCAGTAACAAACCATGAGATTCTGATGAAACCTATTGCGTGGCCTAGCTTAAATCTATGAGGCAATTATAGCCTGAAAATCTGTTTTCCGTGATAAATCCACATGGGAAGTCCTATGTAGATTTGCATGAGACTATGCAAAAGACGGGTTTCTGATGTATTCCCTTCTTTTACTTGCATCCTGAATATCTTTCTTCCTCTCCTTTTGCAACATCAGGAGAGCATGCTGAAGTAGATAAATTATTTCCCTATATAGTCAAGGGAATGTACTGTTCTACTCCTTCAATTCAAGGGATTGTTTTTAAAATAACAGTAACAGAGACTTTCTGCTTATTACAGTGCTGCCTTTCACTTCATTAACTTTAAGTTTTTTCACTAAAACAGTTGCCTGGATTTGCAAAAACACGTAAAGATATATCCACACCATATAATTTGTAAAGAAAGTAAAACTCAAAGTTAAAAAGAGCGCATATAACAGGCCCTGTAAACATATATAAAATACGGCCTGAAGACATCCCAGAAAAGTTCAAAGGAAAACCTTTAAGTTTTATTGATCATTGTTTTAGAATATTTCATGTTTTGATGTACCAATATACTGAGCACACCTGTTTCACTGCTGAAAAGCATATCATTCATTAACACTGCAATTCCCACTGCCTCTAACTAGGCTTTCCTGTAAGAAAATTTTTGAGCGCAGATTCCCCAACTATTCATTCACACAGGAATTTTGCAGGAGTGCCTTAAAATATGACACAAAAATGTCCCTATTGATTACTGATTTTGTCCATGTGAGGAAAGTCTTAGATGTGCTGTGGCTTTAGAGAGCTCTCCAAGGTTTCCCATGCTGACAGTAGAGACAACCTGCACTCAAGAATGCCACCAGCTGGAATGCATTGACTTTATCAACATATCTCTCTGGAGACAAATATGACTTAGACTGCATCACTCGTGTTGCCATGTCATCAGTACTGACACCCTCTTTAAAAGAGCATGCTTCTCTTTCAGCTATAACATGAGAATACTGCTCTTTTATAATGGTTTCACCTGGTTGAGAGAGGTAAGCCAGGGTGATTTGACAACCAGAAAACTGCCATATACATGAAGTAGAAAGGGGTCCCATGCTTTCCCTTCTGCTGGAAACTTCACAAAGCAAATCTACATCTGTACAAGCTTCTGAGTGCCATGATGGCACTTCAGAGATAACAGAACAAGGAAAAAAGCTAGCTGAATGTTTAAAGAAGGTAATAGTCATACAGATAGGCAAATGATGTCCAAAGATGGTCAAGAAAGTCATTCTGTCTTGCATACACTGTGTTCAAAAAGGCTGCTATTTTGTGGTGAGCATAAACAATAATTTCTTCAAAGGCATATGTAATCTTCAGAGTAGCAGTTCACCTGCCTATGATGCAAAGCCTAATTAGGTGCAGCACAGCACCACAACTTTGGATTGATTCTACTGAGAAAATTGGTAAGGTGTGAGAAAATATCTAAGCCTGCCAAGACAAGAAAAGAAATGTAAAAGCAGACAGAATGGTAGTAGCAGCTCAAGGGCTCAGTAGGAAACTACTGAAATTAAAAGATATAAAAACTCTGTGAAAAAAAAGGATCAGAAGGTGGAAACTCAGCAACATCATGGATCAATCCATTCCAAGAAGCAGTGGAGGCTGACCTGTCCCCAAATCACTGATGACAACCTGGGCAACAAAGATATATCCCGTGTCTCACTGGGAATACTGACCATATTAATACCTAGCCTAGCAGCATGTTAGTCCTAGTTAACTACTGCATGTATTAGCCAATAAAACAGAGCCGTGTATTCTAAAATTGCATAAATCTTGTTTGCAAAGTCTCTTTGTGCACAGCAAAAGATGCCTACCCCAAAAGTAATCCAGCGAGGAAGGAATATCATAACCCAAAAGTGGAGGAAAGGTAGGTCTCTCACTCGAAGGATGATTCCAGTGAAGATGGTATCACAATATTCTCATGAAGCTCCTGATTGACAGACCACCAGCTCTATAGGGCCTCCATCAGTAAGGGACCTCCACCAATCTACAATGGGATATGGCCCATTGTATCCCGGTAAACCTCTCTCTGTCAGACTGGTGCTGAGGACCCATAAATTTTTCTACTAGGTATCCAACAACCAGTAACTCTCCATCTAGATGCAGTCTGCAATCAGCCAGCCACTGTCCTATACTCGTAATAACATACCAGAACTGGAGTTAAACCTACCTTTGTGCACTGACTTGGACCAGGAGTTAATCCTGGATCCCAGGAAGCCAGCCCTAATAGCATCTCAGGAGCAGAACAGAAGTAGGGTAAAAAATGGGGACACTAAAAGGGAAAACCTGATCTACCAAACTGTGCCCTTTCCCAAAAAAAGAGAGGCAGTAGAGTAGAAAGAAAAGATGAGTTGCAGTACTGTGAGCTGAATGTACCCACAGCTTGAGGAACAGTACCAGTGGGAACCACTGGTGGTTGACTTCAGAAGACTGCCTGCCTGCTCCTTGCCTCCATTCCTTTCTGTCCTCATTCCTTCTCCATCTATGATGAAACCAACCTACCAGTCCCATGGTCCTAGACATGAAGAGTCAGACAGCTGTCTGACAGCTACCTGCAAAGCCTTCTGCATAAATGGTACTCAGTCTTGGAACAGTTAACGGACCCATGACAGCATGTTGTAGAGCTCTTTGGTCAGTAACAGGGCCAGCAGGGGAAGAGAAAATTCAAAGCAACAACCTCAACCCTAAGTTTCAGAGCAGCCTAGGTTCAATTCAACCTCCTCTACGTAGTTTTACATAATTTTAAAAATATTTTCCTAAATTAGGTGCTCAAATTCAGTATTATTTATTGTGGCCACCACACAGTCAGTCAGTCATCTCTTTATATTAAAGTTTAAAATCTTCCTCACAAATAAATCCAGGTATTTACACTATCTAGAAGATTTTCAAGAAATTCTAAATCAAGAATTATTAACTTTGTTCTTCCATATGCTAGCATGTGCACCATGGGCATTAGAGGTCACTCTCACTGACAGAGGTAGCTTTTGTCTTGACACTAGGCTGCATAATTCCTCAATGAGTCTGTGTAACACAAGTAATTAATGTACCACAGCTTATGAACTACTCAGGTGAACAGTACATCTGTTGAACAGTTTTGCTCAGAAAAGTGAAACTTGATAGTTTCAAAAGGTGAAAATGCAGGGAAGGCAATAACATTAATGAAAGAAAATAAAAACTGAAGAAAAGTAGCAAAAGTTCATTGCAAAGAAGGAAGACTTGAATAGATATAACAGGAAAATACTTAGACTAAGGAAGCTCAAAGGAAATCTGGCACCTGAATCCACCAGCATTTCAATGGAACTCTAATTCCTTCAGTTTTCCTGTGAAAATGTGTGCCAAAAAGAAGGAAATGTTGAATCTGAAACCCTGAAAAGAAGGAAAACACTTTTTTTTTTAAGTGAATCTACTAATTATTGTAACTTATTTCATTTTGATTTGCAGTGAGGTCTCAGTGTATGGGGGTGTGTGTGTCTTTGCTAGTTAATTTCATTATTAATAACCATTTATGAAGATAAAAATAGGATAGTATTGCATATCTACCAGGTTGTTCAGTCTTTTTTATCACTTGAATGTCCCTTTCCTACAGAATCCATTATATGAATATTGACTACTTTCTTATACAACCTCTGATGTAAGTTATAAAGTGTAAAATTATTTCTGTTTGTTGTGAGTGACCAAACCATGGTCAGAGAATGCAGTTAAAACATGGAAAAGGAAAGAGAGCTTAACATTTTCCAACATCTTTTCAAAATAGTCTGCTAGAACAGAGAACTATTTCTCACGGCTCTTTTCTTCTAGCTCTTCAAGTCATTTTGTGATAATGAAAGTATTATAAAAGAGACAGTCTTCCTAGGAACTAAGACAACCAGGAAAGTCGAGTATATTAGTTTCATTGTTTTTCGGTCTTTGAAAGCAATCACAAATAAAACTGGATTGTACATGCAGAATTACTGGAAGAAAAAAGCAGATGCAAATAAGTACAGAATTAAAGAATTAAGTCTTGAAATTCAACATTTTAGGGAAATGGCCTAAGGCTCTGAACAAAATTTATGCCATTTCTTAGGTAAAATTAGTTTAAAAGCCAAATTATCTATAAGCATAGTGGACTGTACATGATTTAAAAAGTACACTAAAATGCCTTCTCAAATATTGTTGAATAAAATATGAAACTATAATAGTAACATGCTTCCAAAGTGCATACACAGAATTTTAACATCTCAAATCTGATTGCCATCAAAGTGGTTTAACACTGCAGGCAGCTTTTTGGAAAATGTCTCCCTGACGGTGTATACATTTATGGAATATATTTTATCTTTCTTTCCTAATGTGCTTGTGAGAGTTAATAAATACATGTATTTTACACTACAACAAAGTTAGAAGGCAAAATTAAATAACTGATCATAGAGATCTCAGTAAAAAGGGAAAAGAGATGAACATGGAAGAGGTGACATGACAGCTTTAGAATATAAAATGAAATGTGGAGAGAGATGTCTAAAAAACTAGGTTCAGCTAACTGCCCTGTTTACTGTTCTTGTTTGAGGAGGCACCAAGTTGCTCACAACAGGCAGGCTTATTGACCACCTGGAAAAGCAGCTAAACCATAAAATGCCATGAGTGGAGGTTAAATGCAAAACGTGATCATAGCTTCACTATTAGGACCGGATGAAGTGATGCAGTCTGTGTTACTGGGAAACAGCACCCAGCAGTCCAGAAGACTTACATTGCTACTCTGAAGCCAAGGCAGGAAAAAAGGATAGTCTACCATGAGTAACAATTTCACACCATGACTAGTATTTTCTCTTTTTTGTAAAAGTATGATGAAAAAATTATTCCAGGATTCTCAGCCTATCTCACTATTTCTGGATTTCTCCCTTCAGTTTTTAGAGGCAGTGAGGAAAAAAACAAGTTATTAATTAGCTGCAAACACAGTTTTCCCACAAGTATAAATGTTGCTCATAAAATGATCTCACAATTATATTCCAGCAAGCCTACTAAGAAGAATATTTGGTTCCAACATGTTTTCAAAGTATTCTTTCTTCATTATAGGGAACAGTGGTAAAGCAGTAACACCTGCATCTAATCTACACTGCATCTACTGTTCAGTGTAGGGAAAAAGAAGTACAGAGTCTTTCCATAAAAACGATTCTTAACATGACTCCACTGTCCCTGACTTGTGAGTGAGACCAGGTGCTAAAAAAAAAAAAAAAAAAAAAAAAAAAAGCATGCATTCACTGGTCTTATGGCCTCTCAACAAGGGAGATTAGGCTGCAGAATCCTCAGAGCAGAAGATTTACATCATGAAAATATTCAAGATACAAAAGAATAAGTAGTGTAAAGTACAATATATAAAGACTGCTTTGCTGCTCCAATATTTCTGTCAAGTGATTGCTCTGTCAGTTTTACTATGTACGTGAATCAGATTGCTTTGGACAGTTCCTCACTCCTTCTGTGAAAAAAATAAATATAATCTCATGACAACAGTTATAACTTTTATATATGCCTGTGTAAAATGTACAAATAGAAAATGATATGACGTCCAGATCAATTCCTACATCTTCTTTTTCCTCTAAAGCCTTCTTTCTATATCACCCAGAAATATTGTTGAGCTATAGTAAGCTTCAAGGAGAGAGAACAAAAACAGTTTCTTGCTGGGAACAGCAAGGTCTGCAACATCCTTTACAAAATAAAGGAGTGGCAAGTATCTCTTCAGAAAAATCACATTATATGGCAAATTTTTGAATGGAATTGAAAACAAGTCACCCTCATTTAATTTTTCTAACTCAGGTCTTTAATTTGAGATAGATACCATTTCTTCAAGGAAAATTATATGGCTTATTCTGATATCTATATTAACATGAAATGGATGCTCACACATACATTTGTGTGGGATACTAGCAGGGAAAACTACTTCCCTTGGTAAATAATTCGAGATATGAATAATTTATCTGTATGTTTTGAAATTAGAAAGCATATCTGAGAAGAAATCTATAAAAATAAATTATACAGAAAAATATTTAAATAATATGTGTAAATACAGAAATCTACCTATCTCCTATACTTCAGCAATGAAAAACTTGTAATGAGTAAAATATGCTAATTCTGTGGTAATCCAAGCTTTACCATAGCACTAGATAAATCAAATAAATCAATTAATATAAAAGTCATAAACACATTTTGGTATAATTACAACACTAAAGGTAATTCACTCCTTTCCTATCCTATCTCAGATCAAACGTGACCAGCAATATCATCTAAAATTTAATTCAAAAAATAAACCAAATAATTTAATTATTTCCAGATAGTTCAGGTTTATAGTTTCTAGATTTTATTTTCACATTTGAAATTGTCAGGAACAACATAGGAAAATACAGAAAATAGTAATTTGCAGCAGAAAAACTGTCTTAGGGAAAAAACAAACAAACAAACCCCAAACAGTTGAAAGGACTGACAAATCTGAAGAGAAAGAGAAGCATATCTAGAACCAAATAATTGTGAAGTCTATTTCCTATTTTGTTTTCTGTTAATTCAGTAAAAATTAAAAGCCGTTATAAATGTTTAATTCATTTATTTTAGGAATTTCTTACCTCTTTCTTTTCTCCTAGGAGAAAAACTAGAAAACTAGGAAAAAAAATTTTAAAAAGAAATTTCTTAGCTATTACATGATTTTCCTGTCTGGTACTTCAGGTTTTAGGAAACTGTGACTTGTTACAGGATAAATTGATAAAATAAGTATTGATAATAGTTTAAATATATTTAAAAGATTACTTTTCAAGTGTATTCATTTGCACTAATTACAAAAACATACAATTCCTCATTAAAAAAACCCTTTTAAGAAGCCTTTCAATTTAAATTTAATGAAGACTTTTAACAATTGCAGCTTTTCTACCTAGTATTTCACAAACATTTTTATAGTGGTGTTGCTCATCTTGACAGTCTATATTTATTTGGATTTAATCTCTTAATTCAAAGTCTTTCCTAGGAATACATCAAGACTGCATTAGTATATGGGTTCCTTCACCCTTTTTAGATCATATTGTAGCACCTATTATGAGGTCAGTAGCATCCCTCTTGTTTCTTTTACACATAATCATCTCTTTCGAATCACACATGAAATTTGTGCTTTGACAGTAAGACATTATTTATAAAAGAAATCATATTTCAAAAGTCCAAGAAAATCATTGCAGGAGTGAGGGAAAAATAACTGTCAAAAAATGAACAATACACACTTCAGAGGAGTTTACTGGATGCACCTCTGAATATTACTTACTTATTTATTTTAAGTAAAACAAACAAACTTCATTGACATGAGGCTAATTCTTGTTTCCACAAGAAGCCAGATTCAACACATCAACTGATGATTTGCACTCATCAAAACACAAAATTTTATACACGCTCTAGATTTCAGGGGCCATAAAAGATCACACCTTGTAAAAAAGTAGGACTCAAGAAATTACATACCTCGTGGCTGTTTAAGCAGAAGATGGAAAACAGATTCCTTACTGGTGGACTTGGATAGGACAGATACATCGAAATGACAACTGGACTGCTCTTGATCTGGGGAGGGAAAAAAAAACCAAAACATTCAGGGAAACTAATTTGGAAGTCAAAACTGATTGAACAATTTCCCTAATAAAGTAGCTTCCTAGACAGAGGTTTTAAAAAAATATATTCTCAAATGGAAGGACATGGGCCTTTTTTTTACCCTTTGCTTAAAGGTTCTCTCAGTATTTTCCTCACTGTGATGAAGAAAAGTATAGATACATTATGGAGATCTCCTTAAATAGAATTAAAATAACACGCCATCAAGAAAAAAAAAAAAACAGAGTTTAAAATGTTTTCAGTTAAATAAGATCTAGAGGTTACAAAAGAAACTGTTTTCTAGATAAAAAAAAAATCAAATGGCCAAGAAGGTTCATGGTGATATGAAACACGTAAGAGAAGGCTTGAGAGAGACAGGTTCAGGACCAGCAGTACTGCAACAGTAGCAGACAAGAATTGTTTTCTTGATGACGTTACCAGATCAACTAACAGGTTACTTCACAGAGACAGAGAATTTAGACATTATTTTGATTGTTTTCACTGATTACTGTCAATGTTGTGGATAAATGAAAAATGAGATCAGAAAAACTGGTTTGAAGTCCAATTTTATAAATGGGTTTTGGAGCTGTTCAAGCAGCCAAAGGTGTCTTGCTACATGAATTGACACTTGCAGGAAATGCCTTGTAGGGAATACATCTAGCAGTTAACTCCAAGAATCTGAGCCCAACAGATAGACCATATCTGAATAACACGTCATATTAAAGGGTAGCAGCACTGAATGATAAACTGCTGACAGAAAGATATGATGCACAGGAGTGCATCAAACAGCTGGGGGAAGACCATCATTTGGGGTTAGAGAACAAAGTTAAAATAGCCTTAAGGAACAGAACAATGAGCAAAGATGTTCAGGAAAGCAAAGAAAATATCCTGAAAATATCAACCTTCTTGGTTCTTGTGAGAAGAGAAACAGGCTCAGAATTATTTCAGCTCAAGAACAAAGTTTCAGGCTTTGGAAACCAGCTTAGAAGTTTAAGATGAAATTTGCAATCTATAGGGAAATACTTAAAGAATTGAAGGACCCTTTCCAAATTTTAAAAGATGAGTGCATAAGAAAAGCCTACACAATTATTTTAATATATCAATAAAGCAACTATATTGCCATCCTTCTTGACCTGAGACACTGCAATGGCAGAAACAAGGCTGTTGTGAAATCTTTCCCCACAATGCTAATTATTCTGAAGGAATTCTTTTCTATTTTTTTGTCCGTGATGCAAACAAGCGGAATACTATAAATTTTCCCTACTAGAAGAGTTTTCCAAAGTTTTAAATATCTGTTATTTATTTCTTCTTTATATCCATCTACATATTCAGCTAAAAAGTAATTTTCACAGAACTAGTTAACTAATATGCGGAAATCTTTTTCTTTTTTTTTTTTCCTCTGAAAAATAATTTCACTGTGTAAAATTAAAAGCACTAGATTATGCTTTGTGATGTTTGAAAAATGTATTTATCAGTTCAGATCTTCATTTATACATTGCACATTATTTTTTTAATTGGTAGCTAATGTCACAGTTTGAATTATGCCACAATCAGCACAAAGGGATGTTAGCACTTTTATTATAAACTGCTTATCCACATTCAAAACTGATTTGCAAATAATAGATTTCTTCACATTTGTATTACTTCATTCTAACAGTGACTTAAATATAGGCAATAATACTTATGTCCAATGTATTTTGCCTGAAAGAAAAATAACTGTTAGTAGCAGACTTGCTTTGAGTAGTTAGTTCAGTTGCATAATAAAGTCAGAAAACAGTTTGAAAACATTTTGCAAGGCACATTTAAAAAGTGGCAATCCTAGTTCGGAAATCTTTGTGTGGAAAAAGACATGGACAAGCTACACTGCATGCAACCTTATTTTGGAAATAAGATAAGTTTTAATAATCAACAACATGAGACAGCTATTTTAACGTGACTGTGCACACGCCCCTCCCAAAAGCGATCTTACACAGTGCCACAGATACCAGGTTTGATAACACAGATAACACTAGATTCCAGAGAGAAATCTATTTACCTCCCTTATCCAATTCCTAATTACCACTGTAGCTTTACTCTTTTATTTGATCATGGCCCTTCAAATTTTGAAGTGCATATCCTCTAAAAGAGAGTTGCACTTTTTTCCTGTAACTTCGAAATACATTTGACCCATTGAAAACATGAAATTAAATTATCCATGTCAACCAAAATAAAGAATTATAGGTACTAATGAACCACTAATGCTTAGGGACAATTCTTATACAGGTGAACTCTGTGGGGTCTGGTTTATGCTGGAGATTTCAGTAGTATCAATTATTTATATCAGTTTAGTTGCTTCCACAAAGTCATAGCAGAGAAATTATACAATGATATTTATAGAAGAGCAGCAACATTCAACTTGAAACAGCTGAACTAGTACAAATGGTCGCTAAACCATCTGTAACAGGAGTTTGCATACTCTGTAGCTCTGATCATTGGTTCATATTGGGGAAAATTACCTGCTGTCAAACATTACTCCCATGAATATTCTTAATGTAGCTATGAATGCTTATGTGAATAAGAGCTGCAGACTTAAGCCACAGATATGTATCTAAATCCTGGGAAGCAAACTTATTGCTATTAAATTCCATAAGTTTTAGGAGGTCCGAGATTTCATCCCTTCATCACAAATAATCAGATGGTGGGTAGTTCTACTTGCTCTACAATTATCCAAAATAAAGGACAGATTGTGCTACAATATCAGCCAAAATTCACAGAAAGAACCATTTCTGAGGAATAATGCTCTTGGGTTTGAGAAAGCTTCAGAAATGCAAATAACAGCTTCAGTAATGGTCCAGATATGACAATTCCAAATTAATTTCTATTTTAATTCCTGAATTATGCAATTCTAAACATAATTTCACATCTATCTAGGGCAGAAACTGCCTAAGGAATGTTACTTGAAAACAAGTAACTGTAATCTTTAAAGCAGTAAGTAAATCTATAAATGTTGATGTTTATTGCTTGTACACTTTAATTGAGATGCCCTATTTTCATTGTTACCACTCTTAATTAAGAAAGTGGCAAATGATCTGAAACACAATTTGTAAAGATTAAGATCAATCAAACATTTCATTCTGCCTTCTGACTTGCTACTTTATGTTGATTTCCCCATTCTGCCCTCTCTCTGGCCTCCAATAACACCAGCAATAAGCATAACGAGTTCAGCATAAGATTAAATAAAGGAAGGCATTCCAGTAACTTTCTTTAATGCTAAAATATCACCTAAGAGGTTTCAAAATGCTAGTAACTTTTATATATAGATATATATATATACTGGTTTATATCACTAAACCTACAGTTTTAAGTGCTGTTCTCAGAGATGGATTCAAAACTTTCTGTGAATTTGAGTTACCTGCTAGCAGGATCATTTCTATTCTTTGGATTAACATTTTTCAGGAAAAAACAGGTTTTAAGAATGACTAGGCTGTCCCTCTTTAAGGAATAAATTAAGACTACTTTCTATTTCAGACTCAAATGTTTGTGTTGAACTATTTCAGATGGAGGGTTATTATTGCTATGTCTGAAGTAATATTACTGTCATTCCTAATTAGCTTGTACTTTCCTAAGTGTGTTCTTGCACTGCTGCGAAAGATCCTAGGGCAAAAATAGGTTCTTCATGTTAAAACACACTAAAATAAAGTGTAGATTATCACAGCGTAGGTAAGAGATATGGTCCTCTCCATAACTTAGGACTGTAAATGGTCTTGAAATAATGTTCAGTTTTGGATGTCTCATTAACAAATGGATACAAGCAAAACAAACGGGGGGGGGGGGGGGCAATGGGGAGGAGGGGGGAGGAATTTGTGGAAAAGCAAGTTCAGAACTACCAAAGTTCAGTTCTTGGTAGGAAAAGATGTGTACTAGAAGTAATGTACCCATAGTAGGATAACTTTCTCACCAGACCGATTAGCCTTGTGGGATGGGAAATTCATTCTTAATGTTGAAAAAACCCAAGTTAATTAGCTTTTACTGTACACTGGGCTAACATATCTGCATTGCCATGGTATATACAATATCAAAGTTAGTATATTAAAATACTATTTGCTTCATTTCCAGGTAAACTATGACTTGAGAACATGAAAGTTCAACTAAATATATAGGCCATTATGGAAATTATTTCCCAGGATATGTAAGGGCCAGAAATACTCAGCTGAACTTATGCCTCTATGACTTTGTTTATAAGACTAGATTTCTCTTCCTCTGGAAAGAGGAAATAGGAATTACAGTAAATACTCCTACAGAGAGCAAATCATAGCATTCACAACCACATCTAAAGACAGTTTGAATGCATAACTCAGTGTGCATAATCTTATTGTGATTAAAAACAAGCAAACATTATTTACAGGTCACCAGCAGCAACTGAATTAGAGTATTACATACTAAGCTGATTAACAAATTCAAGACGGCTTTTAAAGGACAAGTATGGTTTTACTTCCATAAGGATCATAGTACACAATTTGTTTTTTTCAAAGAAAACTTTTCATAATTCCACAGATCACAGAAACATTAGATCATCATCATGTCAGGTCTACTTATGTTTAAAGAAAAAAGACTGAAAACTTCTGATGCATAAAACTCAATATCAGTCTTTCACTGTCTAAGCCGGTTGCCTCTGAACTGTCTCTATTACTGAAAATCACCCTGGGACAAATTAATGCTCTATAGTTAGAAAGATGACTATATTTTCATTAATATACTTGAACAATGCAGGTTCTGCTAATGTTTCTCAGAATATCACAATTCACTAGGTTTTAGTTCCAATATTTAAGCTCTATGAATAATTTCTAATGCAATTACATTGTGGATAAATTTGACTCTTCTTTTCCATGATTTTGTGAATAGCACATTAGATTAGCTTTCTTACAAATAATACTTAGCAGTATCAGAGTAGTGAACTGCGCTATCCGGCACTAGATTTATGCTCAACAAGCCAAGCAGTTTGCTTCTCATAATTGCTCTTGTTGTTGTACAAATCAGAATACCAGCTTGCACTTTACACTAGAATAAAGCATGCTGCACTCCATGAGATGCAATGGGAACCTTGTTACCGCGGACGTAATACACGCCTACACTTCATGAGATTATATAATCAGTTACTTCCTGGTCAAGTAGGGTGGGTTGCACACGTAGTAATTCACAGTGCTTCTATAAGTGTCTGAGCTAAGATAAGCACAAAGGGTAGATGGAATGAGAGGGGAAAATACAAAGGTTTAACATTTTAGAAGGAAAGTTGCATTACTAACAATGTAAAAGTTGACTGTATCTTCAGCTGCTCCAGGGATGATGAGTCAATGAACAAGAGCAATTCAAAAAAGAGGTATACCAACCATTTATCAAGGTACCTCTGAACCAAAGCTCTACCATTCATCATGTCAGCCATTTTGCCTAATTTACATTACACTCTCTGTCATCATCCACGTCGTTAATAAAGGTCTTGAATAACATGGGCCCCCGTGCTGACCCCTGGGGTACTACACTCATTACCAGCCAGCAGCTGACTGTCAAGACATTTGTCACTATCATTTGAGAGCAATAGATCAGCCAAGTTTCAACCCACTCAGCAGTCTGTTCATGAAGCCTAGACTTCCTTAGCTTCCAAAGAATGCTACAGGAAACAGTAACAAAAGTCTTATTAAATGATGGTATATTACATCCACTGCTCCTCCCTCATTTGCATAATCACTCATTTCTGTATAGAAGGAAATCATGTTAGTGAATCATGATTTGCACTTAACAAATCCATTTGACTACTCCTGATTACCTTCTTGACCTTCATGTGCTTGGAAATGGACTGCAAGAGGATGTGCAATTCATGGGCTACACAGACCACAAAAGGATGTGTCCAGTGATCCTATCAGGGGCTGAGGTGAGGCTGATCAACCCATCACTCCCTAAGTTGTCCTTCTATTATTTTTAAAAGGAGGAAATAACATAGCCTTTTGCCAGTCAAGAGAAACATATCCTGATCAGCATGAATTTTCATGGAAGACCACAACCTCACAATCATGTTGGCCAACTCTTTTATCACTCTGTGAATTTCATCTGGACTTGTGGATCTGAATACATCCAGCTGCTCTAAGGAGTCCACAGCCTGTTGCTCCCCTGTGAGCTACTTATCTCCCTTTCAAACCAAGTACGTACTTTGGAAGCAAATTTTGCTTGCAAAGACTAAGGCAAAAAAAAAAAAAAAACACCAAAAAAACAACCATTGAGCACTTCAGCCTTTTCTGCATTGTTCATAACTAGTTGATTCTCCCTGCGCCCCATCCATCAATGGAAGTATCTCCATTTTCCCTAAGCTTCCTTATGCAACTAGCACATCTACTTGTGAGTCTATACTTTCTTTCCCTGTTAGTCTTCACACCTGATGGGCTTTGGCCTTCCTGATTTTTTTGGTAAGTATGCTCATGGTACTTTTATATTCGCCTTTTGTTACCTTTTCTTCCTTCCACCTCATCTAGGTGTAGTGCAAGGGAATATGTTATTGCCACTGCTAGTAACAAGCCATGGGGCTTTATATTAAGTCAACAGTACAAACCATCAGGGACTTGTCACACCATGATGGACTTGAGCTATTTTAGCTGTAATACCACATAGCTGAAGTGCCAGCTGCTACCTTATTTATTTTTCAGCTTCACCTTAGCGATGTGTAATTCTGTGCTATTACCCTAAATAAATCATACAAAATATGGTAAAGACCTAGCAAAACATTGGGGTCATTGTAGAACTAAACCTGGGGACTAACAAGAAATCAAGTGTAGCAACAGATTCTTTTGGAAATATATAAAAATAATACCAAGTGGATCCAAGACTGAGAAGGAAGAAATTGACATTTTATCAACATTTCCTTCCCAGTGAAGAACCTAGGATGTTGATGACTCTCTCTGATAATTTACTGTGAAGAAATACAAGGTAGATATGAGATTTGTGTATATCAGTTAGCAGCAATTAGTATTAATTGGATAATTGGGACTAAAAGTATTAGTGGTCAGGGCCCTGAGTTCAGCAATGTATGCTAATTTATCTGTCCAGCCAATAACCATCCTTCGCTGAAATTATCTGTAACCTCTTCTCCACACACAAGGCCACAGCCGCCTGTATTCAAGATCTGCTCTGATACAGTGCAACTGTACAATCTGGTGTCAGACTTCTGTGAAAACAGCTAAATTGTGAGTGAGTAGCATCTGGGGCCTCCACCCACTGGCTTGAATTACATTGAAACTCAGGGTCCTGCTGTTGGTCCTTGCCCAAGCTATGTCTAGGTATGCTGTCTCTGGCCATACACCTTGCCAAGCCTAGCCTACTTGATTTCCTGGCTTGATCACAGACTCGCCTTCTCACTGTGGACTTGGCTGTCAGTCACTAGACTATTGGCTGAAATTCGTTATTGCCATAGACCTGATATGTTCTTGTTTGGATACTGTGGGATTGCAACCCTTGTTTGAAAGGCCTCTGCCAGTCTTGCTGTCACTTTTGGCTTCTGTCTCACTTTGTTTTGTGGAGCAGCCTGTTCTTTCTGCTCCCTGACTGCTAGCATCATGGTAGTTGGATAATATGTCATCATTTGTATTTTTATTAGACCTAAGATTTAGATTAGACTGTTAATAAACTCTTAGTGCCACATGTAAGATGTGTTTCTTTAGCCCACATATGTTGCACTGGATCCACAGCAGCTCATGATTCCTTTTTGTACATTATTCACTGAGAAGGTGCCTGCATCACTGAGCGGGTCTTCTGCTGAAATTCTCAGTCTTCCCAAGTAATCACTCCTGAGCTGTTAATAAATTTTCTGCAAAACTCGTCCAGGTCTGAGTGCCCTTCTATACTTTAGTGTACAGAGACTTGAATAAGCTGAGTCATCTCATCGTCACGGTAGCCTAAGCTATACAAGTGACCGAATTTGTTTTCTCTACCCTTCCTAAACAGCCTGCACCCATCCACAACCATGCTCCAACTGTGCACACTGTCACTGACTCTTTTCATGACTGTGCTCACATTACGGATTTGCAGCTGGCCTGGAATTGCTGCTGTTTTTCCTGTTTGCTGCCCAAGTTCTGTGCAAATGTATGCACAAATATTTGAGGAAAGAATGCCCACAGAACCTTCTAGTCTCCTTCAATCTGTTCAATGTTTCTTTGGCTGTACATGGAGTCTAGATCCATGTATTTGCTATATGAATGAACAGCAAGGTACAGCAACTGCAAGGTCAGATAAGCCTTGGCAATCTTTTCTACAGCATCTGATTTGAGCTCCAGGAAAGCAGCAAACATCCTGGGATGATATGTTGTTATGGAAATTGGTGGTCTTTGTCCCATGGAGGAAGAAAACTTCAACCACTAGCACTCATTGCTTGCTGTTTAATAGTGCTGGTTCTAATCTGAAGACCCGAGATGCTCAGCCCAGACTCTTCCCCCCTCAGTGGAGTTTTTTTCCCCTCTTCCTGTGTTCCAGAGCTCTGAACTTATTCTTTAGATGAACACCTGCAGATGAAAATGGAGACTTCCTCATTGCTGGGACTCTGTGTCTTCCTGATGCTTCTGTCTTCTCTTGGTCACACCAAACTGCTCAGCCTTGAAGGGCTTGGCTCTTGTTTCTGCAGAGTGTCTGCAAAGATCCTGTCAATCTCCTGTTCATTACCCTTGATGCATTAAAATTCCTGCATCTAGGACTCCAGGAAGTCTACCAGAGCACACGTCTAACTGATGAGGTCATAACTCAGTGCCGCAGGAAACCTCAAGAACTCCTGACTGCCTCAGACCAGGGTTGCGGCATCCACCCTCAGGACTTCCATTTGGATTACAGAAGTAATGATTGCAACATCAAGGTCCTGGCAGCAGCTCTTGTGGTGTGCTGTCAATGTTTAGACATCCTTTTCTAGTATGAGCAGCACTTTTGAGCCTCCTGTATGTGCACTGAATTCCAACTGCTGCATCAACTGCCCTGTTACTGTGTGCAGACCCAATCTACAATGGTCCTTGTCACTTAAGGGTGCCTAGGTGCCAGAAAAGTGGAAGCTGGACACAACTCTGCTCCCCTCTCTGCCAGGTCCCCTGCTCAGCAGGTAAGCTCTGGCGCTGTTCCTGAGATCCTGGCCATGATTTACTTAGCCTGTAAATGGTGGATCCATTGCATGCAGTTGCTTCCTTCACTATTGTCAAGAAGAGAACATCAACAGAAACTCAGAAGTGGTCTGATCATTTATGAATGGAACTTTATTTTCTAACAGTCATGAATGAAAATATTTTATCAGTTAAACATGGGAAACTGCACTAAAGTCTGCCAAAAAAACTTGGTCAGCAAAAGTATAGAGCACTCAGTCGTGAGACCAAAATGCTCTTGACCAGGCATCATTTAGGTAAAAGAATCTCCAAAATCCCGCATATATTAACTGTATATGCAGCCAAAGCTGTATTTCTGTATTTCTAATTCATATCTCAGAAGGTTGTCAGGTTTTCACCAGGGATATAGTTAAATTTTCTTACTAGCAGCTGGTATAGTGCTGTGTTTTGGATTTAGGATGAAAATGATGTTGATAACATACTAATATTTTACTTGTTGCTAAGCAGTCAAGGACTTTTCAGCTTCTCAACAAGAAGGCCGGGGGTGCCCAAGAAGCTGGGAGGGCACACAGCCAGGACAACTCTGACCCAAACTGGCCTATGGGATATTCTATACCTTATGATGTCATGCTCTGTATATAACTGGGGGATTGGCTGGGAGGCGTGTGGCTCAGGAACTAGCTGAGTATCAGGTACAGATGGTGAGCAATTGTGCTGTGCATCGCTTGTTTTGTATATTATATTATCATCATCATCATCATCTTCTTTTTCTGTCCTATTAAACTGTCTTTATCTCAACCCATGAATTTTACCTTTTTCTTTTGAATTCTCGCCCCCATCCCACTTAGGAGGGTGAGTGAGTGAACAGTTGTATGGTTAAACTATGACAAGGTGTAATTGAAAAGCAAGAGTTCAATGCAACAAATAAATGTGAATCTACATTTTTCAAGTGTCACATTTCTTCACTTATTCTATGTGCCACAAATCCCAAATCATAGTGTAAGGGTGTAAACCTGGCTTAAAACTTACCTTTGCACAGGTTTGATTTTTTTATTCTGTTTTCCCATCCATGGGGTCTGTGTAAGGGGTCACTGGAAGGTTTATCTTCAATTTTTGTTATACGTAGATGCCAGCAAGTGCTTCAGCACCTGTTTTCTGATGCTACATGTTGGACTAAGTGGAGATTCAGAGAAACTTCTAAAGCCCTCTGCTGCACTCAGAGAGAAATTTACTCTTTCGCTGCATAAATTTTAGTCATCAAGGAGAATCTGGGACTTCAAACTTGAGTTCTACAGCATTTGTGAAATTTCAGTATGGACGGTGACTTGGCGATCTTTGATAATTCTGGATCTTACCTTATTTTTTAAAGTATGTTTGAAAATACTGCTGAAACATACTTGCTTGGAAGGCCAATCAGAAAAAAACCTCAAATGTTTTGCTCTCACTCACTCCTTTAGTTATATAGAATCTGACAAAATAATACTAAATATTTTGGAAAATAACTGAGGAACAAAAGCAAAACAAAACATTAGCTATTTGGCTTAGACATACATCTCCCAAAACACTCCCCAGGAGTCTCCTCTTGCCTAAATGCTACAGTGCAGCCCACAGCCAATAACCAGCTGCATGTATACATGAGGCCGTATGACCTAAGAGGTCTACTGTGAACAGTTGTTAAAGGTTTGCGCTATTTCTTAGCTTCCAGAGCACAGTCTACAGAGCTTTTCAGGGTGGAGATGAATGATACACAGTATCTGTGTTGCCAGGAAATGGAATGACGCAAACACAGTCTCATTCCACACACACTTGTAATGCAACCCAAGGAGATTAAGTTCCTCCCCCTACCCCAAAAAAATTCAAACCCCTGTACCTGTCAGCACGACATCTACCACCACGTATTCAGGAGTTGGATTTTTGAAGGATATGATGACAGAAGAACGCTGGCCAATGCATGCACTTATGCTGGTTGGTTCCATCACCTGAGGCGGAAGACCAGTCCCCGAAAGGTAAAATATCCACTCTTTAAGCTGTAGATGAAACGTGTCATTATGTATTATTTGGCAAGTCTGATCTGTACATTTTAAGGCCTTTTGTGTACTTCTTTCTTCTTGTGTTCTATTTCTCTTTTCTGTTGTAAGTGGACTGCTGTTTAACACTTTCTTTCTTTCTTTCTTTCTTCTTCCCTCAAGCTGCTATGTTACTCTAAGTATTGCTATCTGGAAACCAATAGTTCCACTCTGGGAGATGTTTACATCTCCTCTTTGCATTTAACTTCTGTGCTACTCTGAGCACAGAGTATTTAACTTCCATGTAGTTACTCAGAGCTTGCAGTGTAGTGAATGGAAAGACGTAGGTGGTTGCAAGAGGGCAATTCAAAGCACATATATTAGAACCCAAATGCAGATGAAGTGAGAAGACGAAGAAGTAAAATAATTCTTTGATGGGACAGCAGTAGAATCACACAAAAAGCTAAAATTGTTAACTCCAAAGATAATAAACATCAACCACTATATAGAGAAGAATCAAGAAGATTGGAAAGAACTAGTAGATATAGACTATGACCACAGAGCAGAAAAAAAGGAAAATATAATTAAATTGATGTGTTAATTTTGATATGTTTTTTCAGCTTTACATTTAAGAGTTGCCTGCCCTGCATTTACTCCTTTAAGGTTATAAAGAGTGATGTTAAAAATGCCACTCATTATGGAACCTTTAAAGGTGAATAAGTAGCAAAAAAGTGAATGGTTAATAAAAAGGTACTACTATTATTTTAAGGAAAATTTTTAATTTGTACATTCATGTTGCTGCCTTTAAATAATAACAATACAGACTAAAATCTGAGGCTTATTACAAACTGCTCAAAGTGACCCTTTGATCTGTTTTGTTCATTATCACTCAAAAAGGTATGCATCACAATGAGAATACAAAATAATAAATAAAATCAAAACACTATTTTCATCATCTGAAATATTGCATTTACTTCTGCATAGCCTTTCTGAAAAAAATAAGGAATATCTGTAATAGACAGGGTTCAAAAATCTAACAACAAATCTGGAAATACTTACAGTAAAAAGTGACTAATACATTGAGACTTCTCAGCATAAACAGGGATAAATTAAATGGCATATCATATGTCTTCAGAAAATGGCTTTGGACAGTAAAATTGCATGCGTTTATTATCATTTTATAGAGAAACTTTCAATTCAATACAAAAAAAGACATTTTAATCTTACTGAATGAAATTTTTGGGTAAAAGTCATCCAAGGCCAAAGGATTTTAATTAAAAAAAAAAAAAAAAAAGAGGAAGAACTGTTTATATACTCATGTAAAGACCACCCAATACTGAAAGTCAGGATATAAAAATAGAAAATTATATAAAAATATAAAAATAGAATATTCAGATTCTGACAGGAAGACGAATGCTGCTTCTACAAAGGCTGAAGCAACCCAGGACTAACTCTTTGGTGAAGCCCCTTTGCTGGTCATAGTCAACAAGACACTGCCCAACCATTACCAAGCCAGCATGCCATAGCATTTGTGTTCCTGACTCATGTTCTTCCTTACCACATCGGCCTCAAGAAGTTAAATGTAAGCAAAAGTTTGAGTACCCTTTGCAGGCTTATTTTGAAGGACTGGAAGACAGGCATGAGCATGACAGAAGACCATGTTTTCAGAAAGCCAGATGTGTCAAGCTATTAGTGGTCTACACTGTCTTGTTCTTGATACTTTGTGCTTGCTTACAAACACAGTAACATTTTTTGGGTTTTTTTTCCCAAAACTCTTAATAGGGAAGTTATGAGGCAGTAGTAGTCTAACAATGCTTTCCAGGCCCACTGCAAATTTGTGTGAACCACCGTGTTCATAGTAAGTAATTTTACACTGAGGTACAGTGCAGGGCTGGGAGGAGTGCCCATGTTCACATTTTGTGCAGGTGAGCTGTAAAGATCAAGTTTGAGCTTCATTGCTGAAGGCTCAGGCTCATGGTCTACGGACATTAAAGACTGGGGCTTCCACTGGTTTTTTGTGATTAACAAGCAGAGCCATTTTGAACTCCATCACTTCAAGCGTGAGCACTTTTACCTTAACTTTGTCAG